>NC_068975.1:640909-961363 GCF_016808095.1 Vigna angularis
ATAAATAATCAATTAGTAATTTTTTTTCAAAATTGATAATCAATTATAACTTATAACTTAGATTAATTAGTTTGTCAAATTATAACTCACATGAATAATTAATTAAGCGGAAGCATAATTAATCATATTTTTCCTATTGTGTTTCTAAAGACCACATGGAACAAAGTAATTGAGTTTTACTTAGCGTAATCAATTGAGTCATAATTAATATATTTTCTATAAAAGGTTTTCTTGAGTTTTATTGAAATATGATAATTTCTTTGAAAAGTTATTATTAACATGCATCCATGAAATTGTTCAAGAAGCTTTAAAATCTTTGAAAATACTACTTTTGCAATAAGATCAATTTTAAGGTTGTAGGGTGATCTTACTCGCTTACTCGTTGAATTTACATCTTTGTGACCCATAAAAAATGAGGTGACATCTCTTTTAAATATTGTAATTTCTTGTAATACATCTATTTGGTGCATTGGTTGCAGAGTGTATATGCTTTGGTTTGTATTTCTTCATAAGTATTGTTCAAGTGAATTGTAGGTGCACTATCTTGACTGTAATTTCATGTTTCACCGGTGTGGTGTGGTTGTAATCTAAAATTTCACCATAATGGAAACAATCACTTTAAGATTGAATTGATTGATATTGGATGCATAATCTATTGATTCAAATAAACCTAAAACCTTTTTGTGCGATCTCTCTTATATTAAATCAAGTGTTTCGAGAAAAATTTTCAGAATCTACTACTAATTGGAAAGTGTTTTAAAAGTTAAATCAATTCACTCACTTTTAGTATTGAACAATATTGTTTACAATATGTAAACGATCATTCTAGGCATCCAATGAATCATTGGAGACATATGCAAGATTATGATGGTCAAACTTGTCATGCGTATGATGTCTCTTCATGAATTGTCTAATATTTCTTGTAAGTCATCTAGTCTTTGTTTGTGCGACTATACTTTGATACTTCTGATGATTCTTTTTCACATTTCTATTTTTGGATCATCTAACAACTCCTAATAAGATGTCATGCATCTGTGTTGTTTTAAACAACTTAAGTTGATTTACATTTGACAAACTTGTTTGATATACCACTAAGTATTATCAAAATTGAGTGATTTATGAGCAAACATGTAGAGTTAGTCTAATTGTGTATGCACTAACAAATGTTAATAAATATAACAAATAAAATTACTAACAATAAATAAAATCATTTTTTCCATTTATTTACTTCTAACCAAATATCATTTCTTTCGTTACATTTTTCTAGCTTTTAACCTTTTTTTTCTTCTGAACCAATCACTAGTGCAGAATTGATCTTTAACGTCATCCCATAGACGTCTGTCCACCAAAACCCCAACGTAAATAATTGACCGATGGCATAAATGTAAATAATTGAGTGTGGAGACGTCCGTCCTAGAGGGGGACGGACGTCTATAATATAGTAGACGTCCGACCCCTCTAACGGACGTTCAAAAACCTGATCGGAGAGTTGAAGATTCGGCCTTTTGAACGTCCGTCCTGGAGGGGGTCGGACGTCTATATATAGTACACGTTCGGCCCCCTCAAAGACGGACGTTCAAAAGACTGACAGGTTCAACTACCATGTCAGCCTCTTGAACGTCCGTCCTGGAGGGGAACGGACGTTTACTATATATAGACGTCTGTCCCCCTCCAGGACGGACGTTCAAGGGCTGACAGGGTAGTTGAACCCATCAGTCTCTTGAACGTCTGTCCTGGAGGGGGACGGACGTCTATATATAGTAAACGTCCGTCCCCCTCCAAGACGGACGTTCAAGAGGCTGACGGGTTGAACTACTCTGTCAGCCCTTGAACGTCCGTCCTGGAGGGGGACTGACGTTTACTATATATAGACGTCCGTCCCCCTCCAGGACGGACGTTCAGGGGTTGACAGGGTAGTTGAACCCATCAGTCTCTTGAACGTCCGTCTTGGAGGGGGACGGACGTCTATATATAATAAACGTCTGTCCCCCTCCAGGACGGACGTTCAAGAGGCTGACGGGTTGAACTACTCTGTCAGCCTCTTGAACATCCATCCTGGAGGGGGACGGACGTTTACTATGTATAGACATCCGTCCCCCTCCAGGACGGACGTTCAAGGGCTGACAGGGTAGTTGAACCCATCAGTCTCTTGAACGTCCGTCTTGGCGGGGGACGGACGTCTATATATAATAAACGTCCGTCCCCCTCCAGGACGGACGTTCAAGAGGCTGACGGGTTGAACTACTCTGTCAGCCTCTTGAACGTCCGTCCTGAAGGGGGACAAACGTTTACTATATATAGACGTCCGTCCTCCTCTAGGACGGATGTTCAAGGGCTGACAGGGTTGGTTAACCCATCAGTCTCTTGAACGTCCCTCCTAGAGGGGGACGGACGTCTATATATAGTAAACGTCCGTCCCCCTCCAGGACGGACGTTCAAGAGGCTGACAGGGTAGTTCAACCCGTCAGCCCTTGAACGTCCGTCCTGGAGGGGGCCGGACGTCTACTATATATAGACGTCCGTCCCCCGCTACAACGGACGTTCGAAAGACGTTTAAAATAAGGACATACACACCAAAACGCGAACCCGCGAGGAGTTATGCGAACCCGTGAGAGTTCCCTCTGCGCCTTGCATTTCCAGGTTGGTTTTTATCTGTTTTGGACCATTTAATCTTACTTTTATTCCGATTAAATTGTTCAGTGATGAAATATCTTTCATTTGGACCGATTAAAAATCGTTTTCGGTGCATTTTGGTGCAGTTTGTTGCGTGTTCTTGGGCGGCGTTTTTTGGCCTACGTTTTAGGTCGTTTACTCCTCCATCTTCCTCCATTTTCATTTCGAATCTGCTCTTCATACGTGTTGGAGTGCACAAACAAACGTCCAAACCCTATAATCCTAAATAACCCTAAATAACCCGTAAATAACCCTAAATAACCCGTCTAATAAAGCCCTTTCTGCAGTAGTGTATAGACGTCCGAGAGGTTCATAGCGGACGTCTATATAGACGTCCGGCCTGACACAGCGGACGTCCATATAGACGTCCGGTCTGACACAACGGACGTCTATATAGACGTCTGGCCTGACACAACGGACGTCTACATAGACGTCACCCGCAAATACGTCAGTCGAACGGTGGAAGAGTTGCACAAAATACTTTACATTTCTCCCTCTCGGGAATTGGTGGTTTTGCTAGTTATTTCAGGTGCAAGCAAAACTTGAGAGTTATTTTGCTTTTTTAGCATAACACTAAATCATGAGCCTTTTCATTACTTTGGTTGAGTTCGGCTTTTATTTATTATTATTTCAAGACAAATACTCAATAGATCCTGCCAAATTTCTGTTGAATATGTCTAAATGTTTTTGTTTTACTAAAATTAATCAGAAGCTTACAAAGAGAATACATATTTCAAAACTTAAAAGAATGTTCGTATAAATATTTTAAAGTTATCCGCATAAAATTTCTTACAACATAAAAAAATTGAAGTCATGTATTTTAACCAATATGTTAAAAGTACAAATTATCAATTTTGCTAACAATTAATTTTTACTAAAAACTGAAACTAATTTTAACAACTCTTCTAATTTCAATCACATTTTTTTATTCACTTAAACCATGAAACTTAGTTTGAACATCGAGTCCAACATAATGTTACTTTACTTTCCGATAAACATTGATGATTATCTCTATAACAATAACATAATTAAAATACTAATGGTATTTTGACACCTAATATTTTTCTACCACCATTTGGCACCACTCATGCATGTCAAATGGTTGTAAAATGATTAGCAAACAGTGTTGAACAACCTTTATCCATTAAAGAAGCACAACACTACTAAAGAATTCCATTATCAGTTGAGAAAAATAATCATGCAGCTACCTCGAGTCGATGCGGCTCTAATTTTGATCCTTTTGACACAAGGGACGAATTTACACTGTATTTGCTAGAGGTTTGTCCTTTCACGCCAGAGGAATAACATAAGATTGCTGGTTTACAAATAGTCACTAAAACTAGCTAACTGCATTTACAACAAAAGTCCATACAAATATCCTCAAAAGTTCAGCATAAATTACAGCAGTCAGCAGAAAAATGTACAGTGCTTCCCCAAAAAGCAGTGTAAAGCACCATTGTTTACTTCAGACGAGTAGAATTTCGAGTTACTCTTCTCAAACCCGAAATGGCTGCTGAAGATTGTGATGCACCAGATCCTCCTGTTTCTGCATTATCTGTTTGGCGTCCTCTTCTTTTCCGTACATTACCATTCTGGATTTCTCTATTTTCATTCAGCTCATCCTGATTACTGCATCCAACTTCATCATCAACAACAACCCTGTTAGCACTTCGCCTATTTCGATCAGATCTGGTCACCCGTTGACTTTGTCTAGGTTCACTGTCATCTTCCATCCGCAAGGCCTCCTTCGGTACAGTATATGGCCAGGAAGTCCCACAACTTGGGCAAACTTTGGCAACCTAAACACAAGTTAGTAATAGCAAGATAATCAGAATCTTTCCACCTGTCTACAGTAAAAATGAAATAAGACTAATAATAACAATACCCATACCTTTCCCTGCAAGAAAAGTTGCTTCAGGCAATACTGATGAATTCGCACAGTACAATTTTCATTTTGGCACAACTCAGCCTGTCAGACATTGCCGAATGAATTATCAGATTCAAACAATGCAGCAATGTGTTTTTGTTCCTTCTAAAACAAACAAAACAAGTGACTTTATTGTTTTAGGTGATCACGGCCTCCACAAGCCAGGTAATTGGACAGTAGGAATTCCTCATAATATTTAGAGAAATTTTAATATATGAAAAAGGATTATTGGTGTGCATATAATAAGAGAAACCACCCAATTTATTAAAGATGTTCCAATCAGATCAATAAGCAACCTTTTTCAAAAATCTACTACAAATTTATGAACGATAAACAAAACAGAACATTTAAATCCCAATAAAAAACGTAAAAAGAAAGCCTGACACTGAATCAAAGTAATCAAAACTATTGATGGGTAAAGAATAACAAAAAAGAGCTGTCACAATGCAACAGGAACAACCTTTATTCCAGCTTCATTGCAAACATGACAGGATGGAACATCATTATTTCGAAACCAACTGCGAAGATCAAGAAATGACTTCAAACCAAGTTTAATAACACCCTCTGTTGTCAAATTAAGCCACTGGTCCTCTACAAGTTCATTCAGGGTTTTCTCTTTTTGAGACAAACTCAAATTTTTCAAAGTAGATGGAACATTTGACTGGCTTCCTTGTGATTGTGGATCTGTCATAATTGTAACCTGAACATATACCATGAAAATTGTACATTTTATTTTAAATTTGCAAATCAAATAAATAGTGATACACTGGAGTAATACAACTATTACTTTCATTGCAGATTAACAAAAAACCAGAAACAAAAATAGACTAGGAAAGTTTAACCACAAGAAAAAAATCTCATGCTTAGAATTTATTGCAAAATTTTAAAAATGGAGGTAAAACAAGAGTTAGAGTTGGAGGGATGGTATAACTTATAACATTGCACATCGAATGTTTAGGTTAGATGGTATAACTTATAACATAGAATCAGTCATACTATGACACTGAAGTATAACTATATATGATTTATTAAGATGGAAGACTTACATGAAGCAGAATCAACTTTGTCTTATGTCATGGAGACTACATATCTCTAAAGTAGGCTTTGTTAGAAATTTAAAATGTTAACCATAAGATCTGCAGATGGCCTTCAATGATGCAAAAAAAAAAACCTATGATATGGAACCAAGACCATAAGTCTTGAGGAAAGCTCCAACCCATAATAGAGTTTGTATTGTGTGAATTTGAACTATAGAAGACATGTAAGCAAATTAATGAAGTTGAGCAAGAAGTAGTTCCTCAAAATTCATTTTTCAAATGCCATAGTCCTTATTGATATGAGTTTTGAGAAAATTCTAAGCTTGTGCACTAAATAGAGTATTTATAATCAAATTGTCTGATAAGATGTCAGGCCACCCTCAGAGAACAAAAGTTTGGAAAGTCTATTCTAGGAAATATAGGAATTTATTTTAATAATTACTGCAGTTTTAATAGCACTTATATTAAGACTTAGTTAAATAGCAGCTACAGGTTTAATGTCTGTGGGGACAATTATGTATTTTTGTTTGCATTTATGAGGTAGTGATTTGGGATAGAATAATCATGTGTTTGATAGTTTTTCTAGACAAATATTTCTCTGCTGATTGCTCTCAATTAAAATTCCTATTGTGCACTAAGTTACTTACATACCTACACATATGTTTTAGAATCATTTTGAGATGAACACCCATAAGAACAAGTAGGGTAGATAATCTCTATGGAGATTCTGAAAAAAATTGTGGAAATTTTGCATGTGTACATAACTCTTACAAGTAGTTTACTATGATCCTTGAGTTTCAATCCTTTACCACTTCCAATCCTCTTACAACCCTTGAGTTTAACATTTGGCTAGCAGCAGGCTGAAACAACATTACTTTTCTTACAATCGGAAACATTCAGCCAGGTGAAAAAGTTTATAACCTGGCCATCCAAACTAAGATTGAGAGCATGGATGTTGAAGATAACACCTTTTGCAGAGGCATCCTGTACTATTGCTTCAATCTGTTGTTAGCCAAAGAAATAAACAATATTAGTTGCGTCAGATGTCAAATACCAGGCAAGAAAAAAATACTTCCCTCAATTCAAAGAAACCACTCTATGCATCCAGTGACACGCACGTAATGCACAAGAGGGAAACACAGAACCGCAAATACCAAATACTACACATCACACAAATGAACACAGACAGAAAAACACAATCAAGTTAAGCAAAACTTACAATGGCCTTGTAAAAGGCAATTTGCGGAACACTATACTTCGTCCCTAACTTGGAATGTTCATCAGAAACGGTATTGACCACCCCATAATAAACTTGGCCATCATATTGATTTATGCAGGCACGCAACTCAAAATTAGCACAACTAAGCGCCTTGTTGATTTTCAGAATAAAACCATCGAGCAGCTGCCGCTCAGTACCTAATAAAAGCAAGCTCACCCATGTCAAGGTCGCAATAAAACCCAGCAAGGATACATGAAACACAGAAACCAAATTCTAATTTAAAAGAAAAGAGTCTGCTACCAGCATTTAAAATCAAACCAAGACAACTTTCACCCTCAGTACTCATAATGCAGCAATTCTACTCTACAACCAATCATAATTCAAAACCTAAATCAAGTGTAAACTAAATTTTTTTAACAGTAAACAAATACACAATTCTTCACCAGAAGTGAATAAAGCGGCATTAGGGTTGAGAAAACATTTAGAAACCTGGGTTTCTCTTGGTGAGCTCTTCAAACATGGCGTGGAAGTCCTTCTCGCTGAGTGGGCCCCGCGACAACAGAGATTGAACCACGACATGGTGTCTCCAGCTTAACGCTCTCGACATGGTTCTTTCACAAACCCTGATGCAGATTCTGAGACTGGGAAAACTTGCTGAAAACCACGGTTAGGGTTTCTGAAGAAGGGAAATTGGAAGGTAAAATAAGCGATTTGGGAAATTTTTAGAAAACGGGGGATTCTGCTCCGATGGATTGGGTTTAACAAATAACTCATGTCATTAGGAAGTCGGAGCGTTTTGGTCCGCTGAAAGACAATGAAAATCAAAATAGTAAAAGACCGGAATATGGCGGGAACTGAAAAATAAATATTTGGATGATTGACCGTGATCTTAAAAAAAAAATTAAATAGTTGGTGGTTGTTTTTTCTTAAATATCAATTAATTTTTCAGATTGAGTTGTTTTAATTAAGTTTTTTTTTAAATATGTAATAAATAAGTTTAAATCGTTAAAGACTATCTAAATCGTTGATACATTAGCTAGTAAAGAGGGTGATGTGAATCTTTTTTACTTTAAATTTAATTTTTGTTTTTGTGCATTAGGTAAAACATTGTAAACAAAATTAGAGATTTGAATAATTTGTGAATATTGATGAAAGGAGTAGAAAGAAGATTTTGAGTAGAAATTATGCGTTCATTAGTGATACAAGGTTATCTAATGAACATGGTTATCAGTGAATTTCATTTCGTATTATTTTATTTCATTTCTTATTTGTTGTGATGATTGGGTATTGCATTTTTGTATTGGGATATGAATATTTTGTTCTTGGAGTAACAATTGTTATTTGTTATGTATTGTTTGTTGTGGTTTCCTATTTCACCTTGAAATTTGTACAAGTTGTAGTCTTCCATTTGGGTGTTTTAGTGGTAGAGACCGTAATTTATCTCCTATTTGGGTGTTTTGGTGGTAAGGACTGTAATTTGTTTATTATTTTGTAGGTATAATTTACACATGTAGAAATCTATTAGATAAAATGATCGAGGAGCGTTTTGAAGTACACCATAGTGAACACTTTGTAAGTGATGATGATGGAAGTTGCTTTGAGGAGACTCCTTCAACATAAGATGATCTCCATGATGAGTTGATGAAGCTTCTTCAAAGAAGTGGACTCCATGATGATCAATGAAAGTAGCGGAAGCAAATATAGATGAAGAGATGAAGATCTTGGTGTTGTATGGTCTTGGTAGATGTCCTTCTAGGAGAATAGGCCAACCATGAAGGGGAAGGTATGAAGAAGTCTATAAGAAGACAATTTCATAAGGTAAGAATTCAAGAAGAGAAGTCTTGCAATTTTGGCAAAAAGAATTTACATTTAATCAAGTTCTAAGGATTACAAAAGGGTGTCTCTTCTTTTATGGGTGAAGGTGAAGGCTAGAGTACATGAAATATTTAGGAGTCTTTCCATCATTTAATGAGGAGCCTAAGCATTAAATGAGGAGCCTAAACATTAAATGTGATGAGCCTTATGCTTTGTAACTAACTTAGTCAAAGCATTTAATGCAAAGGCTCCGTGCAACTAACTCCTTCAAAACCCCTCACTTTTAACTCATTTTAGGTGTTACCTTCTCACTAAGGACCTAATGGTGCACTAGCTCTCTTTTAAAGCCACCAAGCCTTCTAAACAAAGTGTCATGGCCAAATACAAGGCCTAAAAATGAGTTATATTACATATTTACAAAAAGTGTTTTAAGATAAAGAAGAAGACTAAAATGTGATCTCCACAATAGTAGAATTCTTGAAGTTCCATCTTTCTCTTTTATCTTCTTTGACCATAGCTCTTTATAAGAGGTCTAATGTCTTCTAAGACTTGAGGGAAAACAAGAAAAAGCTTGAAAGTCCTTCTTCTTCTTCAAATCTCTTAGCCTTAGTTTAGTTGATGCTCCCTTCATGGATTTCAATTTGGTTCCTAAAACGGATTCTATCATACCCTCCCTCTTGAAAACGATTTGTCCTCACATTAGAAAGATATTTGAGGAAGCACAACTTTGATTTAATGACATCCTCCTGGATAAAAAATGTACCTACAACAAATAGCAAATAAGAGTCTTATTAAAAGAATATACCTAAACAAAAGAACAAAGAAAGAAGGCCTTTTTGTTTTTGGAAAAGGTTTTCTGAAGAAGATTGTTGACCTTTATTTCAAAAAGTTGTTGTAGTGATAAAAACATATATAAAAGAAATAAGGCCTTTTATTTTTTAAAAGATTTTCTTTAGGAAAATTTATTTTTTCTACATACTCAAACTTTTTCTTCACTACGTGAAGAATGACAATTATCCAAGCTTCTAGTGTGTTGATCTTTTAAAAGCAATGTTCTTTTAGGAGGATATTCAAAAGAAATGTTCCCTCTCTCAAAACACTTGACACATTGGACATCTCTTGTTCGAGTTTTACATTTTTCTTCAAAAGTTATAAGACTTAATTTACAAAAATCTTTTTGTTCACCTTGAGTTATTTGTAAATTATGAGGTAACAACAACTTAAAGAGTAATTTTTCAAAGGTTATCAAGGAGTTAAATATAATGGGGAGTGAAAATGGAGGCAAAAGACTTTCAAAAGTAAATGTTGAAACCAAGAAATGAAAATCATTAATGAAATGATAAGAGTTCAAAGTTTGGAAAACTCTCTGTTGAGATTGTTGAAAGGGGAGCACTGGTTTAGCTGAACCTACAATCTCAGAGCTTCTGGTTTTTTATGATGACAACACATAATTAATAACACATGTGTTTATGTGTTACATGCTCATTACTTTCATGATTATGATTATATGAGAACATGTTTGTGTTGTGTTGATCATTGCAATTCACTATGTTATATATGTGAGATTTAATTTGTGATTGCATGAAAATTGTTTTGGAAAAGAAAAACCACATGCATTTTAGTTTAACTTAAATTGTGTAGCAAAACAGCAGTTTTAAGTCGACTTCATTATGAAGTAAGTCGATTAAAACTCGTGGCTTTGCACAAACTTTTTCAAAGTGTGTTGTGAGAATTTTTTTCAAAATTATGTTTTTAACTGTTACAAAGTCGACTATGTGCGCAAGCCATTCGACTAAGTTTGTTATGTTTTGAAATTCTGTTAATGCTTGTCTTAAAGTGTCTAACGACTATATTTTTAAATATGTTTGACCAAGCATTAATTGTGAAACAAGTGCATTAATTGCATAATCAATTAATTGCTATGACTGCTACTAACTGTTATAATTGTCATGAATGTATTCGACTTCATTAGTGGCAAAGTCGACTGAAGAGCGTCGAAATTGTGAAAAACTATATATTAACGCAAATTTGAATTCTATAAGGAGTTTTGAGAATCTAACGAATTGTGTGATAATTTTCAGATTAGTGTTGTCTTACAGATTTGGGAAAAGCTCCAAGAACTCTTAAAGAAGACCGTGGTGTTCATCTTTGGAGATAACTTGAAGAGCAAGGATTGTGTGCTTTTATTGTCTGATCAAATTTGCATTGAAGGTGTCTGTTTTGGTGATCAGGAATTCAATCTTGTGAAGATTGATGTTGTTACCCTGTTGTGACTACAGGAAGAGGACGTGATGCGTTCTGGACTTTGAGGGGTCTCAAAGGGTTGAAGACAGTAGGAGAAGGGACATCTTGTTGCTGGTCTTTGTGTGTTGTATGCCTATATTTTGATTAGAAGGTTAGAGAGGTGTTTTATATTTTTGACGTGGAGGTCTCTATAAAAGCCTTGTTGTAAAAACCTTTATCATTATAGTGCATTTGCTTCCTGGTGAGGAAGGACACTAGATGTAGGCTTGACCGAACCAGTATAAAAAGTAGTGTTTGATTTTTCTATCCCTACACTTTTACTTAATCGACTCTGTACTGCGTTTAATCAACTTTATTTCCACTGCACTTAAAAATCTTATTCTTTGTGTTTAAGGAAAGTTTTTAAAGTCATCTACTTTGCGAAAAAGATTTAAAGAAAACATTGTTTTTGTATTTCACCAATTCACCCCCCCCCCTCCCCCCTCTTGGTGTTGAAAGTTAAGTCATTCTATTTTAACACTCTCTTTAGAACTCTTGACTGAATTATGATTGGGGGAGTGAGATGTGCCTTGAGTAATACTTCTTTTTTGAGTAGAAGTTCTTCTTTGAGTAGGATTTCTTCCTTCGCCTTTTCTCTCCTCTCAATCTCTTTTTTCTCTTTCTTATGTTTTCCCCCCTTTCTTTTCTCTCATTTTCTTATTTCTCTTTCTTTTCTCTCTCCTCCCTTTCTCTTCTCTTATTTTCTTCTTTCTCTTTCTTTTCTCTCTCCTCCCTTTTTCTTCTAGCTTCCTTTTCTCTAACTCTTTTCTCTAGTTGTATTTATTCTTCTTTCTTTCTTTCAATTTCTCTTCTTTCCTTATCCTTCAAAAGCTTCTCACGTTTCTCTTCAAACTCCTTCTCTTTAAGAAATAACTCTTTTTCACCTCTAATAGATTCTATATTTTTCTCCATGAGTTCTCTCCTTTCATGTTTAAGCTCTTGATTTCTCTTGAAAGAAGGTGGAACATATTTTCTTCTTATGCAAGCTCTTAGATCATTCCAATCTCTAATTGGTGATTTGATACCATTTTGAACATCATTTTTCCTTTGATACCACCGCTCATATGCATGCCTCACAAATCTAGAAGAACACAACCAAACAGTGTGAAACTAACTACACTTAATAATGAATGGCTGAAGTTTTTCAAACTTTTCTTCCCAAGCTAAGTATGACATCAAATTAACTTCTCTACCAAAGTGTAGAATGTCATTCTTAGCTCTTAAATGCAAATGATTTTCACTATACCTATCATAGAAACGATCATGATCCCAAAAACCATCACGCAAACTAAAATGGTAGAAGTTTTTATTTTTGTGACTATTTTGAAGCTCCTTCTACTATGAGAGGTGGATGTTTCTAGTGTACTTGCTTCTATTGGATGACTTAGCTTGTTGTTTTTCTCTCCTTTTTTCCATAATAAACTTAGTAAACATACTCTCTAACTTGCTTACTTTTTGTGTAAGTTCATACCTAAGATGTAAGTCCTTTTTACTACCTCTTATACTACTATGAACACTTGAATAAGAATGATCACTCATGTTGTAAAGTTTAAAATATTTTCACAAAGGTTTCCAAAACACTTTACAACTATGAGTGAGAAAGGTTTTCACAATTAAACTTTTTGTTTTTGATGGATGATTTCAAAAGAGAACAATAGAGTAGAGATCTTTCAAGTATCTCCCAAGAAAGAAAGGTGAGTCACAATGGACAAGCTTAGAAACCAAGTCTTTCCTAGGCAGAGTGTCCTTGAGTTGCCTTACCTAAGCTTCTAAGAAGAAATCTTCCAAAACTTTTTTAAATGCAAATGCAAAGAATGCTCCTAAAACCAAAGAAAGGTTTATCTAAAATGCTTTCAACCAACCTAAGTACCAAGGAGACTTAAAAGATAAACAAGACAATGTATAAAAGGAAAACGGAAGGAATTGAATACTATGTAAACAAGTAAACTAACGACCCTATGTGAAAATACAAATGACACTTAAGAGCCACTTGACACACCTTCACTTCTACGAGTGGAAACTAAACTATTACACAATTTTATAAATGGAGATGGGATTGTACCAAAGACATTTTCCCAAGACACCAAGCAAATAACCAAATGAAACTAAAAAATTATAACAACACAGAGGTTTCGTGATACAAAACAACAAATAAAAATGCAAAAAAAACTCATATATTCTTAGTTTCTTCAAGTGTTTATCCTCTCTTTATGTTCACTCCAAATCCATGTAAGAACTCCTTCTTCCCAAGTCCAAAGAAATGCTTCTATTAGCCTTCTTTCAAGCCTTCAAGATGCTACCTTCAAAGTTAGTTAAACTCCCAAAAGAAAGCTCCAGAAAAATCTGATTTCAAGCACCAAAGTGTCCAAAGAATGAAAGCAACAAAAACACAATTTGAAAACTCCAAATCCATGTAAGAACTCCTTCTTCCCAAGTCCAAAGAAATGCTTCTATTAGCCTTCTTTCAAGCCTTCAAGATGCTACCTTCAAAGTTAGTTAAACTCCCAAAAGAAAGCTCCAGAAAAATCTGATTTCAAGCACCAAAGTGTCCAAAGAATGAAAGCAACAAAAACACAATTTGAAAGCTAAACTCAAATGGAGTAAGATGAGATAACACTTTAAAGAAAGCCAAGAATGATAAGAAAAAAATTAAGGGTATCAATTAGGTAAGTACTCAAAAGGAATCCCTAAGGAAAAGTTCTAGAATAGATGAATAAAACCTAAATAAAACTAAGAATATAAGACCAACTAGATTAGCCAAGGCAAAACACTTGCTGGAAAAATGCAAACAACACTTAAAATCAAGTTCAAAATTGAGTTTCTTGTTGTTGTTGTGTCCTTTTCTTTTGGCAATTTTTCCCCCTTCTTTAGTCCCTTTTCTTTTCTTATTTTCTTTTGTTTTTGATTGAGGGATAATCTTTTCACAAATCATATTAAAAAACAAGACTAATTCAAGTGATGTATGCAGGAAATCCAAAGGAATCAAATGATCTTTCGACAACTAAAAAAATGAGTTAATGGAAACGTAATACTAAGAACTTGTTTACGAACTAATAACAAGTATGAATACACTTATAAAACGCAAAGAAAACCCAGAAAAACCCAAAACATCAAAATCCAAAATTTCACGCTGGAATTGGATAACTCTGACCTTTGCTCAATGTTTTACCCATATCTTTTTCTACAAAGCTCTAAATGAGATGGTTCTTTTTTCCTAGGAAATAGACTCAAAGTGCTTTCCATAACATAAAAAACGTAGCATTTGGACCTCTAGTCTAGTTGTAGTTGATTTTTGAAAATTGAAGTTCAGACAACTCTTTACACTGTATTTCAGAAAATGGGTAGGCTTCAAGTTTTCAATGTTTTCAATTTTTCTTTCAAGTTCAACAAAGATCTGATGACATATATCGATATACAAGACTTATGATAAAACAATAGGATCGTAAAAGTAGAGAAAATAACTCAAAAGATGACCCAAAACCATAAACTCTGCATACATACAAATAGAAAAATGGAAATCCTAGGCACACAACATGGATGATTCAAGAAGAAAATTTAATTTGAAGCAATATTTCAAGACATACAACACAGACTCATGACTCAAACAACATATTTGACATGTTGGCAAAAATGAAACAATAAGGAATTCACAAGAACATAAATGGGTAAGAACTTCTAAACACTTATCTCTTGAAGACTTCCAAGATAGTGACCATAGCTCTTGATAAAAAATGATGGAGGTTGCTTTGAGGAGGCTCCTTCAACATAAGATGATCTCCATGATGAGTTGATGAAACTTCTTCAAAAAGGTGGACTCCATGATGATCAATGAAAGTAGCGGAAGCAAATATAGATGAAGAGATGAAGATCTTGGTGTTATATGCTCTGCTTGATAATACAGAGTTGATGAGAAAGTCATTCAAAACTTGATATGAGAATTTTCCCTTTCCAAATATAAATTTAGGCAAAATGTAAACTTAAATGAGTGCGGACTTATGCAAGTATATATTGTATGTTAATCGAGACATTTATTCCTACACTCGTTTTTTTCTTCCTACATTGTAACACCCCTGACGGAGTGTCACTTGTTAATTAATAAAATCCAAAATTTATGCCAAAATTTTCTCATTTAAATAACATCGTGGAAACAAACCTTCAAAAGTTTAAACGTCTCACAACATAATGTTCAAACCTTACAAATATCAAATCCATTATTCAAAAACATAAAATAACTTCAAAACATGATAAATTCCCCGCAACTAATTCTCATATCTCTCGTCGTGCTACTCCAGTCTTGCCTTATCTGCAACACCATCTATCTACTCTCGTACAAGTACGATCATTGCAGGTGGAACCACAACCACAAAAGGAAGGATGAGTAACTAAGAACATAACATAACATACAATTCAGTGTAATATCATTAAAACACAGACCATACTAGTCGTTATATCACATTATATTTTAACACTCAACTCATAACTCCGACATCACATTACATCTCAATACACAACTCAACACCGACATCACATTACATCTCAATACACAACTCAAACTATCATAGTCATATACATCACAACACATCTCAGTGTTCAACTCATAACACGAATCATACATACAAACTTATGTTGTTTCTTTGAATTTTGTCGTATCAAACCTGTTTCGCAAAATAGGGTGATTTGAGCCGTCTTCTATCGCAACTTCAGACCTATCTTCGCGACTCTCAAGGACTAACGAGTAAAAAATCCGACACTACGCGCTCCAGTGAACTATACTCAACACGAACTGAAGTCATTGAGCGAGACATCCAACCCTCTCAAGTTCTCGCACACGAAGTAGGGTGACACTCGAATCTCTGTCTCCGTAGAGACCCAACACACCATCGTATTACAATAAGAACATCATCCGTTCAACAAAATTCCAAGAAAATAACATTTGCTCCCAGAACAACACCATCACAACCATACATATTTCACGTAACATGTATAAGCAAACTAAATTATTATCCAACAATTAATTAAAATTTACAAATAATTAAATAAATTAATTTTCACAATTAAATCATTTAATAATTTTTTAGTGACACATCTGGTGAAATTATTAATTTCACAACTAGTCCACTAGAACAAATATTTCTAATGTACCCCATTTCTACTAAATTCACAACACATAATAACACACCCTTTTTACTGTACCATTTTTATCTTAAATATCCTTTCTTTTTATATTTTACCCACACAAATGGATCCCATTAGTCCTTTTAGAATTGAAACAAAACTCATTTTTTCTCACCAAGTGGACCTCACATGACACATTTATTTCTCACCAAAAACTCTCTTCTCTGTATCTTTTTTCTTTGGTTTTTACGTAACTACTCTTCCCTTTCTCTCTTCCTCTTTTGTTCTCTCATTCTATTACACAAAGTTCACTTTTCCTACATCTTTTCTCAAAACCCGTGGACCCCACTCCCATTCTATTACTTTTACTCACTTTTCTAAGTTAAGATGACTAATCTCTCTCCCATGCACCATTTCTTTTTAGGCTTAATACCCTATTTTGTCTCTAGTTTCGTTCGCAAATGTCAAATTAGTCCATCCTTTAAAAAATGTGTCAATTACGTGCTCACTTAATAAAATTTGCATCAATGAAATCCCTTCCGTTAAATCCGTACAAACGACGTTAATTATTTTTGCATCAAGATAATTAACGCCGTTTGTACGGATTTAACGGAAGGGATTTAATTGATGCAAATTTTATTAAGTGAGTACGTAATTGACACATTTTTTAAAAGATGGACTAATTTAACATTTTCGAGCAAAACTAGAAACAAAATAGGGTATTAAGCCTTCTTTTTAAGTAACACAACCCGTTCTCACACCACCCATTTTCTCTTCTCTCTCCTTCATTTAACTCACGGTTCTACACCTATTTACTCATGCTACTTTATTTTACTTTTTCTCTTCACAAACTCCACCACAATTTACGTACACACCATGCATACCCCTTCTCCATCTCCTTCTTTTCCTTTGACTTTTCAATACCTTACTCCCACTTTCTCACATCATGGTCCCACCACACCATTTATTATTTAATATCACAAAATAAAATCATTAAAATAAAATACCATTTTATTTATATAAGTTTTATATACACCACCCATAAATTTTATATTCCTTTTTTACCCTTCATTAAAAAATTATTAGAAACTCTAAAACCTTAATTTTACATCCCTTTCTTTCTTGTCTCCTGATTCCCTTTTCTAATGCCCCTGTACCATCAAATTAAACATTCCAAAACATTTATGTATGTATACGTTTTGGATTGAATAATTTAGAATATACTTTTGATTTGATGAAACATTTCAGATTATATATTTCGTAAAACACATTTTTTAAATGTACAATCCAAAATCTCTCACCAAATCTAGAAGTATATTCCAGAAAAATGCAATTTGATATATTCTTTGTGACTTGTGAGTGTGATTTCACATGTTTCATGCAAGAAAAAAAATATAGGGTGCATAAAGCAATTTCTCATGCAAAAGTATGGTAAAAAAAGCTTATCTAAAAGGGCTTTGAGTTTATTTATATCATAGTCCTTGTACTCCCACAATTTCTTCGTGCACCCCCTCAAACATTCAAAACGATCATTTTATCTTTTGAAAAGTAACTTCGGAATTATATAATTCAGAAAATTTTCAGAATAAGCTTTTCAAAATAATATTCTGGAACAAAATTTTCAAAACAGAATTTTCGAAAAGAAATTTTCAGAATGTGATTTTTGGAAAATAATTTTCGGAATGTGTAAAATGTGTTCTGGAATAGGATTTAAAAAAAATGTTTCCAAAATTAAAATAATGCCTTCCAGAATATCCATACATGAAATGTCTTCTGAAAAGAGCATTCTGAAACCCATTAAATACGTTCTGGAAAAAACTTCTCGAAACGAGTTTGTTTTTCTGTATTTTCTCTCTTCTTCCTCTGCAACATTCTTCCTCTCTTCTTCGAAGACGGTAACGGCGGTGAAAGCAGCGGCAGGGTGGTGTGGTGCAATGATGAATGGTGTGAGCTTTTTTCTAGTATTGTGGGATGCAAGAATCAATTACCATATCAAGTAATATTACTGCATATTGTGGTGCTTTGTTTCAAAATTTAACAGTTTCTTGCCACATTGGTTATAGCATTCATAGTTTCATACAATAAGACTATAATCAGTCCAAGATCATGGTTGTTTTTCTCTATTGTTATACATTGAAATACTTGCCTGCTATTCACTAGATCTCCCCCAATGTCAAGTTGTCCTGAATCCTAAACACTGCAAAATTTGACAACCAGAGAGAAGCACACGGGGCACTATAAAATTTGTAAATGATGATTGAAGCAAACTCATTCCTTCCCCAACTCCACCTAGGTTGCCATATGGTCGTAGCTACTACCACTATAATCATTAAGCATTTCAGGCATTTCAGTATTTTCATGCAATAGGAATTTTTGGTTCTCCCAAGTTTACAAAAGCCTCTGCAAAAGTCAATCGGGCTGCAGCAGCTTCCCAAGATACAAGGTGGTTCAAAAATACATCCACATACTTTGCTCTATCATTCTGTTCAAAAGTCGCAATGAATGTTAAGTTAATACCTTTATGGAAAATGTCCAATGATTTATGATGGTTAAACATACCCTGTAATCCAAATAGTATGCATGCTGCAGCAACGACAAAAAAGTCAGTTAGTGATGACTATATAAAGGTTTTCATTAAGTAATTTGCATGTGTAGTTTGAGTTGTTCGAGTAAGAGGAAGAGAGAGAAAGAGAGGGCATACCTCCCACAAATCCAAATTGATAAGTGGCTGCATGAGAAAAGATTATTATATTCAATTACAATATTAAATGAAATAAATTTTATGGAGGAAAATGGAAATTAACTTACTATGTCATTCCACACAATTGGGCAAATGGCATTTGAAGTTTTGACTATCTCCAGTCTTTTCTCTTCTCTCTTCACTAAAACAACCGATGAATATTAGCATCAATCACCAACCGATGAATATTAGCATCAATCACCAGCATTGTTGGAGCAATATATCAAATTAGAATTTAACAACCACTCGAGATAAAACATAATAGAGGCTCTTATTGCAAGGAAAATCCAAGGATTTTTGGCATATTAAGAAGATAATATGGAATTTGAGAAGCTAAAACATTATTTTATAAGGATTGGAAGACCGCAGATAGGGAGGTCAATATGGAATGAACTTACAAACTAGCCAAACCCAACCAGAGCCAAATAATGTGAGGGAAGCTTCTACAAACTTCTCTCTAAAATTCATAAATGATCCAAAATCCTTTTCAATCTGTTGAAGGAAACCTAGTTTGGGCATATCACCCCCTCCTGGTTGCATGGATTCCCAAAAGAAATCATGGTTCCAAACCTGTGTGGAAAGGGCAGAGTTAATTACAGACAGCATTTAAATATAAAAGCACCTAGAAACCACAATTGTAATTTAATCAATATTACAGATGACTAGACAAGATTAGCTTCATCACAAGATAGGACAGACTGCTCTCAATATCATGCCAACTATAGAAAATTCAAACAACCAAGTAAAGTTGAGATAAATATTTGAAGAAATAAAAACTACAATCTAGAGAAGGAAAAATGATTTCATAAAGACAAATACAAATGGAAATGATACAGGAACCAACGGAACAAAGATTATTAATTTGTTTCATTCCCAGTTACATTTGTTTGGTTTCAAACTTAGATTGTTATATTAGTACTTTTATGGGGATACAAACTTGATATCTCTATTGCAGAGAGAGATATAGGGACAAACTTCCTATTTTACAGAATAGAACATTCACACACACTCAGTACTTCTTCATGGGACTGCACCTCCCAAGACCCAAGGCATATTCTCTTGCAAATGATAAGATATCCCTCCCTCTTCACCTCTCTTCTTATTTACGGGCAACATGCTTTAATGAAACTATCTTACAAAACTAACTAAAAGTATAATTAACAAATAGATAACTGATGCATCTGTTGTGAATGAGGACTGAGTACTAACGGCATTGCCTAACATAACTTAGTATTTTTACACTTTGTAGACAACTTTTAGAGCCCTAAAGTTTTAATAGATAAAAAAATAAGCAAAAAAAATAGATATGTAAGTAGAAAAGTGGAGAGAACTCCAAAATTCACATTCTCAACAAATGCGTGAAAAATTCATTTTTCTCTAGGCTGAAATTAAAGGAACTATGTTAATTGGGTACCTGCCCTAAAAGTCATTTATGTTTTCTTAGTATAAATTGTCATGTTCAGTACCTATCCTATAGCAGTAAGCAAGTTACTTGTCAACATATTGACCCCAATCTTAAGTTCAAACCATCCCTGCAACCACAGATATCTTAGTATGTCAGAATAATGAATCCCCCTTACAATATTGAAGCTAAAAGATGAAATTTCAGTTTTTAAAGTGCTATAATATAAATTTCCCTTGGTTTACATATCATGAAGATTATTCACTCTCCCATTGAATACATGTATGTAATCGATTATTATACCGATGCTCTTCATAGATATAATTCATATATAAGAGAAACTTTTTGTGTACTTCTTTGAATAAAAACAACCCAGACTACATTACACTTAATTGAGATTTAACAAAATTAATCTCAACTTCCCTCTTCAATTTTTCTTTTCCAGTCATATATACCATTCATATACAAAGGATAAAAGGGAGTAAGTGTAATTTCTGAAGAAAGATGAGAGGTGAGTGTAAATTTGCAAATCTTGGAGGATGTTTAATATTGTGAACATTGTGTATATTCTAATTTTCCTATATAATATAGAACGGAGCATTTTCAATAGTTTTACGAACAAGCATGCAATTTCAGAATTGATTTATTGTTCAAAGCCTATGAGCAACAATCTAACAAGTACCTCAGCTGCATTGTTGAATTCAGGGAAAGGATTTCCACTGTTGTATGTCACTTTGACTAGTTCATCCATGGTGTAACCATATAGTATATCATCCTTCTCTAGGTGTTTGTTCAACCCTTCTAAAAGACTCCGATGATATTCACCCCAATGCTTGTTAATTGTCTTCTTACTCATATGCGGCTCTAAGGCATCCTAAGAAATATTGAAGCAGCAAAATAAAGTCAGAATTATCAATGTTGACACAAATTGCCTATTAGTGGCTGCCTATGATGCATGAATGTGATGAGTATCAGCTACAACACATATCTAACATAGCAATTTCTCTCATCTTGAAAAATATAGGATTTGTCACATACATTTAAAGTAGGTATATATGCATATATACAATCCACAAAATAAAATAAATGTTATAGTACTTTCTTTTAAGAAATCATATTAAAATTGACAATCATTATTAAATATTACCAAGTTAAACTTATGAAACTCAAATGTATATATACAAATATAACTTATAGTTTCATATAGAGCTGTCAAAACAGATAACCCGACTCGACTAGGCCCGGCTCACTACGGGTTAGTCACTTAGTGAGCCAACCCAACCCAGCTCACTTATTAGCAAGCTGAAAAAATTTGAACTCGGCCCGACCCACCACGGGTTGGTGGGTTAAACGGGTTAGCTCACTGGCTCATTTAATTATAAGTTTTTTTTTAAAATAAAAAGTTTACAATTTTTTTTAATTCATATCTAAATTAACGTCCACTAAAATGATGTTAAACTCCAAAGACAATTAAAAAAAAAGTATCATACAATGCAAGCGTAATCTAAAAACATGTACAAAAGACGATAAATAAGTTTTTAGTATTGATAATTTTTGTATCACTTGTCAATTTATAATATTAGAATCTTAAACATATAAATCTATAATATTTTTCTCTCTAGAAACATCTTCTTTGTCACCATCCACAATATAATAACAAAATGTTAACTAATAATATTGAAACACAAAATAATAAATAATTAAATTAAATTAGGTGGGTTGGTTAGCCAACCCGGCTCACCACGGGTTCAACCCGGCTCACCACGGGTTCAACCCGGTGAGCTGGGTTCTAAATGAGCCGGGTTGAAAACTAGCTCGCATAAAAAAACTTACATTTTTTTCAAACCCAACCTGGCTCAAACCCGTGGTGAGCCGGGTTGGCTCACGGGTTACAACCCATTTTTACAGCACTAGTTTCATATGAACAAGTGGTAAGGGTGAGAATTGCTTCGATCAACATTTGTTATAACAACACTTGTTCTTTAATTAAGTGGTACTCAAGTATCAATTCCTAAAAACGAACTCACGGAAAAATAACAAATTATATATTTTATATATGTTTAATATTTGGAAATATATAAAAATAAAAATGATGACATTTATATATACTAGTGGAATGTTATATATTAGGCTATTTTAAGAAAAAGGGGTTGGGGTGTGGGATCCTTGGTTCGTGCTGTCTTATTTTTCAAGGGTAATAAATAAGCCTTTTATAGGATTAAGGTTTGTTGGAAATCACAAAATAGGAATAATCTCTAATAACGAAAAAGCTACAAATAAGAGCATATAGTTCAAATAAAAGTACACAATAAATTTGATATGCTTTGGCACCTCAAGGCCTATATCCACGAATACTAAATAAAAATAGAGATAAATATGTTTTTGGTCCTGAATTATTAAGTAAAATTGGAAATCGACTCTGGTCGAAACTTTGATACATTTTGGTCTATGTACTTTCAAAAGTATTGGTTTTAGTTCCCATTTTTCAAGGACATTAAAGTTAATCCTATGTGACAAATGATGTTTCATAGATATTGTGTGGTCACACATGTTTGACACATGTTGTTTCCTTTACTTTTTTAAAGGTGTTCCTACCACGTCCAATAGTCTCACATCGCTTAGGAATCAAGACCTAAGGCAGTTTAAATACTCATTGAACCCTCTGAGACGCCTTTTAAGGACAAAACCATAACAGAGTTCCACGTTCTAAAGTGGACAAAACCTCGAATGTATGGTGATTGACCCTAACAAACCATCAGTTTCCTTAAGCCCTCCAGTGGGGATGACTAGTCATTGCCCTTAGACCTCGACTAAGGGCTTATGTTCCTACCACACCTAATAGTCTCACATCGCTTAAGAGTCGAGGTCTAAGGCAGTTTAAATACTCATTCCACCCTTCGAGACGCCTTTTAAGAACAAAATCGTGACAGAGTTCTACGCTTCAAAGCGGACAATACCTCAAATGTATGGTAATTGATCCTAACAATGTACCTCGACAGACTTAGGATCAGAACAAAAGGAAATAAATTTTTAAAACACAATGAAATCAAGCAACAAAGCATAAGAAACATGTAATTCCAAGAATATGTTATAAATTGAGTTTGAGGAGTCCAAGAAACAAGAACACTCACCCTCCATGGAAGACAAAACAAAGAAACAGAAGAAGCACTTAGCAATGGTGGAAAGGCTTTCGAAGCTCCCCCCAAAGCCATTCAACAAACTCTAATCTTCAACAAAATCCACCTCCTCCATCCTCTCACACTTCTCCCAACTTAAAACCTCAACAGAGTTCCAACTCCAACAATCCCAATCCCTTTCCTCTGACCCACCCGACCCCAAAAGTCCATTTCCAAAATATCTTTGAATAAATTTCCGATTTGGAAAAAACTCATCGCCCGAAACTCCTACTTCCTACCCCTCTTACGACATTCGAACCTCCCTCAAAACTGTCTCCGACCTAAGACAATCCCTCCAAAACCTCACCAACCAACTCATCCTCAAAACCAAATTCTCGTTCAAGAATAAACCCACCAAGAAGGACCACAAGGATATCGCCATTCTGCAAGCCAAACAACTTCAAACCATTCATCTTGGGTAACCATCAACAATCACCCAAACCCCTATATACCCAAGATAAGTATTAAGTTGGGGGAGAAAACACTAAAATCAACTATTTATTTTAATAATAGTTTCTTATTTTCCCCTATTTCACATTACTCTATATGAGAGTTTGGTGAATGCCTACTCCAGAAACAACAAGATTTTACTTGAAGGATGACAATAAATTGTAATTTAGGAGTAATATTATATGTACGAAAAAGCAACAGTTATTTACAAGCACTCTTTCAGCTTATATTAAGCCCTCTTTTGATTTTAAGTACTGATCCACTACAGATGTGTATTTAAAACATATCCAAGCGTATCTGTGTCAAATACATCATTGAAAGGAACACATTGGTTGTTGTGCTTAATGTTGAGCATCCGATTTATAAGGGCCACAAAAAAGTACTAGTATTCTCAATAACAATGTCGTATGGGCTATTTAGAACTGTTGTTTATTTGGTGAATGGAAACTTTCTTATTTCCCTAAACTCTTTCCTCTGTAAAAAGGTTGTGTTTCACATTGAGCAAATAAACCAGTACCTTTTTTCGATTTGATCCACAATAGATAACTCAAAATTAATTTGTGTCAAATTATAGAGCCTAAGCAGGGAAGACGGAAACGAGAGTAAGATTTTATTGACATTGGTGGGTAATGACATGATACTAAAGACAAAGCACTAATTCATTTACACTAGTGGCAGTGATAGGCCCATTATGCAAGAACATAGAAGGAAAGGGAGGAGGGGCTGAAGGAATCGGAGAATGGGAAAACGGACCCCAGAAACAATGCTAGTTTGTCTTCAAAATAAAAGAAACACGTCACAGCAGCTGAGGGGAGTAGAAGAGAGAGACGAGGGGCATAACAAAAAGGAAAGCTGGATGGAGATTGGAGGGGAGGATATGAAAATCATGCAGAAAGAGGAGACGGAGGGGTACATTATAGGGGAAGGTAACGGATGAGGGGGAAGTAAGCTGTTTGGCCTGGCTAACTAAACAAACAGGCCTTCCTCAGGAAAAAGGTGTTGCATGGTCTACATTTCCTATTTTCCGTTTCTGTAAGAAGCTGTGCTCCAACCATTACTGAAATCTGGAAAAAATCTGCTAAAAGTGAGAGACATTGAGAAATGTGTTCTTTAGACGTTGATCCTTTTTTTTTTTTTTTGCATTGAGAAAAAGGAATCGATATAATAAATACAAGAAATTTGATATCCTCTAACAATGAATATATGATACAAAAATAAATAAAAAGATTCCTAATAATAGATATAGAATCTAGATATTCTCGATTATATAGGATCCACTACTTATTGCTATAATTATAACAAGATCATACAAGCTACTAATATAAGATCCAATAAGACATACCTCTTTGTCCCAATAAACAAGATGGTTATAATAAAAAGAAATGAGCTAAGAGAAATAAGTTGTCACAATTTATTTCAAAATCGTAATTTAAATTTTAAAGTTCACTGAAGGTTGGATAATTTTATGTTTCTCCAAAAACAAAAAGTTCAAAGTAATGCCATCCCTTTCCTAGTTTTTCTTTTTCTTGATCATTCCAATGGTTGAAGGTCAATGGTAATTATAACTAGCACCTAGATTGAGCACAAGTGAATATAACAATTTAACCTACAGATGCAATTATTTCTCCGATAAGCTTGATGCTGAAATAGATGACTCAACTAATCCAAGCATATAGGACAAAACAGTACACTTATTTCCAAACTAAGACATGGATTCAGACAACTAAGTGAATCACTTACAAGTTCATACGGAGGGGTCTTCAAGCCGTAAAATGAAGTGATTTTTGAGGATCTGGGTGAGCCATCAAACCTCTTTTTCTGCTTAAAATGTTATGATGAAAACAAGTCAGCACAAATAAGAAAAGGAAGTTGCCTTAGCGAATAAATCTCCTCTCAGGAATGATATAAAATCAATTTTAATCTATTAGAGAAGCAGACGATGGCTGATAATGAAACTCATTTAGCTTGCCCAAATACTTTAGAAGTAAACCTTCAATGGTTCTTCATACTTTTCTATGTTAAGGAATGATGATATCCCAATAGTTACACCATGCAGTCATAAACCTTTTATACTAAAAAACATATAGAAACTGACCAAACACATTCTACAGACAATCAAAATTTCAAAGCCTCACTGTTTCCCACATTATGCCTATTAGTCATTTACTTTTTCTGTAGGATTAACATTCATATTTTTTTTTTTTAAAAAGTATTATGAATTTCAATACTGAAAACCCACATAAAAGAAATGGAAACATTGCAAATCTAGGCCTTAATTTTGTAGCCTTATCGGTTTCAATTTGTATGAAATAGAATAATAACTCATACCCTTTTCATGCAAAACATTAGGCTCACTCAATTCATTGATTTATCACGCCTTCCACAAATATTAAATTAATTTCATTGTTTGTATGTAACTTCATTTATCAAAAGTAATCAAAAGACAAACATGACACCAAAAAGTTGACACAGAATTAATCTTAAGTGCAAAGCACGTTCATGTTTAATTATATCCCCAGGAAAGATACCTTGAGAAACTACCATAATTTAAAAGGGGAACTAATCAGTAAGACAAAGAAACAACAAAACATCAGTCCAAGAAAGTTACTCTGTGAAGAAGCTTTGGAATCTTGAACTTTCTTGATAAGTTTGCTGAAACAAGATGAGGGCTAGTAGAGATAGGATTGAAATAACAGGAAGCCATTGCTACTTTATTCCCTAGCATTTAAATCAGAATATCAAGGCATCGGTAAGCTGTGGATTATGTTCCAGAAAACAACAATTATAACCAAATATGTAGATTTAGTATAGCAACAATTTAATTCTCACATTCTAGATGAGAAACAAAGCACTGAAGAACATAAAGTGATCACAGCATTTTCAAAACAAAAATGAGGCCAGCCTCCACCTAGAACGCATGTCTTTCCCACATAGAACAACAAATAGACAAAAAACTCAATTGAACAGAACTTGTCCCAGGGATTCACTTGGCATCAGCTATTAATTATGGATATTAAGTTTCAATGAAACCTAAAAATCTAATAGTCTAATAGTGCATTTTTCCCCTTGTATGTACATAGGAAATAAACACATAATTGCTACTGCAAAAGATTGTTTTGAAGCGGTGTAATTGTTTACTCTTTTCTGTAAACACTCAGCCAGTTAAGCTTCATATAAGGAGGTGTGACTCAGTGCATGAGGGCTGTGATTGCAACTGGAAATAGACTGGGAAATAATATCACTAGATCTCAGAATGTAAAACTGAAAACTGTTGGGATTTCACACAAAACACAACCAAAGCATGTATCAATATCGTACATGATGAAGTATCCCTAAAAGACAAGAACAACAGCACGAAGCTTTGAGATACGGTAGTGAAGCACGGTTAAAAGTGTTGACAAAAACAGAAAGAATAGAGTCTGATACTGTAACCATTTAGACATTTAAACAAGCATTTATCGTGCATGTGAACTTGGTATTTCAATGACAAAAGACAACGATCATTAGATTAAACCACAATATAATGGTGAAACATAGGCCAACCAGTCAAAACACTCTAAAGCGTTCCACCTCTCTTGCAATGCTAAACCATCCATTTTGTCTACGAATGCATCTCATAATACTACCTAAATTTGAACTTCTCTAAGTCTGAGATTGTAATAGTTTACACATTTCAACAAGCAGTTGCCAAGTTTATGAACTTAATATTTCAACAAGACGAAACACCATGTCCATCAGATTAACCCCCAATATAATGGTGAAACATAGGCCAGGAAAACAAAGCACACCAAAGATGCCACCTTTCTTGGAATGCTAAACCACCCATCATGTGTCCCATAATTGTAGCTAAGATTTTAACTAGTGAGTGTGGAGGCTAGGATTCAAAAATGAAATTAATAAAAAAGAGAGACATGACTTAGCCACGAAAAGTTTGAATTATAAAAGCGATTGGTGGCATAAATTTAAAATAGAGAGAGTAGAAGCAACGAAAAACACACGAGCTTATAAAAAAAGCTAAAAAATCATGAAAAACAAAAAAGAAGACAACGTCTTGATGAAAACATTAAACCCAAACATTGGAAATTCAGAGAGAGAAAAGGGGAAGTTACGAGAATTGCTGAGGGTGTTCGTGTTAAGGTTATGCCGACATAAACTGGAAACTAAACCTTCTCAGAATGGTACAGCTGTTGCTTGCTGTTATGGTGAAGTGTAGAAGATAATGTAACATCTACATTTTAACGTCCACTTGTAATTACCATTATTTATTTGATTTAATTAGGCTTTTATTAAGTTACTGATTTATTCACTCAATTTGGTTCAATTTAATTTCTTTATTTATTAAAAATCAATTCCTTAATTTTTAAAAGGATAAAGCAACAATTTAGTAATTAAAAGAATAGATAACATGAATTAGTTATTGAATAAAAAAGTCGAATAATTTATGTTTGGCAAAACTATTTTGTCTATTTTAATAACTAATTTATCACTAAATTGAGAACCATCTTGTTAAGCCATAATATTTCAACATAAATGTTAAGCTATAACATTTCACTCTGCATCGTAGCAGGGGATTTCTCATAGCAAATCATTAGTAGAATAGAAAACTATATGTTAGAAAACGAACCACATCAATATCACAATATCATTTTCTTTGTACATATATAGAAGATGAAGATGATTGAAGTGGAGAAGATCAACATTAAATAAAATCCTACAAATATGTTGATGAAGCTAATTCGCAAAATGAAATTTATGTACTTTCAGATCTTGTTGAATGTTGATTGGTGGAATTAATTCCAAGTGAAAGAGATTGCAATCCAAAATGAATTTTCTACGTCATGGGGTATTAAACATTTTGATAGATCATCTAAGAAGAGTTTTTAGGAGTACACGATTTGACGGAGCAATAAAACGTCTGGTGTTTAGTAATTAGATTTATGTTTGCACTCTAACTAATTTGTAACTCTCGTCATTTTCAAGGGTGGTTTATATGTGTCCCAATTAGACATAGTTGAGATACAATTTGACACATAATCTTGCTAAGTTGTTTCCGGTATAAGGCTAAGTAATATCTAATACCTTTACAATTTCTCATCCAAAGTTGTCCAGGATACTATTATCTCCGTCTTCACTTCAACTGTCCAGGGGTACCTATCAAAGGTTCTCCGATACTTAAGTCAGTAAACAGTTCGTACGGTGTTCAGAACAGTGATATTAAATGCACAGTAAATGTGATCACCTACCTCTTATCTTTGACCAATTTATAGTTTTTTATATGGGCTTGAGATTAGTGAAACTTTAATCTCGATCCAATCTTAGTCCATTACCCCTAATTACCATTTACCTTAATCTTTGCACATAAAGCTTATTTGTCGACTAAGGTCGTCCGACCTTGATAGGGCCGTTTAGTCCTAGCTAGCAACATTTATCCACTGTTTAGGTGTCTGGTCTTCTTGATATGCATTATCTCACAAGTCGTCTGGCCCCTACTGTACACATGCCCCCCAAGCCCTGGAAAACATAGTTGGCGTTGGGGTTTATTGCAAGCAGTATTGTGGTTGATTTGTCATGGTTTGGTCCTGGCCGTTCGACGTGTTTTGAAATTTCATTTGAGCGGGAAAATACGTGTCGTGTATGCGTGCAATCTCCTTCTCGGGCAGTGGTAAGGTCGCTCAATCGGGACTGTTGGATGTGGCCAATTTTAACGGCAGCGATGGATTGGCAGTTTCTAAAATTTTTCTACAAATAGGGTGGTGGGTATGTCATCATTTTTACCACTTTATTTTCTTTGCTCTGCATACCGTCAGACAAGCTTTTCTCATTCTTTTTTCCAAGGTAATAATAATGGCTATTCTTCACGTTATCTCATTTGAGGAGTCGTCGGGCAGAGTCGACGAGGGTGCGACGAGTAGAGGTGATTGGTCATCATCTCTGAGCTCCGTGTTGTCCTCCTACCTTGAGACAACCGAGTGGAAGGGTAGCTCAGAGCCTCACTCTCCCCTTTATCATGGTGAGAGGGTCAGAAATGGGGTGGCCCTCGGAATTCTTGTTGGTGGAGTTAACATTGATGATGACGAGGAGATACCTGTTAATGGATGACCGATCGTTCGGGGCTACGGGTGGGCGTCGCATGACGTTGGGCTTTATACGTCATGCTTCAACATTAAAAAGGAACTGGAATGATGGGTCGAATAGTTATGTATAGTTCGAGACATAGAGGATGCTCGTTTGATAAGGTTGGTTGTTAGAAAGAAGAACGAACAAGTTTTCCACGGTAAAGGATCACGTATGGAGGATTTCTTTTTCATATATGCGTATATATTCTCCCAAATGTCCGTTCGGGTTCCGTTTACAACCTTTCAGTCGATGGTTCTTCGCGAGCTCAACGTCGCTCCTTCCAAACTATACCCGAACGGTCGGGCTTCCATACAGGCATTTGTAGTAGTTTGTTCTGCTTTGGGGATTACTCCCACAATTCCTGTTTTTCTCCATTACTACAACGTACGCCCAAATGCTAAGCGAGGATGGGTATTTTTTATGTTCGTCAAGAATAAATTGTTATTCAAACCCTTTTCTGATTCTTTCAAAGGGTTTAAGACGAAATATTTTACAGTCATAATAAAAGAATTTGGTCGGTCCGAATTCCATGACAGGACATGTCATCCCTTGTTTCCCTTTTACTGGACAAGGGAGCCTCGAAAAATAAGTGCTTGGTCGGTCGGCCTAATGAGCCCAGCTAAATTGGAGGTCGTTAGGATTATAAATGCGTTACCCTGCCACCTTTCTGCCCGCGGCCTTGTCGAGTGCCTTGCCCATGAGGATTCTGAAACAATGCATTCAGTAGGGTATTTTTTCTTTTATTATTTTATTTGGTGCTTTGGTGTTAACTTAGCTAAGTTTGTGTTTTTATTTCAAGCATTATGTCTCTCCCACCTCCTAGGAAAACCAACTTCTTCCCCTCTACGAAGCAAACAAGTGGCACTACCTCGAAGAGTCGGGATCCTCGATCGGCCTCTCCAAGGCATGCGACTACGACTATAAAGAGTCGTCCATCCCCTACTCTCTAGGCGGTCACTCAGGTTGGGGTCCCTCAACCAACACCGGTGGTAAACCTTGAGCAGTCGTCCCGTGCAGCTACTGCCACGACTGTTCCTCTTTTGGAGAAAAAGAGGAAATCCCACAAGGAATGCGAGAAATCCTCTTTAAAGAAGAGTCGTCACGAGGGGAGCGTCCCTCAACCCCTTCCGGGCGGCATATTCAGTTCTGAGTTTCATGTTAGCCACAAGGTTAACTTTCATATGAACTCGTCGCAACAAGCGATCGTCGAGCCACTGTTCGAGAGGGACATAACTAGTGTTGCCTTGGAGTTGTCGACTTGGGCGGCGATGTGGACCTAGTACCTTCGCGAGTTTGCCAACCGGAGGGGTGCAGAGGATGTGCAAGCTGATCTCATTGAAAAGAATAAGTTTTTCGCTGACCTTCGCACCCAGCTAGAGGCGATGGCGGCCGCCCACAAGGGATGTGAGAAGCACCAGGCTAACCTTCATCTGAAGTTGGATGAGGCCAGACGGGAGCTGAAGGAAACTTCCAAGAACATTTGGGTTGCCCAAATAACGGGTGATTGGGCGGTTGAGAAGTATGGGAAGCTGAAGGTTGAGGTGACAAGGCAAACAGAGAAAGAGAGAGAGTTGACCAATCAAAATAAGGCACTTACCACTAAGCTGTCAAAGGCGGAGGAGATGGTTACGAGTTTGAACGAGATCATGATGATTGAGTATGAGGAGAGTTTTAACAAGGCTCTCCGCCAGGCGTCCTTACTCTTGGGAGTCGATCCGTACGCCAAGGGTTTTGACATAATGAAAGAGGTTTGTGAGGGAATTTAATCCCCCTCAATGAGATGGTTGATAACAACGATGGTGTGAATGAGGAGGCTCCCGAGGAGGAACCAACGGATGCCCAGGAAAATGACGGCGCTGTCGGGGAATAGATTGGCCTAGTCGGCATTGAAGGGGTTTATTGTGATTTTCTTTTGATTGTTTGGATGTGGTTGGACGACAAACACTTAGGTTTTGTTAGGGTGTTTGCTTCATCGGCCCATTGATACAATGTGTACCCCAAGATCATCATTCAATACAATAGTTTCTTTTTTCCTTTCACATGAACACTTTATCCCTTTGTTATTTTATGCTAAGCTATGGACGTTCAGCGACCTCGTAGTCATGTGGTGTTATTTACTATTTACCTGAGTTTGCAATTATTATGTTTTTCCTCGTTAGCTGTTTGTCACCGACTAAGTTGATAGTGGTTCCTTTTGGAACGCTCTATTCATCAACTTAGGTTATTATTATTCGTATGGGGCGGTAGTGGTTCGTTGAAGAACTCATCGTTCACTGCCCGACCAAGTTGACAGTGGTTCATTTCGAAACGCTCCGTTCATCAACTTGGATTAGGATCATTTGAACCAGGCGGCAGTGGTTCATTGAAAAACTCGTCGTTCACCGTCCGACCAAGTTGACAGTGGTTTCTTTTTGAACCCTCGGTTCATCAACTTAGGTTTCGTTCAATGAATCTGGTTGTCTGTTGGTTGTTATTATGCACAATATTTCTATGGACAAAATGTTATGAACATTGTATTAACTTTGACAAAAAAGGAAATACAATAAGTGGCTATTCAACTAAAGTAAAATTTTAGGTGGGAAGCATTCCTGGTGTTAGGGATAGACTGGTCGTCCGGATGGGCGAGGCGATTGGCTCCGTTCTTGAGGTTTTCTGTCACCCTAAAATGTTCGTCCCACTTGGTAGTTAGCTTGCCATGCAATATCGTCCGTCTCGTGTCACCAGTTTTCTTCATACCAAGTCTCCTTCTTGGAAGTTTTTTGGCCGCACCTTGGTGTTGTATCTTTTCTCGATCAATCGTTTGCAAGCCTCCGACCGTATGACCGTCGAATCTCGTCGCTCCTCTAGAGTTTCCAACTCAACCCTTAACTCCCCCTCGTTTAGTTGGACGTCCTCTAGTTGCCTTCGTAGTGATGGTTCCCCTACTTCAACGGGGAGCATGGCATCAGGGCCATACGTGAGGTTGAAAGGCGTTAAGTTGGTCATGCCATGCGAGGTGCACCGATATGCCCAGAAGACTTTAGGTAGTTCGTCGACCTAAGCTCATTTTTTCTCTCCCAACCTTCTTCTCAACTCGATGAGAATTGTTTTATTGACCGCTTTCACTTGACCGTTTGTCTATGGGTGTTCTACCGAACTGGTGAAATACTTAATTCCCAAGTTCTTATAGAATTCGGCCAATTTTCTATCGATGAATTGCCTATCGTTGTTGGTGACGACTGTTCGGGGCAGCTCGAAACGCAAATCAGCTTCCATACGAACTTTTGCACCTACTTGGCTATGATCGTGGCTAGGGCATCCGCCTCCACCCACTTAGTGAAATAATCGATGCTTAAGTCAGTAAACAATTCGTATGGTGCTCAGAATAGTGATATTAAATGCAAAGTAAATGCGATCACCTACCTCTTACCTTTGACTTGTACTTATAGTTTCTTATATGGGTTTGAGATTAGTGAAACCTTAATCTTGGTCCAATCCCAGCCCATTACTTCTAATTACCATTTACCTTAATCTTTGCAGAGAAAGCTTATTTATCGATTAAGATTGTCCGGCCTTGATAGGGCCGTTTGTTCCTAGCTAGCAACATCTATCCGCTGTTTAGATGTTCCCGATTCTCCAGCGTCGTCCGGTCTTCTTGATACGTATTATCTCACAAGTCGTCCAGTCCCTACTGTACAAGAACTTTATGTATTTCTAATTTTATTCTTTGTTTTTTTTTGTCTCCATTTGATTAAAAAATAAAGTCTAGTAACCATTGCATCAATTAATTTATAGGTTAAAAATATGTCTACTTTAATTAACTTTGTATCTGTTTCATCTTTTTTAAGAATGATTAGTATGTGTTCCAATTAGAAATAGTTGAGATACAATTTTACTCACATTGCATAATTGAAGTTTAGCATATATTTGTAATTTTTTTATTTGTTCTTTAGTTTTTTTTTTCTCTGATGGTGCGATTTTCATTCTTGTCACATTGTACTTTCATTATTTTTCAGATTCAATTTGACACTTGTGCACACAACATTTTTATTTAATTATTTTACTTATGATTAATGGTTAAGTAATGTAAGATTAATGGGTTTATGGGTGAAACTCGTACAAGTAGAAGTGAACTACTTTCTAAAGTTCATAGAGTGTTACTCCCCCCACCACCCCATCTTCTCCCTACACCTCTCCAATTTTTTTTAAATTTCAATCTTACCCCTTTTACTTTTACCTTTACCTATTTTACTTTTTATTTCCCATTCATTTTCATCAAAGTCACTTTTTATACATTGACCAATTCACTAAATAAGTGATCAAGCATAAAATTTAAGATTATGTACTGCAGTGATAATGTAACACTTATGCAGCATAATGTAAAAGAAAAAAAATCAACCACAATCACATATAAAAAATTCAATAAACGGAGAGGCATAAAACTCAAACATGAAAATTATTTAACAGGGAGATTTCACATACCTCAACAAATAGAACGACGGTAAGAACCTAAAAATTTGGGATTTAAAAGAGAGAATTAGTATGTTAGACTAATAGAACCAGATTTTTTATTTCAGTATAAAATACATTTTAAAACACTCTAGTTCATTAGCTCAATCCTTCTATCTCTCTCTAAAACTCAGATCTTCAAAGTTCTCTGCCTTCTTTCTACCAAGTCTCTGCCTTCTCTCTTCCATTAATCTTCACTGAGCCATTGGATCTCCGATCAGGTGGCGCCCAAACATCTGCAACGTAGAGGGCTTCACAACTGACCGATTCATTTTGGGTCCTAGGCTGGTAAGTCCTTACATGCAGTTCTCCATTCTTCTTAAACTGGGACATGCATTCTTGCTGGTTGCATGTGTCTTGTGCTTTCCTCTTTTTCATTTTCCACTCCATCCTAGCTCTAAGAGTTGTTCCTATCACCAATGTGGTGGTCTGTAGGGTTTTGTTGAGTTCTTGCCGTGTAAGGTGCTGTTGAGAAGTTCCTGTGAGTGGGCTGTGATTTTGAGGTAAGGAGAGCTAGAAATACTTTTTTATAATTAGTTGCATGTATGTGTATATACTGAGTTATGTATTATTTCTGCTGCTTGGTTTGCATGTTAAGTTTTGAGTAGATGGAATAATATGTATTGGAATGTGCATCTGTGAATCTGTAAACTGATGTTTGTGAATTGATTTAGATGTGATATGTAACTCAAATTAAGTATTTTAGATGAAGGAATCTGCTGTGAGAGCTTAGGTGTAGGTTGAGTGAATTTGATAGTGTTTTAGGTTATTTTAGAAGAAGTGGGATAGTGAATTTGAGAGTTAGTGGTCTAAGGATCTTGTGGTCTGTTGGGGCAGTCTTAGCAAGTGTGTTGTGACTTGTTAGAATCACCAAAGTGGTCCAAATCAGTGCAAAGTGGTGGAATGGGATTTAGGATCTTCAAGTTGTAGAAATTGATGTTGAGGAGAAAAAGTTGAGTTGTAATCCCTTTAGAAGTGTAGTAGGAAGGATTAGGAACATCTAGATAAGTCTAATCAGGTGTAAAACATGAATTAAGGGTGTTAGAAATTGGAGAAAAGGCCTACAAACGGTAAGGGTTTGTGTGAGTGCATAATTCTGCAGAATTTGCGTTCTACAGATGATGCAGAGTCGTTATCCAAGTTGTCTCGCATAGCGAGTCCCTACAGAGGGTGCTCTCTGTTTGAGTCATTCGTTGTGTGAGCTGGTGCGCTGTGCGAATGACTAGAGGGTACTGCTCTCTATCTTGTGATTCGCATACTGAATCTAGTCGTTGTGCGACTGGTGGTGGCCTAGAGTCACTGCCAGTTTAATTCGAAAGGCGAGAGGGGCGCAAAGCGAAGAGGTTTGGGGGTGTGCTCTCTGTTTAAGTTCTCGCATAGCGTCCTAGGTGTGCTATGCAAGAAGACCTAAGGCTTGTAGCCTCACCGAGTTAATTCGCATAGCGAATTAAGGGGTGCGTTGTGCGAGACTCTCTTGTCTCGCCTTGCGAGTAGGATGCGCTCTACGAATCCTCTCAGTCTAGATTTCTCTTTTGCTCTTGCTTTGGTTGAATTAAGTTTGTGGAATGATTGAAATGCATAGTATGATGGTGATAATGTGATTACATTTAAAGTATGTGAACGTATGAGACATGTTTGGTGGTTGAATGTAACAAAGTGTGGTTGATGGACGTAATTCCATGGATCTCAAAGAGAGGTTACATGGTGGTTGCCTATGATATGGACGTAATTCCATGATCCTCAAGGAGAGGATCCATGGTGGTGCCCTTGGTGTGTTTTAGAATGATTTGCGTGGAAGCTCAGTCTTGGGGGTTATCCTGAAACTACAATGGTCAATCATTCTCAAGTAGAGAGGATTGAACCATGTCGTGAGTAGTAGCAGGAAGTCTTAGTCTTGGAGGCTTCCAGTATGCTCCAAGGCGCGGTACAGAGTAACCTCGTGAGTGTGGTAGGGTGAAACCCATTAGCAATGACTTTGCAAAGCAGTAGAAGCCACCACAAGTATAAATGTAATGTCCCATATTATATACAAAATACATAATATTGACGTCATCAAATATAATATAATAGAATAGTTAGGAGTAGACGTGCAAATAAGTTGTTAAGATTACAGTCATCCAAAAGAAGTCATAATTTTAAAACTTTAAACACACATAAGAGTATTTCAAAATATAAAACGTCTATGAATCCTAACTAAGCTAAGATGCAGCATCATCACCATCCAGGGCCTGCTCCAAGGGTACCTAATCCATCTCTGCTCACATCCAAGTGGATGATTATTGCAAAAGAAACACACACACAAGCAAAACACAAACACAGAAGCAAGGGTGAGCTAGATATACAAAAATCATGTTATAACAATCACACACAATCATGCAAGTTTGATTTAAATTTAATGGACCACGCTACACAACTTGTTACACTTTACACTTGACTCGTCTGGACTTAGAATGATTACCGACCTATTGCGGGTCATGCATTCCTGGTGGCTTCTACTGCTTTGCAAAGCCGTTGCCAATGGGTTTCACCTTATCACACTCACGAGGTTAGTCTGTTATCACTCATCTTGGGTCATACTGGAAGCACCCAAGAGTAGGACCTCTTGTTACTACTCACGACATGATTCAATCATCTCTACTTGAGAATGATTGACCATTGTAGTTTCAGGATAACCCCCAGGACTGAGCTTCCATGCAAATCATTCTAAAACACACCAAGGGCAGAACCATGGATGCTCTCCTTGAGGAGCATGGAAATACATCCAATATCCACACCTTGTTACTTTCAACCACCAAACATGTCTCATACATCCACATACTTTCAATATAATAACATTACCACCATCATACTATGCATTCCAACAATTCCACACACTTAATTCAACCAAAGCAAGAGCAAAAGAGAAATCTGGACTCAGAGGATTCATAGAGCACATCCTACTCACAAGGCGAGACAAGAGAGTCTCGCATAGCGCACCCCTTAATTCGCTATGCGAATTAACTCGATGAGGATACATGCCTCAGGTCTTCTCGCATAGCGCACCCAGGTCGCTATGCGAGAGCTTAAACAGATAGCACACCCCCAAACCTCTTCGCTTTGCATCCCTCTCGCCTTTCTAATTAAAATGGCAGTGGTTCCAGGTCACCACCAGTCGCACAGCGACCCGACTCGCTATCGAATCACTAGACAGAAAGTAGTACCCTCAAGTCATTCGCACAGCGCACCAGTTCGCACAGGGAATGACTCAAACAGAGAGCACCCTTTGTAGGGACTCGCTATGCGAAACAACTCGCATAGCGACTCTGCATCATTTGTAGAACGCAAATTCTGCATAATCATGCACTCACACCAATCCTTACCATTTCTAGGCCGTTTCTCCAATTTCTAACACCCCTAATTCTTGTTTTACACCTAATTAAACTTGTCTAGATGATTATAAACGTTCCTACTACAATTTTAAAGTGACTTAGACTCAATTTCTACTCTCGAACACCAAAATAAACAACTTAGGGACCCAAATCCAATTCTACTACCTTGCACCTATTTAGACCACTTTGGTGACTCAAACAAGTCACAATACACTGATTAAGGATGCCCCCAACAGCCCAAAAACACTCTAGACCTCAGATGCTCAAAATCACTATCTCACTTCCTCTCAAAATGACCTAAAACCCTAAGAGAACACCAAATTTTCTATCTATATAATGTTACAACAGATCTCTCACCCCAAGCACTCCAACATAGTAATTACAGCAATTAGATATATCCAATACAGTTTACAAACATTACACTCTAGTTCCACTGTCATACAATCCAACACATGCACCCAAATCTTTCCAAATCAAAACACAATACCAATCAACATAGCAATATAAAACTCAGTATACATACATCACATGCAATCAATTTAAAACGTATCATAGCTCCCCTACCTCAAAGTCGAACTGTCCAGCTCACAAGAACTCCTCAACAGTACCTTTCACAGTAGGAACTCAACAAAACCCTACAAACCACCAAAATGATGGTGGAAACAACTCTTAGAGCTAGGATTAAGTAGAGAAGGAAAAAGAGGAAAGCACAAGGCACATGCAATCCAACAAGAATGCATGTCCCAGTTCAAGAACAACGGAAAACTGCATGTAAGGACTTACCAGCCTAGAACCCAAAATGAATCGGTCAGTTTCGAAGCCGTCAACGTTGTTGACGTTTGGGCGCCACCTGATTGGAGATCCAATGGCTCAGTGAGGAGAAATGGTAGAGAGAAGGAAGAGAACTTAGAAGAACTTGAGATTTTAGAGATATAGTGGAAGTAGGCTAATGAAACAGGTTGTTCAGAAATCTATATTTATACTAAAATAAAAAAATCTGGTTTTATTAGTCTAATGCACTAATTCACTCCTTTAATCCCAATTTTAGGTTCTCACATTCTCCCACACATAAAAAATTTTCGACCTCGAAAATTAGACTTACCGGAGAACAAGTGAGGATAAGACTCCCTCATGACTCCCTCTAACTCCCAAGTAGAGTCACCAGTCCTACTATCCAGACAACTTTGACTAGACTGATGGTTTTGCCTTTAAGTTGTTTGTTTCGGCTCTCCTCAATTCTGACAGGCTACACCTCCACGGATAGATCTTCCCTGACTTGAACATTTTCAGTTTCTAGTACATGAGACAGATCAAGCACATACTTCCTAAGTTGTGAGACATGGAACACTGGATGAAGATTTACCAGCTGAGGTGGCATGGCTATCTCATAGGCAACTGATCATATACGTCTTAGGATCTGATAAGGACCAATATACCTAGGTGACAACTTCCTAGCACGAATGGCTCTTCCCACACTAGTAGTAGGAGTCACTCGGAGGAATACATGATCCCCAACTACAAACTCCAAGGGTCTACGTCTCTGATCAGCATAGGACTTTTGTCTACTCTAAGAAGCCTGCATCCACTCTTGAATGAGCTTCACCTTCTCTATAATCTATTGGATCAACTCTAGCCCTGTTAACACATATTCTCCCTCCTGAAACCAACACAAAGGTGTTATGCAGCGTCTTCCATACAGGGCTTCAAACGGCGCCATACTAATACTGGCCTGATAGCTGTTGTTGAAGGTGAACTCCACCAATGACAACACCTCATCCCAGACTCCCAAGTGATCCAAAACACACGCTCTCAGCAAGTCCTCAAGTGATTGGATCGTCCTCTCTGACTAACCATCAGTCTAGGGATGATACGCCGAACTCATCTGTAGCCTACTGCCCATCTCACTTTGAAGTGTTTGCCAAAAGCGGGATGTGAACTGCGGATCTCTATCTAATACGATGCTAGAAGGCACTCCATGCAGTCTCACAATCTCCTTGATGTATAATTGCATCGGTTTCGACATCGACATCCTCAAATTAATCGCCAAGAAGTAAGCACTCTTGGTCAACATGTCTACAATCACCTAGATCGCAGCATGACCTCTAACCGTGTGTGGCAAATGGGTAACAAAATCCATGGCTATGCTATCCCATTTCCACTCAGGTATCTCAAGCTGCTGCAATAAACCTCCAGGTCTCTGATGCTCTATCTTATCCTTCTGACAGGTTAGACAAGAGACAACAAACTGAGCTACATCTCTCTTCATACTAGACCACCAGAAAGACTCCTTGAGGTCTTGATACATTTTATTCATGCGAGGATGCATGCTAAAACGACTCTGATGACCCTCCTCAAGGATCAATCTCTTCAACTCTATATTACTAGGGACACATACCCTGCCTCTAAATCGTAGAATGCTATCAGCCCCCAAGGTAAAATCTTTACCTTGCTCAGTCCAATCAAACCCGCTAACTTTTGGAGCTCAACATCTTTCAACTGCTCTTCTTTGACACGTGCTAACACATCACTAGTCATCACCAAACTGCTGCATCTGATACTATCAGCTTCAAATTCCACTTGCAATCTCAAATCTCTGAAGCTTTCCACCAGCTCTAACTCTTTGACCATCAATGTTGAAACATGCACTGACTTCCTACTCAATGCATCTGCTACCACATTTACCTTCCCATGGTGGTAAAGGAGATCGAAATCAAAATCTTTAAAAAACTTCATCCATCTCCTTTGCCTCATATTAAGCTCCTTCTTATCAAAGAGATATTTTAGGCTCTTATGATCACTAAATACCTGAAATTGGGCACCATACAGTTAGTGTCTCCAGATCTTTAAAGCAAAGACAACAGCTGTTCACTCTAAGTCATGAGTGGGGTAATTATTCTCATGAACTTTGAGTTGTCTTGAAGCATATGCCACTACCTTCTTCTCCTACATCAGCACACACCATAATCCCTGATGAGAAGCATCATAAAAAACCTCAAAAGGTTTACCTGTGTTAGGGATAACCAACACTGGCGCACTAGTCAACCTTTTCTTTAGCTCTTGAAAGCTAGATTCACACCGGTCTGTCCAAATAAAAGGTTGATCCTTCCTAGTCAGCTGTGTCAACGACGCTACAATTCGCGCAAAACTCTCGATAAAACGACGATAGTAGCCCGCCAAACACATAAAAGTTCTTATCTCCGTAGCCGTCTTAGGTCTCTCCCACTGAAGGACTGCCTGCACCTTAGCTGGATCAATAGAAATTCCACCAGCGGATATCACATGACCCAGAAACTAAACTTCTTCCATCCAAAACTCACACTTAGACAACTTGGCATACAACTTCCTCTCTCTCAACACTTCAAGCACTGTCCTAAGGTGATCTTCATGTTCCTCATGTGTCTTAGAATAAATAAGTATGTCATCTATAAAGACAACCACAAATTTATCTAAGAACAGTATGAAAATCCTGTTCATATAGTCCATGAAAATGGCTAGAGCATTAGTCACACCAAAAGGCATAACTACATACTCATAGTGGTCATATCTAGACCTGAACGCTGTCTTCTGCACATCATCTTCTGCACATCATCTGCTTTCACTAAGATTTGATGATAGCCCGACCTCAGATCAATCTTAGAAAACACTGTAGCTCCGTACAATTGATCCATCAAATCATCTATTCTCGGCAACAAATACTTATTCTTAATAGTCAGCTTATTCAATTGCCGATAGTCAACACACAACTTTGAGCTACCATCCTTCTTCTTTACTAGCAACATTGGCGCTCCCCATGATGAAGCATTGGGCCGGATAAAATGTTTCTCTAACAGCTCTTCAATCTGCTTCTTCAACTCGGCCAACTCAGTCGGAGCCATCTGATAAGGGGCTATGGATACTGGCCCTGCTCCTGAGACCAGATCAATGGAGAACTCCACTTCTCGTGGAGGAGATAAACCAGGAACTTCTTTAGGAAAGACATCTAAGAAGTCGTTCACAACCAAAAGGTCTACACTCTGATTCTCGTGAGCCGAATGATCTGAATCTTGTGCCACTTCCATATGTGACAACACCAAGAAACAACTGGCACCCTCCATTATGTCTTACCTCAACACGCCTATCGACAAAGACATATCTTCATCTTCACTAGGAAATATTAACTCCTTGTTACCACAGTCGATAAGGATGCGATTGGTAGATAGTCAATCCATACCTAAAATCACTTCTAGCCCTTGCAAAAGTAAACAAATGAGGTTTACCTTAAATCGACGTCCCTCTACAATAACAGGACAACGGGTACAAACAGATGACGTCCTGACTAACCCCGATGCTGGAGTAGACACCACCATATCAAGGTTCAACTCCTCTACCGACAAACCTAACTTTTCAACACACGCCTCTGATACGAAGGAATGAGTCGTCCCCGAATCAAAGAATACCACACAAGGCACACCAAACAACAAACAACAGCTGACTATGAGCTTACCTGAGTTAACTATCTCTGCTCTAGTAAAAGCATAAACTCGTCTAGGTGCCTGCGGTCTGGCATCACCCCTCAAACGGATCTTCCCGCCTGATGTTTTTGGGGTCCAGTCCTCCTGAATGTTGGACAATCCCTAGCACAGTGGCCCTCACCTCGACAGATGTTACACCTCCGGTAACCCACCATCTGAGGACACACAGACTGTAGATGTGGCCCTCCACAAGAATAGCACCGCACACCTCTTGAGTGGCTAGACTGCCCTGAATGCACCGAGGGTTGGGAGGATGAACCCTTAGGCCCAGAAGAGGATGATGGTCTAGAGTAAGGAGCCCTCCTGGAACTAAGCCCACCACGGGACCCAGATGGTCCCACACTCCTAACAGGCTGATTTTGTTGTCCTTCAACTTCCTTCTTAGTCTTCTCCATCACACAGGCCATCTCCACCAACTTAGGGAACTCCTTAATACGTAGCCCTTTCACTAGCAGCTTAATGTCTCCTCTCTAACCATTTTCAAATTTCCTGCACTACCACTCTTCATCCATCTACTCACATAGCGACTTGAGTGCGCTATGCCAGAAGACCTGAGGCTTGTAGCCTCATCGAGTTAATTCGCATAGCGAATTAAGGGGTGCGCTGTGCGAGACTCTCTTGTCTCGCCTTGCGAGTAGGATGCGCTCTGCGAATCCTCTAAGTCTAGATTTCTCTTTTGCTCTTGCTTTGGTTGAATTAAGTGTGTGGAATGATTGAAATGCATAGTATGATGGTTGTAATGTGATTACATTAAAAGTATGTGAACGTATGACACATGTTTGGTGGTTGAATGTAACAAAGTGTGGTTGATGGACGTAATTCCATGGATCTCAAAGGGAGGTTACATGGTGGTGCCCTATGTTATGGACGTAATTCCATGATCCTCAAGGAGAGGATCCATGGTGGTGCCCTTAGTGTGTTTCAAGAATGATTTGCATGGAAGCTCAGTCTTGGGGGTTATCCTGAAACTACAATGGTCAATCATTCTCAAGTAGAGAGGATTGAATAATGTCGTGAGTAGTAGCATGAGATCTTAGTCTTGGAGGCTTCCAGTATGCTCCAAGGCACGGTACAGACTAACCTCGCGAGTGTGGTAGGGTGAAACTCATTGGCAATGGCTTTGCAAAGCAGTAGAAGCCACCACGAGTGCATGACCCACCATAGCTCGACAATCATTCTAAGTCCGGACGAGTCAAGTTTAAAGTGTAACAAGTTGTGTTAAGTGACCCAGGATATGTGAATTAAACTTGTATGTTGTGTGTGATTGTTATAACATGATTTTTGTATATCTAGCTCACCCTTCTGCTTGTGTTTGTCTTTTGTTTGTGTTATGTTTGTCTTTTGTTTGTGTTGTGTTTTCTGTTGCAATGATCATCCATTTGGATGTGAGCAGAGGTAGATGAGGTGCTTCTAGAGCAGGCCTTGGAGGGAGATGACGCCGCTGCTTAGCCTAGTTAGGATTCATAGACGTTATTGTATTGGCTTAATACCTCTTTTTGTCCCTCTTTATAAGGGAAATGTTCAAGTTCGTCCTACCTTTTTGAAAAAGTTCAATGTGGTCCCAAGTTGTGAAAAAAGTGTCCAATTTAATCCTTTTTGGTCACGGCATTAAATATTTAACGATCCATCTGACAACGTGGACTGATCTGTGCAACGTGGCTGTTTAGGTTTATAACGTGGCTGCATAAGGGGTAAACTTGTGATTTTCATTAAAGTCCACATCAGGTTCATCTTCCACCTCCACCAACCGTGAATTTAGGGTTTCTTCCCTCCACTCCTTTCTCCACCACGACACTCAGAGTCATGTGCCGCCGTCTCCTTCTTCCTCCCCTCTCCCTCTCCTCCCCACAAAACCCACCAGCTTTCCAAGCACGCCTCTCCCTCCCACTCCGATTCCGTCGGCTCCCACCTCCATTTCCACTCCAACTCCGATGATCTCTCTCCAAAATCTTATTTCTCTGGTTATTCCATAGCAAGATCAGATTAAATGATAAAGATTAGTGTTTCGTGTTTAATGGAATGGAGATAAAGCATTTTCTTTCATGGAATTGATTAAACTTGGGATTGTAGTTGGTAAATGAATCTTATCTGATATGTTAACTCTGTTTTGTTTCTGTTCTTTTTTCGATTTTGTTTCACCGGTCTTTATCCCCATTAAAGACCTTGCCAACTACAACGATCTCTCCATTGAGGCGTACCTCTGAGAACGTAGATCTTGATCCTGTATCAATTTGTTGCTCGCAATGTATGCAGAACTGCGAGCGAGAAGTAGCACAAATGTTGAAAGAAACTGAGAAATCAGATATTGAACTCAAATCAAAGGCAAGAAGAAAATCATGTACTGTTTGTGGGTCCTGACAGAATTGGCAAGAAGAAAATCCTCACTGCAAATGGTTTGCCAGAGGACCTCAGGTACCTCTCCAAGGATGTGAGAGAAGAAACCCTAAATTCAAGATTGGCGGAGGTGGAAGAAAAAGATGATGTGTCAAGCATTTTTTTTTTAAAATTCAAAATTGACACGTCACCATGCCACGTAAGAGAAAAATGAACAACTCATCAAGTTTAGTCCAGAGGAGCAGTTTCATCGTTAAATATTTAACGCCGTGACAAAAAAGGATTAAATTGGACACTTTTTTCACAACTTGGGATCATATTGAACTTTTTAAAAAAGGTAGGACGAACTTGAACATTTCCCTTATAAAGAGGGACAAAAAGAGGTATTAAGCCTATTGTATTTTGAAATACTCTTATGGGTGTTTAAAGTTTTAAATTATAGTCATTTTGGGATGAGTGTAACCTTAAGACTTTATTTGCAAGTGTTTTTCTAACTGTTCTATTATATTAAAATATGGACTACTATATTATATAATTTTTATATAATCTAGGATGTTACAACGACCTCACAAAAATTATGTGATTACAAAATAATACAAGAAAATATGAAAAATAATATAGGAGCACCTTTATCTCTAGAGGCAGACTTTGCCTTCATCATTCCTGTAACAAAAAACAAATTTACAAAGCCAAGCGCAAATATTTTAATTTGAACCATGGGCGTGTGGTGACCGACCATAAATCTCTCCATATGTGTTTCGTTTTGATCGACAAACGATAGAAACTGCAACTATATTTGTATAGGGTGCAAAACATTGATGCATGACTAAAAAAAAGGGTGCAAGAAGACAAAAACTTCATATCATCCGAAAGGGTTTCCTCCTACCTAGAAATTGTTTAGGGGGTAACAATAGTTGACAACCTACTACCACTCAACTGCTAATCTGAATTTGAGAAGCCAAAAGTAGTTCCCTCAATAGTAAAATTCCCAAATCCTTGAAATGCACTAAAATTATCTTCCATCACAACCACACCATATTTTGATGGCTCGTCCACCTACACAAGTAAATGAAAAAATTATGTTGGATTCTCCAATTTCAAATGTACAGTCTCTCATGTAAAAAATGATATTTACTTTTTGTCAAATATCTTACCTTTGTCCATATGAACTATAGTCTGAGTGATGTAAGTGGGTAAGAATTTGAAACAGATGTTCATATTCGTTTATGGATGTCGGTATCCGTTGAAGGCCAAACGAATATCCGACTTCCGTTATGCACGAACCACCATCGGATCGAACCACCACCGCCACGAATCGCCATGAATCACCAACGCACCACCAACACAGAGAATAAAGAATGAAAAAAAGTCGAAAATAGGGAATAGTGTTAATGGAAAATGGTGTTAACGGATGTGAAAATGAAGAGAAAGAGAGAAAGTGAAAGTAAAAGTGGGAATGGAGGGTGGTAGGTGCGGGCTTGCGAGAGAGAAAGAGTGAAAGTGAAAAGGGATTAAAGTTTTAAAAAATAAATTAAAATTTGGAAAAAATTAGAGAGGTATAGGGATAAAATGGAGTGGTAGAGGAAGTAACACTCAAGTTCATAAATTCATAATGATACAATCCCAAAGAAATTCATAGTCCTGTGGCAAGTGCGAATAAAATTATAGATTTTAGAAGATCTGAAATTTAATACAAATTCTACAAATAACTAGTTAATTAAAATTGTCTTGAATAAAAAAAAATGCATTTAAAACCTAATTACTATGGAATATTGGATAACTAATTTAATGCAGTCCGTAATAATTTTATTTTTTATACTTTTGGTCTGTATTAACAAAATTTTAAAATTGGTTTCTAAAAATATATATTTATATTTCGTCTCTATCATTATTTTTTAATTAATTATTTAATTATTTTTAGATCTGTTTTGGTTACTGGATTTCTTTTATTATAATAACGTATATGTTTTCGATCACATTGTGGCATATTATGTAAAAATACAAAGGACAAAAATTAAATACAAAATAAAAAAAATTAGAGATGCAAATCAACAAAATTTCATCGCCCCAAATAAAACACTTTTAAATTTTTTAACGACAAAAAACTATTATATATCTGTCCTTTCAAAACATATAAATAGGTAAATGTAATTTCAATAATACATAACTTATATATCATGAACTGATGAAGAAGAGTCAAAGTTGTTTGGTATTATTCTTGTGTTTAAGACTAGACACTCGTTAAAAGACAAAAGCTATGACAATTAAACATTGGTTGAAATCGAAAGAGACTCTTCAAACTTTAGTGAAAAGAACATGATTTAAGTTAAGGACTTAGAACAACATTAACCTCAGCCAATGGTTTTATCTCATCACCATAGCCATTGTTAAGGTCCATAGAGAAGTTATCATGTTGCATTGCCTCAACATGTATGACACTATTCACAAGGGAACTCATGGTTTCTCCTCCATTTTCAGCAATAGGTTTAACCTTGTGGGCTTGGCTTATGCTGATGTTGTTTTCTATTTTCTCCAAGTTTTGATCAATCAAGTTTGAAATATCATTAAGATCAATCATTCTTGAATTGTCAAAGTTGTTATTAGCATTGAGGTATTGAAACATGAGAAGGGTCACCTCTTTCTTCCTTATTTCATTCCTTAGTTTTCTCAGTTGTGCTTGTGCTTTGATGATCCTTTGCCTCAAAAAGCTCTCCTGACACAACCTTTTTTTGCCTTTCTCCAGTTCAGACACTGTCCTAAGCCTAGAAAGCACACTTTGGACTGCCCTATCAGATGGCCAAACCTCTGGTTGAGGATTATCTGGAGTATAAATTATAGCACATGCTTCAATCCCACAAAGAATGTTGATTTCGTTAATCTTCTTCACTAAGCCTGTTTAGAAACATTTCAAAATCCATGATCACAAACAACAGAAGCTGATAAAAATTTCATTAAAAGGAAAAATAATACATCGTACGAGGGAATTTAGATTCTCAAGTACATTTTTTTTTGTATTATTCATCTACTCAGTCTTCAAAATACACATTTTTAATATACCAATGCTAGTGAATTTTGAAAACTCAATAGAAGAACAATAAAAAAAAAATTAGCCGATAATTATAAGATTAACAATACATAATTCAAAAGAATTAAAGAAAGAACATTTGCAAACCATTTTTCCTTTTGTTTAATGTTGTCTTCCTCTTTGAATCATTCTTTATGTATGTTAGATCCACCTTCTTCCTCGTCATGACAATGGCAAAAACAAAAAAGAAAGAATGAAATTTTGGAAATGTTAATTCAATGTGTGTCTTTCATTCTAAATGTTGTTTTATTTATACATATAAATTAGAGGTGTAACTTGATTGAATTTATGGAAAGTCTAGTAAAGAGATTTATTTTGTACTTACATGCCAAATTTGTGCATTGACTTAACAGAAAAATAAATAATTAAATCCATATATATATAATAATTAATTAGAAAGATTTACAATAAAATATTGTTTAAATGACTTACTATAAGAAGAACAGGAATTAAATATGAGATTTTTTTTATTGTCTTCTTGAGAAGATAACATATAAATTAAAAAATATAATTAATATGCTTTATATATATGTTGAAGGTTAAACAATCATTTAATCTTTGAAAGATGTATTGTCGTATTAATCTTGAAAGTAAGAAAATTGAAATAACTGCAATTCTGTAACTTTACTCCCTAATCTTAGCTACTTATAATTTAACTTTACTCCTTAAGAATTTAAATAAACATGATCATTTTTATACTCCCTAAATAAGCTAGTTTTATCGTATCATGTTTTTTTTTCTTTAATTTTAAATTAATGTTTTTTTATCGGCAAATTAAATTAATGTGATTATTAACTTTACACTTTGAAGGATTTTCCTTTTAGTTTTCTTCGATACAGAGACTAATGTCACAAAGCCATAAAAATTCGGGAACCTATTTGTTATTATCTCCCTCTCATCTGATGTGCTTGTATCTTAAATTAGCATTATTGTAAGTACAGAATGGAAGAGATAGTAATTATAACTATTATATTATTATTTATGAATTAGTTCCTATCATTTTTTAAATACCTAAAGCAAGTTTTGTGTTATATCTAATAAATAAATTTAATCAATAAAAGAAGGGAAAAGTGATTTAGTTTCTAAATTTGTAAAATAATACTATTTAGTCCAAAAATTTGCAGCTTAATGTTAAATTAGGCTTTAAAATTCAAATTATTGTCATTATTAATGGTTTCTGGAAATTTAACAACAGAAAATCATTTTTACACTTTTTTGCATATGCTAGGACTAAATAATAATTTTTTTTCATTTAGGAACTAAATTGTTTTAGGAATGAAAATGACCATTTACCTAAAATTAAATGTTGAAACATATACATTTTAGGATGGGAATTAAAATATATTTTTTTATTTAGTTTATATAATTGTGTTCAAAGAATTTAAATATACAATTAATGGACTATTATTTTACATATAATTTGACTGTTCTCTAAATATTTAATAAAAAATAATAATTAATTAATTAATAATTCATTATATAGAATTTGTGTTAATTGCATTAAAATAGCATTTTTAAATAGAAAAGTTTCTAATTGACCTCTAATGATGACAACGAGAATTCACAAACGATAACGGTGATTTTTTTTTTTGTCTATAAAGTGAGGCTATGTATGCATAAAGGTGTTATTTTGTGGAAGAGTGTTAAATTATTTCTTATAATCTCTTGATGTTGAGTTCATAATATTTTATGTGGCACTTAATTACATAAATTTTGCAGAAAACTAGGTATAATGAATGATGTAAAAAGAACACTTAAAGTTATTTTGTGATAATAAAACTGAAATAAAATATATTATATGATTTTTATCTACAATTTTAAACAGAGATATCACAACTAACTACGGTAAGAATATTTATAAGTTGTTCTTTAGATAAGATATTTAGCAATTTTAGAACGTTTTTACTTGGTTTTTTTTTTCTGGATGAAAAATTATCAAACTTCTCATGCTTGTACAATCATGTTGAAGAGGTTGTGAGTAATGTCACACACAACTATATATTATCACAATATAATTGAATGAGTTACATATGTGCATATTTTAAATATTGAAGTAGTGTAAGCCACAAACCTTGACAGAGTCTAGGAATCATTCTTCTAATTTCAATTTTTATACTAGATGTAGGTAATGTGTTACTTACTTGTCCATGTAACAAGATTTATTCCTACAAAATATAAAGTATTCAAAGGTTGATGTTTTATCATCATCAAGAGCACTTCTCCAATTTATATTAGTATAAACCATAATATCTTTGTAGATTGTGTTCTTCTCGAACAAAAAAGAGGAGCTTTTATATATTAATCTCCTTTTACAAGTTGATGAATCCATATTTATGCTCTCATTTATTCTTTAATATTAGATTCTTAATTGGTTTTTTACTTTAAAAGAATATTTTAATTATGATTTGTTATAATTGGATTTTTTAGCATGAGATGCAAAAAAATGATAAAAAATAGTTTTTCAGTTGCATAAATGTTCTTTGGATATTTTGAGGTGTGTTAGTACAGTTGCAACTAAGTTGAGCTCATAAAGGTGTATAAATAAATTGGTTAGAGTTTCAAATGAATTATGATTACTATCCACAACAATCACATGATTGATTTGGTTATCAACAAGTTATCACACCTACTATTGCACTTAATATAAGTAAGTTGACTATACATCAACTAAATGATCCCAATATAGATTTTTTTTAAGATATTGGTTTAGCAGAATATTGAAATAATGAGAATGATTAAGGACATGGATCAGAGGTTGCAGAATATGATAGTTGATGTGAACGAATTCATGTTTCAAAGATCAAATCAACAATTAACTATAGAATCACATCACACTGATATGTCTACTTATGGACATATAAATTTTACTAAAGGTTAAGATCAGAGTCAACTACTTCAGGTGTAGGTTTTTGCTCACAAGATGAGATTATGAGGATTACTGATGATCTTGTTAGTCATCATAATACACATGATGATGCTGAAATTGAGTTGAAGTCACACTCCACACATCAAATTTGTTGATGTGAACAATGGAAACAAAATTTCAGTGATGATCTTTGTTGACTTAGCTGCGAAAGAAAAAAATTGGTTGCTAAAACAGGACAACAAATTAGATTTAAATTCATATGATATCATTGTTGATAAAAATTTAAAGATGCGTGCATGTTTATTGTCAATTCTTAGCATAAATAAATTTTTGTATTAAAACTTTAAAATATATGTTTTTAATAAAAAAAATTTTAAAAATAATAAAATTGTACAAGGTGACTTGTACATCATAAAATTAAAGAAAATAAATTTTGACATATGGTCATATTGAGCAAAATGTCATAAAAGTTTTCTTACTCTTCCCAGAAGAAGTTTATAAAAAAGGAGGAGAAACATGATAAGTTTTAAAGCAATGAAATATTTCTAAAATTCATCTAATACTATTTTCTTGTCTAAAGCTTTGTATATGCATGTTATCACAAAAAACTTTAAATTGTATTTTGATCATCATAAAAAGTGGAAAGATAGTTAGCAACAAAGGAGGAATTGAAGTTAAGAATGTTTTGATGATGAATTCAACACATTACAATTGATATATTAGAATAATTTACTGTTCACTTTAAAGTTTTTTTGTAATAAGTCATTTATAGTTATACATTAGACTTAGTTTAGAAAGATACATAGCAAGTTGCATAGACTACTCAAGAAAAATCCTTATTTTAGAAATACTCTTCAATAATCGATTATCACAAGTGGTAGTTGATTATCCTGGTTAATTTCATAATTTCCAAAAAGCCTATAGAATAATCGATTACCACTTGTGTTACTTGATTATCATAGAGAGAAATATTTTTTTGAAAAAGTCTTTGGAATAATCGATTATCACTTATGATAATCGATTATTAATAGTAGTTGCAAAATGACTCTTCAATTTTCTGACCTAACTTTAAAATTTTGGGCCTATATATACTTTGCCTCCACAAATTTCGAACGATTAATTATTTTGGAGAAATTTAGTGTTGTTGCAAAGAAACTCTTTGTGCTTTAAGAAAAGAGCTTGTAAAACCTAGTATTAGTAGAAATAAGTGCTTTCACTGAGTGTGTCTAAGTGAGGGTGCACATCTGTTGTGGATAGGAAAAGTTGTTTATCCTTTGTTTGTCAAAGCAAGTGTTATTCATCTCTTGTATCTTCAAGAGAGGTGTTTTCTAACCTTTACTCTACTATTTGTTGTTGCAAGTTCTAGTTATTTTTAGTGATTAGTTAATCCCTCTTTAGACAGATTAATAACTGAACGTAAGATCTTTTGATTCGAATTAGTATAAAACTATTTGTGTAACTTTCTCTTTTCCTACACTTTTTAACTTTATTATTCTTGTTTAAAGTAATCTACTCTTGTTATAAAATCAATTTATAAACAAAGAATTTTTTCAAAGGCATAAATTTTATTATGTAAACCAATTCACCCTCTCATGATTTTGTTTATGCACAAACATAATATTTCTAATATTACTTGTTGAAGTAACTCAGTGTCTTGCCTAGAGGGTTTTGGATAATGTTACTTGTTGAAATAACTCAACCCTCGCTTGGAGGGCTCTTTGGATAATGTTAATTGTTGAAGTAACTTGGTGCCTCGCCTAAAAGGCTTTATTAATATTGTTACTTGTGGAAGTAACTTAGTGTCTTGCCTATAGGGCTTTATTGATGATGTTACTTGTTTAAGTAACTTGGTGTTTGCCTAGTACGCTTTGTGTAAACAATATACATGAATATGAGTTAAAATGAGGATTTTATTGGAAATTAGGTGTGCATAATTAAAACCTTTCCCAACAAAACATAACTTACAAATAAAATCTAGGAGAAGGAAAAAAAGTAACATATCCTCGACATACGTCTTTAAGTGAAAAATGGTGCATACATCCTTGAAATGTTTAATTGTAAAAGGTATGAGATCAAGCTCGCCCTGTAGGTTATGTGTTGTCGTCTCTAGGAAGTCTCGTCAAGCTCTACTAGATGTTTTATGTCGAGCTAGCTAAGGAATTGTTGAGGACATGGAGTGATGTGTTTGAAAGAACGTCGACTATCATATGGAAGCTTGGCCCTCAAGTCAATTTAGGTCAGCTTTAGTGACCTAGAAATGTTGGTTGACATGATTGCATTACTCCCCTAGGTTTGGCTCTATCTACAGCGAGACAGGTTGCTTGATTATTGTCGGCTCAAGTGGAGGGCTGGTGTTGACCAAATTACTTGGGGAAGTATACAGTGTCATCCTCTGGTTGAGGGCATAATAGGTCCTTGCCTCTTTCGGGTTCGTCTTGGTAGTGATGATTGTCAAATGGTCCTTGACCGGGAATTTCACTACCATGTGCGGGGTGAACACAACGACTTCGAGCTTGTTCAACGTTTTTGTACAACCAGGATGTTGTAGGATGTGCTTGTGTCAACTATGAGGTATTGTACCATCATAGCTCGATGGGCTTTAGGCATTACGAAGGTTGCTAGTTGGTCAATGTACCTTTTGGTATGGACTCATTCTCTAGCGAAATCGAACAAAGGTTTTGGATAGGGTTGAATTACGTTGGTGGGGATGTCCAACTTTGTAAAGGTGCGTTAGAATAGGACATCAACCAAGTTGCCTTGTCTCAGAAATTTTAGGCGTGTACTTGGGAAGCCTAACGTTATTCTCGATTTACGTGTCTATCAAGATGTCCTATGGAATCCTAGGACTTTGACAATGTTTTCCGTGTTGTGGTCCCGTTTTTAGTGGTGGGAACATCCACGAGTTCCTCCGTTTTGCACCAAGTTGACCTGCTCCAGTCTCTTTAAGTTCTAGTTTAAGGGAACCGGTCACAACTTTCACACAAACCTCACCATGTTGGCGAGTTGCACTCTTCTTCGGTATTATGCAAACCTTTTTCCTAGGAGTTAGGCCGAGTTCAGGGAGGTGATTTTTCGTTCTCCAAATCAGTCAACTTCTGTTGGAGTTCTTGAAGGTTCGCTTGATGTTGAGCGCATAGGGCTGCAATTTAGAATCATAACACTTGTGTTGTTCTTCGTTCTCGAAGTAACGTTTGCATATAATATTTAAGAGTTGTCACAGATTTCAGCTTGTTAGAAGTTAGGCTTGACTTCCGCTGGTGACCATGGGAAAGTGAGGCTAGGGAAAAGTTTTAACGAGACCCATACTGAGTGCCAAATATTCTTATGAGGATCCTAAGTGTGGTTCTTTGAATAGGTGGTATGGTCAAGGTGGCTTTGAGGTCTTTGACGAGTTCTTTTGAGGATTGGAATACGGGGAAATATCCATTTGTAAAAGACTCTTCGACGCTCAAGTTAGTAAAAAAGTTTTAGGATTTATAAAAATAGAGTAATAGGTATAAGTGTAATTATTAGAATGATTGAGTATTTCTTGAAGAATAATAGTTGTATTTATATGATTAACATTTGATCTATGTTGAGATAAAATAATATTATTAAAATAATACTTATCTCAAGTAGGTAATAATAACGAAGTGATACCTCAACATAAATAATAACCATAATATCAAATTGAAGAAATTAATTACAATTTCGTGAAAAAATTTAATAGATATATTTTGGATTATTTCAAAATGTATTTTGTACTATTTCAATATTAATTTTAGAAAATTCCAAAATAAAACCTTATTAAATTTAGTCTTTAATATATTTATTTGACAGGTAGAAATTCAATTTCCAGGCACTGAAATTTCTAAACCTATTTCTATCTACGCTTGATATTTGTGAGGAAAGGTACAAGTTGGATTTATGTTTTTTCAAAAGTTTTAGTTGGCGTGGCAATATCATCGAAGAAAAAAGAAAACAATATACAAGCTATCTACCACTTTTTTCTGTCATTTATGGCTTTCCATTAAATGTGAAGCGGAGCACGTGAGAGGATCTTGGTGACTCTATAAGAGGTGGCTATATCTTCCCAAATCACCGTTCCTATTTCCACAGTTGGCCATGGAAGATAACAACAAGGCTTCATCTCCTGCTTCAACAACCGAAGGAAAACCAATACGATGCAAAGGTATGTCATCTTCCGTCGATTTCTTAATGTTTACTTCTCACAAACTCTTCGATTGAGGTTTGATTATCATCAGAGCGTTTTCTGAATTTCTTTTCGTTGCGAAATTGCAGCTGCAGTTGCTAGAAAAGCTCGTGAGCCATTGGTGATTGAAGAGATAACTGTGGCGCCACCATTGCCCAGTGAGGTGCGGATTCGTGTTATCTGTTCCTCTCTCTGCCACAGTGACCTCACTTTTCGGAACCTCCAGGTTGTTTATTATTTCAATTTTAATTGTTTTATTCCAATATATTACATTTTAAATTTTTGTTTCAATAAAATATCTTAATTATTATTAAATAACATTTAATAATGATACTTTTTATCCGATTTCTTTTTTAACTTACGTTAATAATGATCTTTTTTAAAATTATTTTGGATTAATTTGGATTACGTTACAATAAAATTAAGTTGATATTTTAATCATAACTGATGATTTCTGATTACAGTGAAATTAAATCGATGATATTTTAATCATAAATGATTCGATTATATCGGTCAAAATTAATTTAACAATGATTTTTATAAGATTAAACTAATAATATCTTAGTTAAGATGGAGTGATGAGAAAATATGAAAAGAAAAAATAGATAAAACAAAAATAAGTATAGAACTTTTGAAATTCTTACTTTTACCTGAAAATAAAAATTTTATATTCATAAGATTTTAATATTTTAATTTATTTTAAAAAATTATCCATATCACCTATTTTATGTTAAAACATTCCAAAAGATTTTATAAGAGTGAATAATTCTCTATAAATTTTCATCCAAACACTATAAAACTTTGTGATTCCACCCATAAAAACTTATAGAAAATAAAATAAATGAGCTTCTCCATTAATTAAGATTAATTTATAAAAAAGTTTTAAAAAAATTTAAATAAACTATATGAAAGAGGTTCTATAAATAACTTATACATAAATTAATTTGTGAAGAAATTTATTTCAATTTTTTTTTATATTTTTATCTCTTAAATGTGCTTAAGAAGAAACTCGTTTTAACATGTCTAAGCAGATCAGACATTGCAGCTCCAAACTATATGATTTTTGTTTTGTACTTTTGTTTTCTTTTGAAGGTTCCTCCTGCCATTTTTCCAAGGATTCTGGGTCATGAGGCAACTGGGTAAGTTTCTGTAGTTTTTTCACTTTACTATAATGGTTTTATTTACTGAAATTTTATCTTATTTTCCTGAAGATTCAATATTCGTAAATTTTTGCATTGAAATAAACTACTTGAGCTTTATATAGGTGTTCAGTAATAGATTATTTCTGGGAAATAATTTTTTTCTTGAAAAACATGTTACTAAAATTAAAATAAATAATTACTTCTTAAAAAAGCTAACTAATAGGTATTTTGCATTTTGAATAGCAGTAGTTGTTGGTAGATTTGGGCCAACGGCATTCTGATATAGGCACTGGGGGGTTCCTTGTTGTCAGGCTCTGATTCTAACTTTAAGAAGTGGTTTAAATATAATATTAGGTTGTAAAATTGACATGTGAGATAAGTATTATTTGTATAATGTGATTCTATTTAAAGTAAAAATTTATCTTTATTTTCATCATATTTAATAGGTATTAAATATATATTAAATGTTTATCAAATAATGGATATATTTGTATCTACATTTATATTGTTTCACATATTAATTAAATTACTTTTTACAAAATAAAACAAACAAAATCATATCACAGAAAATATGATATTGTCAATACTTTAATGTTAAAAGGAAGCATATTGTACAGGTGTGATAAAACTGTATTGTTTGGCGGTTTTGGTTTGGTTCACGAAAAATGAGTGGATCGGGCTGATTCACCGATAGGAGCAGTTGGGTTGATGGGTCGATTATTTATTTAATTTTTTTTAAAATTTATTTATATGTAAATATTAAAAGTATATTTAATTATATAAATATTTTATAATATTTTTATTGATTAATTAATACTTCTAATAAGATTTATTAAAATAATTATTATATTTACATGTTAAATTATTTTATTATAATTAATATTTAAAATTTAATTTACAACTGTTAATGATTTAAATTACAATATAATTGTATATGTATATTAAATTATGTTTTAATTAAAAAAGTGATTAAAAAATTAGTTTATGTTGACCTATTTTTGACCTACCAATTTGGTAAGCTAGACGAGATGGATTAATGGGTCGACCTAACCCTAACTTGTTTTGCTACCTCTAATATTGTAATACATGTAGATATTTCTGTTCAAATTGAAACAAATTTGAAGAATAACTATAAAAACATATTTATCTATCATTCCTAATGTGTAGTTGGAAAAACTAGAATGAATAGATTTTGTTAAGAAAGTATATTGAAAAGAAAGAAACTAATAGGAAATGTGACAAACTCTCTATGTTTAAAAAACAAAGCATTCAATTGCAAACACAAAAATAACTTTTTTATTATACTAGGTCAATGTAGAGTATATAAATAGATGCATATTGAACCTTATAAGTCAATTTTGTAAGATTAAGCTACACTTAAAATTCATTTATTAACAAGGATAACAATTATTGGTGAGTGTGATAATGGTGAGCGATAAAAACTAGTTACGATTTTAGTCACAATTTTAACAACACTGCCTCTGATTTAAAAATAATTGGTCTCCAAGTCCACCTTGAACTCCCTTTGGTTTGTAGATTTGGCTGTGACTGACTTTGCTATCCCTAATATTATAAGAGTTTAATCAATTGAACACTTGAAATTGAGATATTCTTGTATGAAAAAAGAAACAATAAATAAAAGTATTGAAAAGGAATAAAATAATCAAATGTGTATGTTAGAAACTAATTGATTTAATGAAATTGAGGTTTAGGTATCTCAAATGCAATATTTCATTTGAATGAAGTCAAACAAAGAAAAGAAAATTATAATTGAAATTGTGGTAATAGGAAAAATGCCTTACGAATATGAAAGAATTTTATGAATATTCAATAAGTTAAAGAACACTTAAGAATGAAAATGAAGACTTATGTGACAAAATAAAGTAATAAGGATTACCGGAAAAGAATAAAAAAATAAATTTCTTAGATTACCTTGTAACTTAAAACGGGAGACAAATACGGAAGTGAGTACAAGGATGGAGACGAGATGGAAATTACCCATACTCATTTTTTAATTTTAAAAATTAAGTATTATCTATCTATCTATCTATATATATATATATATATATTCAATCAATATAGAGATTTTTTTTAAAAGTCGAGACAAATTTGAAAAATACCAAAGAAGACAAATTTATCGGTCATCCTAATGTGCAGATGGCACAACAGAATCTGATTTTGTAAAGAAAGTATATTGAAAAGAAAGAAAATAATAGCAGATTCTCATTGTTTAGAAAACATTCATTCAATTTATTAGAGGAGATACACGATTACAAAAGTATTTAATTACCCTATTTTAGACTAATAGATGAATATCAGTCTAGCGGCTCTAATATTATCAGTATGTATGTATATAATTCCTACATATCTACAAAATTCTAATAAGAATATATATAATTATGAAGGAAAGAATTACAGGTCTGATTTTGGTGGCCATCAAGCATGTTAATGGTTCAACAAAACAAGTGAAATACTGATTTACAATGAGTATTTTGTCACTATATATGTTTCTCCATTTGTCTTATGATGGCTGTAAATTAGTGGGTGATTCGATAAGGATCATATAGCGAGTAAAACAACATAGACTCTATCTGATATCATATATTTTAAGTCTAATTTAATTCTACAAAATTGACTTATAAGATGATATTTACATTCACTTATATATTATAAATTGGTATTATTTTTAGTTGATGTGAGATTTTCAAAACAACTCGAAGGCTTAGGAGATGATGATATGCTTAAACTGATTTTGATAAGTTTTTATATGATTACAGGGTTGTGGAAAGTGTAGGGAAGGATGTAACTGAAGTTAGAAAAGGTGATGTGGTTATTACAGTTTTCTTACCAGAATGTGGGGAATGCATAGATTGCAAATCAAGCAAGAGCAACCGTTGTTCTATTTTCCCTTTCAAGGTGTCTCCCTGGATGCCTCGACATGGTACCTCTAGATTCACCGACAAGAATGGAGACATCATAAGCCATTTTCTGTTTATTTCAAGCTTCAGTGAGTACACTGTGGTCGACATTGCCAATATTATCAAGATTGATCCACAAATTCCTCCTGACAGGGCATGCCTTCTTGGATGTGGTGTTTCAACAGGCAAGTTTCTTTCACAATTACTTTATACAAGAACATTTTTTCTTCTCAAAAATACTAACAAATATTTTAAACACATTCTTTATCGTTAGTTGAATTTTAGTCACTTTTATTAATTATTCAAGGGAAAATAACGGCTTTAGTAAAATTAATATTCACATATTTTATTTTTAGTATAATAAGAAAATATTATCATCTTAATATAATAAATTTAATTTTGTTAGTTTTCTTTAAACTTTATTGATGATTAATATAATTGAGTAGGTTTGATAATATAATTGAGTACATGATATATAATAGTTATTAGTGTGTTTATTAATATGAAAATTAATATTAATATATAATTAAGGGAGCTTTTTACCTTTTGTTTATTTTTTTGTAAATTTTAAAAAAGTCTTTTATTCTTTATTTTTAGTTTTTTTGGTTTTGTAAATTTAAAATCTTTACTAATTCCTTTAAGGTTTAATTGTATATTAATATTAATTTTCTTTATATTAAGTACAAGTGAAAATCCTTATGTTATGTGCACGTGGGTTTATTTATTTATAGATAGTAAAGAATAATAAAATTGTTATAACTATTATTGTTATTATTATAATTATAAAGTTAAATATGAATAATTTTTATAATTTTATTGTAATTAATTTTTATTTATTTTATATATAGTTTTATAATTAAAAAATAATTAAATTTTAAAAAACGGATAATTTAAAAAAAACGATTAAATTTAAGAAAAAAGTTAATTAAAAAGAAAAACAGTTTTATAATAAAACAGTAACTCCCAATCATAAGTATCATGATAAAAATAAAACAAAAGGATGAAAAGCCAAAAAAAAGAGAATCTGGGTTTATGATATTACGCATTACTAGCATGGAGTGTAAAGATAAGGTATAACAAAAATATAAATATATAAATATGTCGAGCATAAAGACTAAGCTACCCTTAAGCTGAAATTTAACGTACAACTTTGCCAATAAGCTGAAATGTAATCTCATATTAGCAAATCACACCGATGTTTTATTGAATGTTATAAAATGCTGCTTCCACATGTAGGGGTAGGTGCTGCTTGGAGAACCGCTGGTGTGGAAGCAGGGTCTACAGTAGCCATATTTGGGCTGGGGTCTATTGGATTAGCAGTATGAACTCTTTCAACAATGTTTACTTTTCTTTGTAACTTTGGTTATCTGTGCTAAAATGCTTGTTGCAATTCATTGCCTGCATAGGTTGCAGAGGGAGCAAGACTTTGTGGAGCAACTAAGATTATAGGTGTTGACGTCAATCCAGAAAAATTTGAAATTGGTAATGCACTGTTTGTTTAGTAACATCATAGTAACCATTTATTGTTAACCATGCTCCAATTATTAAGCTACAAAAAAGGAGAAAGAGATGTAAGGGTGCAAAGGATATTGTAGTGACTACTAAGGCTGACTCTTAATTTTTTGAGTCTCAATTTTTTAATTGAGTTATATATATTTATACTACTTTGGTTAATACCAAATGATTTTAAATCTGACAAGGGAAATCCTGGAATGGCTAATCCAAATTTAGTTTCTATCATATATGTTTTTTGTGATTTCTTTCGATGTTGTTCAAGCATGAATTCTGAATTTGATGGGTTTGTTCTTCTCTTTCTATCAGGAAAAAAGTTTGGAGTCACAGATTTTGTCCATGCCGGAGAATGTGGGGACAAACCTGTGAGCCAGGTCTAACCTTTATGCAAACACCAATCTTTATTTTTTGTTGAAATCCCTTTCTCTTTGCATGTGATGAAATGAAAAGATTAAAAGAATTTTCTAATATTGTACTTTATATATATATATATAAGTTCAATGTCTTCACTATTTGATTGCCATTGTATTCAAATGTGGCTGCTAAGCAGGTTATCATAGAGATGACTGGTGGGGGAGCAGATTATTGCTTCGAATGTGTTGGCACGGCATCAGTGGTGCATGAAGCATATGCTTCTTGTAGAAAGGTACATGTTACTTAATGAAAAAAGACTCCTTGGTTTGAAATTGCCAATAATACGAGCTCCACAAATATATACTTCGTGAAAGCATAAGTTGCAAGCTGATGATTTTGTCTTCAGGGTTGGGGAAAAACAATTGTTTTAGGAGTGGACAAGCCAGGAGCCAGGATAAATCTCAGTTCCCATGAGGTCCTTCATGATGGGAAGTGTCTCATGGGATCCTTGTTTGGAGGTCTCAAACCGAAGTCTCATGTACCAATTCTCCTTAAACGTTACGTGGACAAGGTAAAGTATGCAATTGCTTTTATTTCAATTTATAACAACGTTGTCTGTCCCATCAAGATTAATATATATATATATATATATATATATATATATATATATATATATATATATATATATATATATATATATATATATGTATGTATTAGATTAGTGGAAATAATTATGTAAAATTTGTAATGAAAAAATAATGAAATATCAAGCTTTTGGGACATTTCTAGTCTATTAAATTTCTCCCCATATATTGATAGGAATTGCAGTTGGATGAATTTGTCACTCATGAGGTGGAGTTTAAGGACATCAACAAAGCTTTTGATTTATTGAGTACAGGAAAGTGTCTTCGATGTGTGATTTGGATGGGTAAATGAGTACATTGTTAAGCATTCCTAGTCCTTGATGATGTTATGCAACATGCAACATTTATTCCCAGATTTTATGTATTTGATAAAACATATTCAATAAAACAGCTTCTATTTTACTGCACTGCAAATGCACTTGAAGCACCAGTGAAGTAACTAATAGGGGAGGTAATGGTGCTCCTTGTTGCTCCAAAGTGTCTTAGTCTGTATACTCCAGAAACAGAGCCAAATGGTATTTCCCATTCTATTGTAGCTAATCCATGCATGGAACTATTATCTACTTTCCACTTGAAAAACAAGCTTAAATCATCATCATCATATGTAGCAATCCATCTTTCCCCTTGCAGCCTCTCCACTGCAGCAAATGTGCCCTCTGTCAGAAGATCATATCTTGGATTAGAACTCCAGAATGTAGCACTTGGTGTATCTCCCTTCCTAAAATAGCCTCTTTCTGGAAAGGCTATGTCTTCTTTTATGTCACCAAATTCGATTCCTTCAGGAGGTGAGTCTTCAAACGGATCAAGTAATAGACTTATTTGTACAGATGAGAGATCTGGTGGAGAGGGACCTTTTGTAGTGATGTTCTGTCCTTCAGCCATTGCTTGTGCTAGTTTCTTAAATTCTTGGATGTATGCTGACAATGTGTGAGGACCATACAGTGTGGAAGCAGCCTGAGATTATATTATTAATTAGCAATAGTTTAGTTATAGTTTTTCTCAAAGATAAGCCTAAAAGCTATGGTAGTATGTGGTCGGAAAAACTTAAATTTAGGAGTTATTTGACAGTAATGATGAGCAATATTGTTTTAATGATTTAGGAGAGCAAAAGTCAGGAGTTTAGTCTATTATGTTATGGTATTAATGGTATTATTAGTGTCGTGTTTTGTAATAATTGGAGACATTATAGCTTAGAGATGAAAAGCCAAATGTTTGTCCTATAAATTATAATGTTCAGTTGACATGAAATAAGACACATAAAAGTAAATCAGTTTTATATATGAAAAGTGTGATTTGCTAACAAATTGGCATCAGAGCTTGAGAGCCTGAGTGTCTGAGTGAAAAGATTGAGTGTTTGAGAAAGAAATATTGAGATGACTAACCTTGCAAATAGTGTCTCCTTGCCCTAGTTCAACACTGAATGGTAACTGGAGTCTACAAATGAAGGCTCTTCTTTGTAGATGCGTGGGATGTAGTTGAGAATGGGTACCAAGAGCCAATAGACAATGAAGAACAAACAGTTTCCCAGGTTGCTGCATTGAGAAAAATGCGAGTAAAGGACAAAATAGCTATGTACATGTTGTACAGAGCTGTGGATGAGTCCGACTTTGAGAAGATAACAAACGCTACATCTTCAAGAGAAATGTGGGAGATACTAGAGAAGGCATATAAAGGGGATGATCAAGTAAAGCAAGTTCGACTTCAAACTTGTCAATGTTCTGGTGGAAGAGCTTGCTTGAGGCACACGAGCAGCGAAAAAGGAAAGAGAAGTGGGAGCCACTTGATTAAGCACTTCAAGCAAAACTTGATGTGCAGGAAGAAGCTTGGAACACTCAAGGCTGAGGTCCTAGTGAAAGAGGCCGAGAAAGTCAGGGACAAGGAGGTTGAGGCCAAGGTGATTATGAAGATGGCAAAGAGAAGTCCAGTCTGCAGAATTGGTATGGTCGAGGAGAAGGGAGAGGCCAAGGAGGTCAGTCAAACAGCTCAGGAGGTAAGTGCTTTAAATGTGGCAAGTACACCCACTATGCAAATGATTGTAGATCGATTAATTGCTATAATGATGGGAAGGTCGATCACTTAGTGAAGTACTATCAGTCTGAGAGAAAGAAGGAGACAAACTTCCTTATTGAAGAAGTTGAGGAAGAAATAGGGATATTGAGGATGTTGAGGAGATCAGATGTCGATCTTAGTCCGAGTTGTATGATCTCAAGGAGATCGGAAGCCAAGCAAGTTTGAGCTGATGAAACAACTCGGTTTGGTATCTTGATACAGGAGCGAGTAATCATATGTGCGGTGATGAGAATTTGTTCAAAGATCTCTCCAAAGTTGAGATCGGGCATGTATCATTTGGAGATGATTTCAAGGTGGCAGTAAAAGGGCGAGGTACAATCTGGTACCTGCAGAAGAATGGCCGAGTCAGAGCAATTAGAGACATTTACTATGTACCCGATCTCAAGAGCAATATACTAAGCATGGGTCAAATAATGGGGAACGACAACTCAGTCATGAGAAACACCGAGTATTATACTTAAAAGATAAATTTGGCCGCTTGATTGCTAGAACAGAAATAAAGAAGAACAGGATGTAGAAATTGGAGTTGAAGATAGTACGGGAGAAGTGCTTGAAACTCAACGTGAAGGATGAAGCCATGGTGTGACATTTTCATTTCGGCCATTTGCATTTTGGCAGGCTGGTCGAGCTGGCGAAGAAAGGATTGGTGCACGGATTACCAGGTATGGAATTTGACAAAAGGTTTTGTGAGAAGTGTGTACTCTGAAAGCATCCAAGGACAGAGTTTCCAAAGAGAGCCGAGTAGTAAGCAAATGTACAACTCGGATTGGTCTATACCAACCTGTGCGGGTTGATTACCCCTAAATCCTTCATTGGTAAGAGGTACTTTATTTCTTTTGTGGGTGACTTTTCCCGAAAGATGTGGGCATATTTCTTAAGGAAAAAATATGAGGTATTTAAGGTGTTTAAGAAGTTCAAAATGATGGTTGAAAATGAAATTGGTAAGCACATTGAAGTTGTTCGGTCTGACAGGGGAGGCTAGTTCACATCAGTCGAGTTCATGAAGTATTTTGAGGATCACAACATAAAGAGATACTTGACAACTCCGTACTTACCACAACAAAATAGTGTAGTCAAGAGGAAAAATCGAACCATTCTTGATATGGTTTGGACCTTGCTTTAGAGTAAAAGTATGCTAGAGAAGTTCTGGGCAGAAGCAATACAGTGTGCTTTTTATGTACAAAGTAGGTGCCCATATGCTAAGTGAAACGAGAAGACACCACAAGAAGCTTGGAGTAGAAAGAAGTCGAGTGTGACTCACCTTTAAATGTTCAACAACATGGGTCAAGGTCATGTTCCTGTTCAACATAGGACCAAACTTGAAGATAGTAGTAAGAAATATATTTTTATTGGGTATGATGAAAAAGCAAAAGCTTAGAAGCTGTGTAACCTAATAGCAACAAAGGTCATTGTAAGTTGAGATGTTAAAATTGACAAGGAGAATGAATGGAAATGGAATAGCTCGGAGGAGATGTCTACTAGAAGAGGAGCTTGAAAACTAGAAGAGAGAGCTTAGAAACTGAAAGAGGAAGCTTAGAAACTGGTGGTTTTGGGCCTAGAGGAGATGAGCCCTAAGGAGACATGGATTCAGGGTGAAAACTTAGCTTGGAGAGCAAACCTTCTAGAAGTTTGTGAGCCATTGGCTAGAGTGGTCTCCAAGTTGTTCTCTTTTATGAGACACATGCTCTTGCCATATGGAATGCTCCTAATGGAGAGAATTTCTCCTTAGTAGTGATCATGTGTCATATTCCTAATGGAGAAGATTTCTCCTTACTAGTGGTCATGTATCATCCTCCTAATGAAGAGGATTTTACTTTGGTCTCCAAGTTAGAGTATTAGGAATTTGCTTCTACAATTGGAAATACCTTCAAGGTTACCTAAGCTTATTTGACAGTTATTATGAGAAGTAATGTTTTAAGGTTTTAGGAGAGCAAAATCCAGGAGGTTAATGTGTTATGTTTTAGTATAAATGGTCATTATAGTGCTATGTTTGGTAATAATTGGAGACATTATGGCTTCGAGATGAAAAGCCAAATGTTTGTACTATAAATTGTAATGTTGAGTTGACATGAAATAAGACACATAGAAATAAATCAGTTTTATACACAAAAAGTATGATTTGCTAGCAGTATGTGCTGCTTTCTTATGCCTGATTATGGTATAATTCCAGGTTAATAAAGTACTTTGATTAAGTTGATATTATATAGGCTTAAGTAAGTTAGCTTGTTACCACTCATGAAATTTAAGATAGATATTCCTTCACCTCAATTGCTTCTGTTAAATATAATATCTAATAAGTGTTTTGTAACTTGATGAATTTCAATCCACCTGTATTCATCATACCTCGTACCGTTGGTGCTGATATTCTTCAAAAGTAGCAATGTATTGTGAGTAAGTATTTGTAAGTCCTGCTATAACCACATGTGTTTTGTCATTGAATTCTCCATTGCTGCTAGATATTAATGTCTCCTTCACTGCCTCCCTTAACCTTCTGCCAGCCATTGTTGTAAACTCTGTAATACTCAAGAGTTAGAGCGTGTACTTGTGTTTCATTATGTACTTAACAATTATGCAGATCATCTTGAAGCCTGTATTCATATAAAAGAGCAAAGCTTGTTTGGATTCATTTTTCCTAACCACCTACCAGGAAAAAATAGCAAGAAAAACTGAAACAAACTAAGTCGTTGCATAAGTTCAAATGAACTTTTGGAAGAGTTGTATTAGTTTTAGCCAATTAAAACCCAAATTTTGTTTCCTATTCAATCTCAGATTTCACAATTAAAGATTACAAACCTCCTGGTACAGAAAGAATGATCAACTTTCCCAATCTTAGGATTTGAATTGGAAGAATTGCTGGCTGTACCAACATCCAAAATATTCTTGATCAGTACTTTACTATGCAGATAGTTGTTACCCTTATTCACAAAAGTAGCTAACATGTAGTCTTACCGCCCAAGCATAAGGATCAAACATTTCGCCAGTGCTCAGCAAAACTGGCTTTGGGTTTTGGCAGTCCACTTGATATTGACTTGGTTCTTTCAGGGAATCCCTCAAATTCTTCCAAAATGGATTAATCTGAATGAACAAACGGTTCTTATTTAATAGCACATTGGCAAAAAATGAAGAAATAAAATAATCAAGAATAAACGGGGAGGTTTCTAAGTGCTGGCTAAATGTACTTGAAAAGTGAGTCAAATTATACAAGTTATTTGTATTCACGTTCACTTAAAAGTGTCATGTAACTTTAAAAACTTAACATTACTTTTTTGTGTTTTAATCTTAACTATGTATGGTAATATCAAATGGTTACTATTTGATTTTCATTCTTACATTTAAAAAAAGAATAATTCATCTGATATGTCACATTAGTATTTTAATTACCCATTTGAATTCACAACAAAATTATTTTAGCATTAAGTTGTTCATTTTAACTTCTTTAGTTCTTCAACAAGATTCAAAACAATTTTATGATAATTTGGTTGCTTCATAACAATGAACTGAAGAGAACTAATTGTCATGCCATAATTTTGCACTTCCTCAAAAATGTTCTTTGGTTGCAAATTTTCAAGAACCATATTCTCCTTCAATTTTTTTATTAAGTTTATTTTGCTCTATCTTATAGATTCATTGTCAACTAATTTTAAAGACCTTCAATTATTGTAACTCTGATCTCACTTATTTAAAAGTGAAATAATTTGAGTTGTCTACTTACTTGCAAAAACTTGCTCCTTTTTTTTTTCTTTTGTTCAACCGGAAAACTTTTATCTTTCACTAGAAGGTCATTAACTCACTTCCTAATGGATAAAATGTTTTATAGTTTAGTTTTTAAGAAATTAAAGAACAGTTCTTCTCTGTTATTTTTCCCACATTCAATTTACTAGGACTTAGTTCAATTAAAAATAAAACCTATATTTTGCATATGATGCCGTCTCAATGAACACAACTCATTTGCCTTCTATTGTTATGTATTTTCCATTGCCTATAATGACTTTGGATATGTATGTTTCGTCTAGTTCTTAGAAAACGCTATCAATTGTTAGAATTTGCGAGTGGAAGGAAAAGAACAAAGAAATTGTGGAGACAAATGTGAATTTGAATTTCTGAAAGAATCTAATTATTAGTTGTTCAATACAACACATGAGTCTATATTTAAAAGACTTTTAACAAACGAGACAACAATTATTAATAGTTACCAAATAAAGTGTTGGAATAAACTTAAATTTAGGAGTTATCAAATAATTATTAAGAGTGTATTGCATTACGAGAGGAAGAGTCATGAATTTACTCTGTTGTGTTTTACCGTCATTATAAAGTATTATTTGAAATAATTGGAAACATTATGGTCAGTAGATGAAAGACCTATGTTAGTCCTATATATTGTAAGGTTTAAGTGAAATGAAAATACACCAGAAGCATATTCAGAAATATCTAAGTGAGTGCCATTTTCTAACAAATTGGCATCAGAGTTGAGAGAGCTTGAGTGTCCGAGTGAGAAAGAGATAATGAGAGAAAGATGACCATCCTAGCAAACAATATGTCCTTGCTTCAGTTGAAAAAGAAAGTCAACTTTGACAATTGGAGTGTGTAGATGAGAGCCCTTCTTGGATCCCAAGACGTTTGGGATGTTGTAGCGAATGAGTATGAAGAGCTCGCGAAAGATGTAGAGCAGACAGCGGTCCAACTTGCTGCATTAAGAAAATCACGAGTGAATGATCAATCAACCCTACACATATTGTATCGAGTTGTTTATGAGTCTGACTTTGCGAAGATAGTGAGTGTTAAATATTCAAGAGAAGCGTGGAAAATTCTTGAGAAAATTTACAAAGGCGATAACCATGTACAACAAGTTAGACTTCAAACTCTTAGAGGCGAGTTTGAGAGTCTAAGAATGGAGAGTAGAGAACGAGTGGTCGAGTATATATCTCGAGTGGAGGCGATAGTGAATCAACTTAGAAGAAATGGAGAGGAGTTATTTACCAACCGTATTGTGTGGAAGATCCTAAGGTCACTGACTAAGGACTTCAAGAATATTGTGTGTGCAATTAAGGAGTCCAAGGACTTGACATTGCTCTCGGTTGAAGGGCTTACTGGGTCTTAAAAGGCACATGAGCAACGGAGGATAATGTTGTTTGAGCCACTTGATCAGGTACTTCAGGCAAAACTTGACCTGAAGGGAGGTGCTCGGAACACTCAAGGCCGAAGTATGTCTTATTAGGACACCTTTATACTCCCATCCATTATAAGAAACCATTAGTGTTCATTTGCTTGTAAAGATTATATGTTTCTTGGTGGCAAGAAACCTAAGACACACTTAGGTTAGCAAACCAAACACACACAACACTCAATGTCACAAGGGAACAAACTCGATAATTATTCTTATAACCAAGAATGATGTCTGTAAGCATCCAAGGAAGTATTTCTCCCCTCACACAAGATGTAATACTCCTATCAAAACAAAGATACAAAATAGACGTGTCCTGCCTAAGACACTCTTTCCTCCTTATATAGCTAACCCTTCACACATAACACATAACAACCACCCACCTAATTGCCCACCTAACAACTATGTCCTGTTTTTTTTTTTCCTTTCTCCTTACATAACTCCCAAGGTCATATCATTACTCGTCAACCATTGAACAACCTTGTCCTCAAGGTGAAAGTATAGAAATTATTCCCTTATGGTTACCTCGTCCTCCCATGTAGTAGCTTCCAATCCTCCTTCTTGCCACTCAATGAGAACTTGCGACACTAGTTCTTATTATAATTGATTTGTTATCATTTTCAACACTTTGACGGGACAAGAAATTGCCCCTCCCCCTTGTAGATCCTCCAATAATTCCCTTACCACTTGCTATCCCTATTTTATAGCTCTTGTGCCACTGCTTCCACTATTGTTTCTCCTAGCACAAAACGGGTTAGGGATAAAGGAGCTTTCCCACATACCACTTCAAAGGGAGTGCACTTGGTTGAACCTTGGAAGCTGGTGTTATACCAGTATTATGCCCATGGAAGAACATAACTCCAACTTTTAGGCTTTTTGAACTAAAACATCTTAAGTAAGTTTCTAAGGTCCTATTAAGAACCTCTATTTGGTCATCTATTTGTTAAGACAAAATCGTCTATAAAACTTATATGTCTAAATGCTTTCATATGTTTTGAAGTTTAAAAAATAACATTAAACGAAATGGGAAGTTCAAGATGCTATAACTAGAATATAAAGATAACAAAAACATAAGTGTTAGGCTCAAAATCCCTAATTATCTAGTAACATAGGAAAAACCTTAGAAAAACACTTAGGTCTAAACGAGATGATATGTTAAACAATTCCCAAATTAAAGCGTCTGTGAGATTTATGCTAAACACAAAAGCTATATTGTACCAAACAGAAATTTTTTAAACTCTTAAACAAATAAGGATGTTAAAGTGTTGAGAGTATGTTTATGGTAAAGCCTTAAGGGTCTCAAGCAAAATCCCAAAAACATGAAGAAAGTAGAACTACCAAATGCTCTACCTGAAGAAAGCAGAATATCAAAAGCGTTTACACTTCGTCCAATGATGACGTTCTTATATATTCAACGCTTGGTATCTTAGAGAAAAGCTTAAATGATAAAACGCTACCTCAATGGTGGAAAATGTAAAAAACAATTTGTTGTTCTAAACAAGCATTAAATGTCATTAAATGCTCATCGTTCAAAAAAAAAAAAAGTGATAAGAGAAAAGACATATTTTCTGCATGCATATCTACTCTATTTTCTGAAGATCACCTACTACACGCATCCACTTGCTTTATTCTAGATATCAGAAGTGTAAGTTAGAGACAAAGAAGACATTCACGAAATGTTCTCTGCATCAGAAGTCATACCAAGAAAATAGTACAACCTACTTCTAGCAAAGTACTAAGAAAGCAAGGCTCCTCTGACAAGTTGACTTTAACCAACGACTGTTTCACACAACAACACAAAGAAAAGACAAGATTCAAGGAAAAAGCTCAAGTCTAACAGATATCTTTTGAGAAGCCTTTAAATAGAAGAAGATTTGAAGAAAGAATCAAGAAAATAGCTTGAAAAAGAGAATATCAATATCGTCGAGATGGAAAAGTACAAAAAAGATTAAGATCAAAAGAAAATATTTGAGAAGAAGAGAAAAAGAAAAAGTCGAGAAACACTCTCAAGTTTTATTGTAATATTAGCTTACTATTTGTAAGAAGAGAGTAATGAGAGAAACAATTAGCGAGTTTGTAGATAGTATTGTATTGAACATATATCCTTTATGTGAGAGTAATTGTCTAAAAACTTGTAAGCAATCATATTGATTGCAAATTCTGAAGAGAATTCAAACACTTGTTGTGTAACTCAGGGGAGTTAAGGATTACTAGGCAGCATAAAGGGGGATACTAGATTTTCTAGTGGAAACCAAGAGTGGGTGAAACTCAATTAATCTAGGGTAACATGAGTTATTTGCTAACTAGGGATACCAAGAGTGGTAAAGAATACTGCGTAACTAGGAGTGAGTGAAACTGAACTAGGCAGCGTATCAGGGGATACTAGGATTGCCTAAGGATACCAAGAGTGATGAGAATACTCAGTTGTAATCTTGTTGAAGATTATAGTGGAACACTCTAAGGTTAGAGGAGACTGGACGTAGCTCAGTAAGAGTGAACCAGAATAAAAATATCTGTGGATTTACTAATTTACTCTCTCTCAATGCTTATCTTATTAAAACCCGTAGTTGCATTTTCGTTTTAAATACAAAAAGCTTCCTATACTAAACAATTGTTCATTAAAAATGAAGTTTCATCAATATTGCAACGAATATTCTGAATAACACTTGAAAAGAATTTATTGTTTAAAGCCTATCGTAAGGTCGAGCGTTTAACAACTTACGTAAAAATCTTTACACTCGAGGAAAGTGCTATATCAGAAGGATTGTGAAAAAGTTTTCCACTAACACTATTCAACTCTCCCTTTTAGTGTTTTCAAGTACTTCACTATTTCCAAATGGTAGGCAATGGTCATAAGTAATTTATTACCCTAGAGCCTAAACAACTCCTTCCAAAACAAGGTAAAGAAGTTTGGATATTTGTCACTGACTATAGAGGTATACAATGCAATTTTACTATGTCCCTCACAAAAAATTATGCTATAGACCGAGTATGGGAGCTTAATGGGTATAAAAGGACAATATTTACTAAGCATATCCACCATGACCAACACTACGTCATACCCATTGGATTTGGGTAAACTTACAATGAAGTCAATGTTGATTTCCTCCCATACAACTTGTGGAATATGTAGAGGCTGTAATGACCCTTGAGGTGAAGAAACTAAGTACTTATGCTGTTGGTAGACCATACAAGCAGCCACAAAATATGTTAATGCCTTTTTAATCCCTACCCAATATAAGAACTGAGTCACCTTTCTATACGCTCTGAAGACCTTGAAATGCCCTCTTGTGGTAGTCACATAAAACTCTACTATCAGCTTTAGGATCCATGCTGACTAGGCAGATAAGACCAAACTTTCTTTGTAACGAATGTGGTCATGTTCCAATGTGAAAGTTGAGTGAGAACCTGGTCTTCCACCAGATACTTCCTGATTTGTTTATAGAACCAGGTCTCCTTCTACCTCCTTCAAAACAACCTGGAACTCTTGCCAAAAGGGTCTAGAAATCACCCTAAGTTACTTATCCTCCTTCTCATTCTCTTCAACCTTCCTAGACAAGGCATCTACTACCCTGTTGGAGGTCGTAAACTTGTACTCTATCTTAAATTCATACCCCGATAGTTTAGCCAACCAATTTTGTTGGTTTTGGGTGGTACCTCTGTTCCAAAAGGTATCTGAGACTCCTCTGGTCTGTATGAACCAAAAACTTCTAGCCTAATAGGTACAATCTTCAATGTTAGATGGCTAACACCAAAGCCATAAACTCCTTCTCATAATTAGACTTGGAAAGAGAGGATTTTGACAATGATTTATTGAAATAAGCGATAAGCCTCTTATTCTATGATAACACAACTCCCATCCCTCTTTGGGATGCATCACACTCCACATGGAAAGTTTGAGAAAAGTCAGGCAACGCCAATATTGGAGTTGTAGTAATGGCTTCCTTAAGGCCTTGCATGGTCTCCGTGCTTTGTTGTGTCTAGTGAAACTTTCCTTTCTTTAGCAAGTTTGTTAAAGGCTTGACTATTCTTCCGTATAAACCTCCTATAATTCGATAAGGCCTGGGAATCCCCTTCGATCCTTGATGGTTCTAGGAATAGGCCATTCTAACACAACATCCACTTTCTCCATGTCCATCTCTACTCCCTGTCCAGATAGCACATGGCCCAAGTACCTGATTTGTCTCCTCCCAAACTAACATTTCTTCCTATTAGCGAAAAACTACTACTTCCATAGTGCGTGTAACACTTATTTGAGGTGCTCTCTATACTCCTCCCATGACTTACTGTATATTAGTATGTCATCAAAGAAGACCAAAATACAATTCCTTAAATAAGGCTTCAAGACTGTGTTCATCACACACTAAAAAGTAGTTGGGGTATTTGACTGGCCAAAGGGCATGACTAGGAATTCATAATGCCTTTGGTGTGTGCAGAAGGTCCTTTTTTTGGTTGTCCTCTTCTTTCATCCATATTTGATGGTACCCAACCCTTATATATACTTTTGAAAAGAAGTTTGCCCCATGTAGTGCATCCAGCAGCTCCTCTATAATGCATTTTAAGAATTTTTCCGGAATGATTGCCTTGTTTAAGGTCTTATAGTCAATGCAAAACCTCTAGGCTAGAGTAGGGGCAGTTGTTGGACCTATTTATTCCCATTCCCAGGATTTCAGCCACATGCTTCTCTATTTCAGATTTCAAGAGATAAGGATACTGATAAGGCCTCATGTTAATAGGGTTATTCCCGCCTTAATTGGGATTTTATGATCGATATATCTCTTAGGTGGCAATTTTGTGGGCTCTCTAAATATCTCTCCATATTTCCCCAAGACATCTTCAAGTTTTGTGGTTTGGCTGGAGATCAACTATTCCTTCCTTTTCTCCCTTTCTTCCACCTTAGTTTGTCCTAAACTCCAAACCAACGTGATTGAAATTACGAGAAAACACTAGAAGGAGGGGTTGAATAGTGTTTTCGAAAAAAATTTCACAAATGACATTTGACAACCTTGGTAGTGGCTAGATGATTTACACAAATTGTTAGACACTTCTTTTATAAGACGCTATTTAATTTGAATCGTTCAAAGCTAGAGTATTTTTCAAGCGTTTAGCAAGTTTACTATAGTGTTTAAGAAAAACCACTCTTAAGGAAATACAAGACCTTTTATCATTGGTGAACTTTGTACGCAACTGCAGTGTTAATAAATAACGTATTTTTAAAGCTAATGCAACAAACATACAATTGGTTTATACTGGTTCACTCAACTAAGCTATGTCTAGTTCTTCTTCAAGACCTCTTAGAGGGTTCCACTATATTTTCAATAAGGTTACACTTAAGTATTAACACCACTCCTGGTTTTCCTTATTCAATCTTGGTAACACTTGTTACGCTGACTAGAGCTGAGTATCACCCACTCCTGATTGTGTAGTATTCTTCAGCACTCCTGGTATCCTTAGACAATCCTGGTATCTTCCTGATATGTTGCCTAGTTGAGTTTCACCCACTCCTGGTTTCCACTAGACTATCTTGGTATCAACTTGATATGTTGCCTAGTTTATGTTTCACCCACTCATGGTTTCAACTAGACAATCTTGGTATCAAGCTGATACGCTGCCTAGTTTGAGTTTCACCCACTCTCGGTTTCCACTAGACAATACTGGTATCAACCTAGTACATTGCCTAATTTGAGTTCCACTCATTTCTAGTTTCCACTAGACAATTCTGGTATCAACCTGATACGTTGCATAATTTGAGTTTCACCTACTCGTGGTTTCCACTAGACAATCCTGGTAACATCTGTTACTCTACCTAGTAAGTGTTTAACTCAAATGAGTTAATTACCAAGTGTTTGAATTCTCTTCAGAATGTACAATTAACTAGATTGTTTACAAGTCTTAGACGGTAACACTCACAAAGAGGATGTGTTTGCAATACAACTTAATCTAATAGACCTTGTAGATTTTTCTCTCTCCTTACAAATGTAAGCTTATGATTCTATGAAGCTCAATAGTGTATTCTCGAGTATGAATAATATTTTCGTTGCTTTTGAGCTCATTACACATTCTCTTTTCTTCAAGTGATCTTTTCTTTATAGGCTTTATGGGAAAAGATTTGTTAGACAATGCTTGTCTTTGATCTTAAACTCTTTGTAGCCTTTTCATAGGTGGTAGCCATAGGTGGAAGTCAATGTGTTAGAGCAGGTATGTTTTTTGCAGTATTTAATCAAAAGTAGGTTGTACAAACTCTTCAGGACAACTTTTGATAGAGAGAACATTCCATGAATATCTCGTTTGTCTTTAACGTCCACTTTTGACTTGTTCATGATGAAGCAGGTGAATACTTGTAATAGGCATCAACATAATATAGATTAGAAATGCATGCTTGACAGATATGTCCTTTTTCTCATAAATTTCATTTTTTGTAAATGTTGTGCATTTAATGCATTATATTGCATGTTCAAAACAACTTTGTAAATCATTTAAGTGCTTTTGACAAGATACCAAGTATGATTTATAAGGTTTTCATCATTGGATCTTGTATCAAGGTATCATTTAGTCTTTACAAGACATTTAGCTACTAGCGCTTTGTTTAGTGATCTTCGTTTAGTATGAGAGCGCATTTAGGAAAATTATTTCCAACATATTGTTTTGGAGTGTTGTTTACAACTTTAACACGTTTACCAAAACTATTATGTAGCTCATTATTTTGCAAAGCATAGTGAGAGCTCGTTTAGCATTGTTTAGCAAGATATAGCAAGAACACATTTGGCAAGACTCTCATATAACATCTTGACACGTTTACGATGATATCATTTGATAGTGTGTCTATTTTCATAATAACATGTTTACTAAATACTTTTACTTAAACATTCAGATTTCACAACGCTTTTTCATATGACGTCTTTCATTCAACAATATTATTTTTACAGGTTTTATACTTTGCCAAATGCTGATTTCGTTTATCGTTGTTTGTTAAACTTCAAAACATGAAAGTGTTAGACAATCTTGTCTTACCAACGATGTTGAAGCCTGTTTCATTTGATAGATTTTTACGCCTATAATTTTGTTAAGGTTCGCTTAGGCACTTTTATACCCATCATTTCTTGAGTGTATATGTGATTTTAAACATAATGTCTTGACAAGTATATGTAGGCTTTTCCTATTGATCATATGCTTCTTCTCAAGGATACGTCATGTCATTTTAGTGTATCACTTTCGCTATTTAATATTTAAATGTCCGTTATTTGATGTTCATACACTTTTTGTAAGACCGAGAAAATTGTGGTATTAGGAAATAACGTGGTTGTGAGACTTGAGTATTATTGATTGGTAATTGGTGTTTAATACTTAGATGTTTTTAAGAATTATAATTGTTATGTTGATTATTTAAGGTTATTATTGATAAAGTGCAACACATGATTGGTAAGTTATTAAATTGGTGATTTGTGTGTGTTTGTGATATTACCAATATGATGTGTTGATTTGTTGGTGTAAATATTGTTTAGAATGAAACGGATGCGGGTTCAATTCCTAGGGAGAAAAGTTTAAGAGAAACTTAGATTTTAATTGTATTTTTGGGCCTAGGAATAAAAAAGACTTTTTACCTTTATTAAATGGTGCATAAATTATTTTAGGGGTGTGGAAAGTAAAGAATGAAATAAAATCTGAAACTTTAAAGGGTAATTTCGTGAATCTTAGAAGATTTAGTAGTTGTTGAAATTTTAAAAAGAGGTTAAAAGAAAATAAGAGAAGAAATCTTGGTGGTTTTATAGATTAAGTGAGAGATTTTATTTTACTAAAAAAGATAGAGATAGAATAGAAGAAGATAAAAAGAAGAGTAAAAGAGGTCTGGATATTGTTACCCTAGTTCTAAAAAAGAATTGAGAGAGATAAGGGAGAGAAACGATGTTTTATAGGAAAAAACTGGAAGAGCTGCAAAAACCCTTACTGTAGGAGAGGATTTGTGGTGTTTTGGGAGTATAGATAAAGCCCTAGTATTGACCAAGGTATGTAGAAGTTTATCTTTGTTTGTTTTCTTATTTGTTAGTATGATGAATAGGGTTTGCTTTTGATTATCTTGAAAGGTAATGTTATTTTGATGCATGTGGATGTATGTGAATATGTTCTGCATGGTAATATGGTTTATCATTGTTGTGTTGGGTTTTCCCTATGAATGTGTCTAAGGTTTTGTTGGGTTATACCATAATAGCGTTTGACGCCAAGGGAAACAAAGTTATGATAAATGGAGATTTTATCATGCAAATATATGTTATAAAGATGGTATGATAATCATATACAGAGTTTTTAGGTTGTTTGGGTTGAAATTTGCATGATGATGAGTTTTGGATGATTCAAGTGATGTAATGTATGTATTAGGATATATTTATAAAGGTATGTCAGACTTGAATGCGTACATGATGTTTTCGGGGAGTTTCCCTCATGATTTAGGGTTGTTGCATATGTGTTGCAAAATTGAATTTTGTCTAGGATGTGTTTCGATTCGGCAATAATCGATTATCATTAATTATAATCGATTATTTACGCATTGGTTGTGAATTGTGTTTTAGGAATAATCGGTTATTTGGGATGATAATTTATTATCCCTTCTTGCATGATGAATTCTGGTGATTTTTTGTGTAGAACCACTAAGACAATCAATTATCTTAAGTGATAATCGATTATCATAGGGTATTTTGTGTACATGTGTATGTTTCAAGAATAATCGATTATCACTTCAATTATCCTAGTGTATTTTTACTTGAAAAGTGCGTTTTGAAGAAGATTGGACGAGGACCAAGCTTGAGGAGCTGTAAAACGTGATGATAATCAGAGAATGAGATTAATGTTTATGTGTAGGGTCAACTTTCACTTATGATTGAGATTGGAACATGAGTGGGTGTTGGGGTGTACTTGAGTAGGTGATTGATGAACATGAGAGTGGAGGATAAGTCTACTACTTGTACCTAGTAAATCCTAGTGTTATCTGCGGATAGGTGCTTTCTTTTGCCTTGTGTGCACAGAAAGGGTTGTTCGGATATTGAACCTTCCTTGTATGGGGTTGATGGTGTGTTCTTTTTCCTTGTGTGACAGAGGATTACATGTTCCTTAGTTGGATTCCAGGACTACTCGAGCATATCTGCATGAGAACCTATAGATTGATTTGTAGGAGCGACTACAAGCAAGTGAGGTAAGGTACATGAGTGAGACTGATTCTTCCCACTATGGTGTTATGGTACGATGATGCTCATGATGTTTTTCATGCCTGAGATAGTCATGATGGTGATGCTTCATGTGATGCTATGTTGATAGCGATGTTACTGTAATGGTTATAGTAAGTAGTTAGCTTAGGTGCTAATGAATGGATAGACCAAGGGTCTACGTGTGAGATGTTAGTGATGACGTCAAGGTTCAAGGGTCAAGGATCTAAGATTGAAGGTCAAGGATCGAGAATTTAGTAATTCATTATGATTAAGTTGTTATGTTAGAGGATTGGGAATCTTGTTGTATTACAGTTGGGTGTGGGGTGGTTTGTTGGCTCTATCAAGGAGGGGGTTCACCAGGGAGACACAAACACCAATGAGATATGAGCCCAACCACATAAGGGATTGACACCACTCTCTACCCAAAACCTCAAGGAAATGAGTTAATGGGTCTTTCTCCTTTATATAGTGCTCTACTTTCTCATTTCTATCAAATGTGGGACTTGGACTCCACTTGGATTCCCAAAAAATCTCCCCGTCAAGGGTGAGTCCCTTCCAAATATTATATACTCCCATCCCCAGTAGAAGCATTCCGAACCAACCACAACCACGAGTAGTCCTTCGTACCGCCGTTCATCTTAACAGGACTCACTTACCCGAAACCCTTAGCTAGGAAGACTTTCGATATGGGAACCATTATACTCGTCTGAGCCGGTCACCAAGACAAACCATAGGCTTTGATACCACTGTTGGGTCTATCAAGGAAGGGGTTCATCGGGGAGACACAAACACCAATGAGATATGTGTCCAACCACATATGGGATTGACACCACACTCTACCTAAAACCTTAAGGCAATGGGTTAATGGGTCTTTCACCTTTATATAATGCTTTACTTTCTCATTTCTATCTAATGTGAAACTTAGACTCACACATAGATTCTCAATATGATTTATGGTTGATATATATCAATGTGATTATATCTTATTATTATATGATTGTTTTATCGATAGCTTACCCTATACGTGTTTGTGTTTATGTGTTGTGAATAAAATTATTGGTGATGATCATATAATATGTTATACGTGAGCATATGATGTAGCAGATGGTGCTGAGGCATGATAGATTCGAGAGGTGACGGGGGACAGACTTGAAATTTTTATTTAAAGTCACTATTTGATTTTTTTACAATGTAATTGGAGTTATTTTATTTCCTTCATTACTTCCATTGGACAAGTTTTTTTGGAACTATTATGTTTTGAATAAGTTATGCACGCTAAATGTTCAAGTTTTTGAAAGACGTTTTCACGCAATGATAAAGTTTTAACATTTATCAGTTTTTGCATAACTTGTGACACTCTGAAAATTGAGACATTACATTTTTTCTTATGGCCACTCGAGAAATATATCCATGTTCTTTCGGTATGATTACTCAAGATTATTTTGTTTAATTTCGTTTGTTAAACTTCAAAATTAGAGATGCTTTAGATGATATAGTCTAATAGTGATAGCCTCAATCTTTGTTTCTTTCAGTAGCATATCAGGTGTCACCATTTTTTTGGTTAGTGTGGGGTCTCCTCTAATCAGCACCTCCCTTTCGCCCTGACCAAAACTCATAGTTATGTTTTTCTAGTTGATCTTAACTTCCCCTAATGAGGCCAGCCATGTTATTCCCAAAATCAAATCCATACCTCCCAGCTCAAACAACAAGTAGAATCTCTCCTTCACCTTCAAACCTTCCAACAATAATGAGATGTTGCAACAACATCCACCAGTTGTCTTCTTATGTCCATCACCCAAGCAGACTTTGTAAGGAGGGGTTTCCTCTACTACCAGGCCTAACTCGGCCACTAGTTTAGGCGAAATAAAATTGTGGCTGGCTCCATTATATATTAACACCATCACTTGTTTCCCTTTCCCCATCCTTGTAACTTGATAGTATTGGATTGTGTCAAGCCCCCTACTGAAAAAACCGAGAGTTCCATCTTCCTCTGCTCCATTTCTTCCTCCTCTTCCCCTTCACCTTCTTCCTCATCTTACTTATGGCACCTTGAACGTTTCGATTATGGAAACAACACTAATTCCCCCTTGATACCTTCCGGAAGACTGACTATTTCTATTGGTCACTCCTCCTCTTAATCTTGGATCTTGTGTGACCTCCTCCACATCCTTGGCTATCTCCATAGCCCTTAACAACTCCTTAGGATTATGGGGCTTGATTTGGCTCTTAATATCATTATGCAAACCTACAAAGAAGTACTCCAGTAATTGTTCCTCTGTTGAATATATTCTTCCACTGCCCCATTTTGCCTTACAGTAGCCAACTTTTCAATAACAGAGCATCTGTCTCTTCCTCCAAACCTCCAAATCAAGGTTTCTGATAGTTCCTCCCAATAAGGGTTCTTGGTCTTCTTTTTTCAAAATCTGAACCAATGATTGGCTACCCCTAGTCTCATCTTCTCCTTCGTTGAAACATTATGCACTTCAAAGAACTTTTCAGCTCTTGATATCCACCCCACCAGATCTACTCCCTCAAAAATAGATAATTCTACTTTTTTTCATCTAGCTCTTCTGTATTTCTCCCTTTTCTTCCTCTAGATCCTCTTCAAGTTCTTCCTTCCTTCTCATTCTTACCCATTAACCAACCCTTTTCTGCCCTCAGAACTCCTATCCATATTCTTTGATTTCAACATAAGAGCTTTTATCATATCTTTAAGTTGTTGATGATTTTTCTTGGTCTCTTCCCTAATATTATCTATGGCTTTCCCTTGTTCGCTGACCAGCCTCTCCAGCATTCTGATTCTCCCCTCAATTTTCCTCCTTTTTTTTGTGATCCGATAGGTCAAACCAATTGATAAGTTTTTTGGCAGCAGGAAACCCACGACACACTCAGGTTAGCAGATCAACTATACACAACACTCAATCTCAAAAGGAAAAAAACTGTATTATTATTCTTGTAACAAAGAATGATGTTCGTAAGCATCCAAGGTAGCAATTCTCCCCTCACACATGATGTAATACTCTTGTCAAAACAAAGATACAAAACAGACGTGTCCTGTCTAAGACACTCTTCTTTCCTTATATAGCTAACCCCCCACACACAACACACAACAGCCACCCTCCTAACAACTGTTCTGTTTTTTGTTTCCTTTCTCCTTAAAAAAACTCTCAAGGTCATATCAAAAGCATTCATAGATTTTTTCATTGTTATCATGTAAAAAAACCTTGTTCTCTTCTAGATAGGATATTTTTTTTATTGAAATCATTCAGGTAGACAAACTAAGATTTTTTTTTCCACAATCACTCAGTTTTCTAGATTAAACAACATCATACATGTTACAACCTTTAAAAGTAGATTTGTGAAGTATCTAATACATTAACTTTCCTTCATTATAATTGCTTCAAACTCTCTTCAGAAATTTAAAACTAACATCATTTTTATTCTGTCACTTCCTTCAAACCTCATTAACCTAATCTCAAGCTTTCTTAGTAGTTTCGAGAGTAACAATCTTCAAGAATCTTAAGGAAAATATCATCATGTAAAGTTATTTGTATAATGGCAAATGCTCTTCTTTCCTCATTTTGACTTTCGAGTTTTGCTAAAATTATCTTTTCAAGCAACGGAGTTTGAGAACTAACATCTTCCCCTACATACTACAGCGTTAGAAGGTAACCCATTAAACCAGAAGAAACTTCTCAAATTCTAACATCCCCCTCCCCCTTTTGTTACCATTGCTAGAAACCTAGTAACCAATGATCATTGGATTGAAACATATCCTAGAATTATTTTTAATATATATACATATATAATAAAGACACTTACCTTTAAATCTCCTTGTTGAAACCCAAAAGCACCTGGCCCATCTGTAGTGCCTGCTGCAAAACCAGGACCTAGTGCTGCAGGACAAGTTTTAACCACCTTATTACTCTCCAATTCAACTTCAATGTCTGTGAAGTTAAGGTACACATGAAAGTACTCAATCTTCCCTTTCACTTCCTCTGAAGCTGACTGAAACAATTCCACAGCACTTTTGAATTGTCTTTCACCTATGATCTTAGTACTTAATATTTCATCTGGGTACCTGCCCATGCAAACTTATAAGCACAACATTTTCAACAAGGATAGGAACAATCACACAATAGATATCACAAATTTTGAAAGTTATTGGACACTAATTTTTCATGTTGAGTTTACATTAGATTCTTCAAGTCCTAGTAAAAATGTTGTATAATATAGCAAGAAATATTTGAAGTATAAGTGAATAGTCTAACATTGATGTGGTAAATTCATGGAAAGATATAATTCTATTTAAAAGTTGGTTTTCATGAAAAACAAACATTTGTAGATCCTATTTGAATAGATAGACTCATTACCCTGGTCCCCTGCCTACACAAAGTTGGTCATTGCCATTGCATGAAGAATGGTTGAAATCACAAGGCTTTCCAGTATCAATGCAAAATGCTCCTAAAACATTTGGTGACACATCTCCAACATTTGATTGGCAAAATGCTGCAACAAATAAGGATCCATCATTCTTCCTCACCTTGGATGCTTGGCTTGCTTGTTTGCTGCTGTTTTTTCCTCGTGTGGCCTTAATTGATTGTGCCATCTTTACTAGTTGCCCAACATCTGCGTCATGCATTAGTAACAATTCAAGCAACAACTCAAGGGACATTTTTATGAATCAACGCAGTAACCGTAGTTGAATTAATGCTATAAAATTTTAAAATATGTGTTGTTCATAACTCTATTCTTTTTCTATTTAAAACTACATTTTTAGAAAAACTATTTTTTCACATTCTAGTGACTTTAGCGTAATTTCAATCCCTGTATTTTACAAAAGTTCGTTGGTTTTACTTTTTTTCCCATAGTTTTAGTATCTTACTTTTAAATTATTAGAAATTTGATTCTTATATTTTATATAATCTACTATTTTGGTTTTTATATATATATATATATATATATATATATATATATATAAAAATTATTATTGTCACCTATTTTGACAATTTTTAATGGTTTTATAGGTTGAGTTAGTGTAGTTTATTAAGATACTTTGTAAAATCAACCTATATAAGACATGTACCACATAAAAAAATATAGGCTTAAATGCTTACTTCATCCTATGTTAAGAGGTGAATTTTTGTATAGTATCCGGTTTTAAAAATGAAGACATTGGGTTCTCATGTTATGAAAATTGTATGACTTCACTCCTATCCGTTAAGTTGGTAGGAACGACATTAAATATTAATTGATGTGGCAAATTACTTATCCAGCGTGGCAAAAGCACATTTTTTTAGCAATGACAGATATGAAAATATCCTTTAATTTGGATGGTTTATTTTTTAGCAACCACAAAGAAGTCATCTGCCCCCTCTATGCGATTCTAATAGGGATAGTTTGAAGAAATAAGTTGTATGGCACTTCTCATCATTCGTGGTGACTTGAAGGGTAAAGGGAGGCCATTTGGTGTCAAGTCACAAGTGGTGTATACAGGGGTATAAAACCAGTCAGCCTCTTCCGGATTAAGGGTTCGGATAGGGCTAGGGCTAGATAAGAGAAACCAGTGCATAAAGATTTCAGTAGCAAACATATATGGTTGAGGCATCTCGGATCTTTTTGCAGAATTTTCTTATTATACTTACTTGGAAGTTCATATACAAAAACTTTCAACCTTCCCACTAGATCATCTTCCAGCGCTGCTGGAAACAATATTTTACAATCGCACAAAGTGCCGTTAGGGATTTCGGTCGGCGTTCGCGACGACGTGAATCAGTATCACCGTCCTCAAAGGTCGGCGCGGAAACAACAACCACAGTCGGTTCCGTTGAAGAACTAGAAGATTCAGTTCCGGCGTCGCGGTCCACCGTTGGAATCAGATTCGAACAAGCGCGGCGCGTCATCGCCAGCTTCGAGCGACATTTTTCGCTCGGAGAGTTTCGAGCGAAAGAGGTCGTGGGTGATGAGTTCGAATGCAGGGAAAGGAAGCGAAGGAAGACAAAGGGCGAAGGGTTGGGGAAGCGCGGTGAGGGAACTGACGTAGGCGATTCTGAAATTTAGCGAGGTGTATGAACACGCAGAGAGCTCGAAGCTGCAGCAGGTGGTGGAGATGGAGAAGCAGAGGATGAAGTTCGTGAAGGATTAAGAGTTGCAGAGGATGCAGTTTTTCATGAAGACACAACTGGAGATTTCGCAACTCAAGCTTGGAAGAAAATCCCCAATTTATGACCTAAATTTCCTAATGTTTTTATTTCCATGATTAAAAACCTTAATTATTTAATTTTCTCAATTTAAAAACACTTAACATAATCTATTGGCTACCACGTCAACTAATTTAGTCCAACTCATTGCCACGACGACATTTTTTGCACACCTCACATCCACAGTCAATTCATCGTTATTAATTTTAACGTCATTAAATGGATAGGATTGAAGTCATACAATTTTTATAACATAGGGACCCAATGTCTTTATTTTTAAAACTCGATACTAAACTGAAAATCAATTCTTAACATGGGGACAAAGTAAGCATTTAAGCCAAAAATATAATATACATTATTTGTTTTTCTTGCTTTCCCTTTTGTTATATGTATCCGACTTTATCTCGTTATATTTTCCTATTTATAAATACATAACCATATGTGCTTTATTACACATTATGGATTCATTCAATGTTTTTATTCTTTTATTTGATACGGTATATAGAGAGTCATGATTAATCCCTGCCTTTACAATGAATTCACTATTAGTTAGTGTTAATTTTTCTTTTCTCAAACATTGTTTTTAAGTGTTTTTCCATCCTTTATTTCTACCACCACCTAATTTGTTCTCCTTGCCATGTTGTAGCTGTTGATACGGAAAGTTATACATAGCAAAACCCATCTCACATATAAGTTTTTGATGATGAACAAAAGCAATGTTTTATAATTTCTTGCACAACAAATGACAAAACAGTTTATTGATCTTTACTGTGTGTGTGTTTGAACTGATTGGTATATGCATTCATTGCTAACTGCACTGGTGTGATTAGAATGGAAAATGTTTTCAAATTTGCTTAAGTATGAAACTTAACCGATTACATTATTTTCCTAATCGGTTAAAATGTGTTTCTTGTGAAAATCATTTTCTTGAAAAGCCATAACTGCCTATAAAGGTCATATTTGTTTGTTTTTGGCTTATATGATTTACATAATCGATTGCATACGCCATTAAATCTGTTAAATCTGAAGCATATGTAAAACTGTTAAAGCAGAAGGAAAAGCGTAACAGATTACATTATGTGCTTAATCGATTAAACAACATCTAGTTTGACAAATTCTATAAATAGATGTGTTGCACGCTCCTTCAATACGAATTAATGATCTTACAATTTCATAACTGATTTGTTTGTTGAGTATTGAATTGTAGGAGCATGCTAGACTTCTTAGAGAATCAAGATTAAATTCATAAAGATTCTTGCAAGATAATTGTTCTTACACATTATTTATCATATTCTTCACTTGAGGTGTATTCTTGGAGATGTTTATCTACAATCAAGAGGATTGTGCGCCCTGTTGCTGTGAGCCAGGAAGAGAATGTGTATGTTCTGCTTATTAGAGTTGAGATTGCTTTAAGGTTACAGTAGCCATCACCGTCACTAGTGCAACTGCCACAATAGTCGCTACCATCATCGTCATCGACATTAATGTGACACAACCGTTTGGACTGACAACACCATGGTTCTATTAGCCTTAGCCAAGTGACTGTTGTGCTGCAAGAATCGCGACGATCAAAGCTTCGACAAACCTCCACACTCCATTTCATTACTCACCACTACCATCTGACTCATCTCAACACTCTTTTTCTATAGTTGCAGCTTTGTTATGATCGAGTATCATTGTAATATGTCACTATTTTCTAAGTTTTATTTTCTATCCTGGTAAATATTTTTCTCTATGTAGGTGCATATGGCCTCTTCTTTTGTTCCTATCTTGTCTAATCCATCAGAAATTAGAACAATCTATCATTAACGAATTTCTCAAATGGTATAAGGATCGCTAAATCTTCGGTTCCATTACTTTTGTTGCGCACATATGTACATTTTTTGTTAGCCTGACTCATTCCAACTTTCTTGACCCTTGGGTTTTGGACTCAAGTGTCATAGATCACATTACTGGTAATAAATATTTGTTCATTTTCATGTCCAGTTCAAGTTAATTACCTTCTATTACCATGTCCCATGGATCTAGAGTCTCCTCACATAATGTTCGTACTATTCATCTTCTTCTTTCTCTATCTATTGATAATATTTTTTATTTCCTTTACCAAAGATTTTGTTTGTTTATAAGAGTGGAGTTTAAATAAGATAATTGACACTGAATATGAGTCTCATGGTCTTTATCATGACATATGCACATGTTGGTTTAATAATGGATTCTCCCTCTCTTATTCATGCTCAACTAGATCATCCCAGGCTTGTCAAGATGAAAAAACTTGTGAGTCGTGTCAATTAAGAAAACATAATCATAGTTCTTTCCCTAGAAGTTTTTTACAATGTGCTTCATTCCTTTTGTCTTAGTTCATTATGACATTTGGGGGAAAAAGTCTGTTAAGACAAGACCGTTTAGAGAGATAGACCGTCTAGCAACCTAAGTTTTGAAGTTTAACTTTTTCCAACAATATATTCGTCCTAATGCTCTCCATGATTACATCGTTTGATGCTTCTCTAATCAAAGGAACAACCTCACTGAAGAGAAGAGTGAAAGAGGAAGCACAAGCATGAAGATTGAAGATCAATATTACTACTCATTAAGCTTACATCATTTGATGCTCTTCAGCAAAGGAAACAACCTCCAAGTTACAAGACAACACATCATTACACTTATCCTCTCTAGAAGAGTTAATAGAGTTTGTAACTATACAAGTGTCAGATTGTAAATATAATCTCTCTAAGAGAGTTAAACATTTGTACCTTGTAATATCCCATAGTGGATTTGTTGTATGTTCTTAAGAGAACTAAAACACTTACAACCAAAAGTGGGTAAACTCGGTCTAGACAGTTGTCTAAGGATATATCTTGGAGAGGATAAACTCATACTAGACATGTTGTCTATGGGTGCTAGGAAAGGCTAGAATACTCAACCAGGAGTGGGTAACTCGGTCTAGAAAATTGTCTAAGGATAAATCTTGGAGAGGCTAAACTCAGACTAGACGTGTTGTTTATGGGTGTCAGGAGGGGCATATAATACTCAACCAAGAGTGGATTATACTCAGAACCAGGAGTGGTGTAAGAATACTCGAACTAGTTAGGATAAACTAGAGAACTAAGAGTGGTGTAACAATACTTACAACCAGGAGTGGGATAAACTCATGTAATCTTGATAAGATTTTCGTTTATCATCTTCTAAAATCCAAAAAATATCCTTACCCATATTAAATAGATCCATATTAATCCAACTAATTTTTTATAGTTAATTATTTCTTAAATTTATCTTTCTAAAGAATTTCCGAAAGTATATGTTAAAATTTGGTTTACAAAATTTAATTTTGACTATTTTTTCACAAATTATTTTCAAAAAATTATTTTTTATTTTTTTAATAGTGATGGATTATATTCTATTTATAAAAAAAACTTATTATTAGATGAACTTTTATTAAATGAATCAAATTAAATCAAACTTTTAATTTTTCTTTCAATATCAAAATAGATTATTAAATTTCTTTTATATCGTATATTATAATCTGAAACAAAACTTATCTACTCTATTTAACTTGTAATTTGTAATCCCTAAATGATTTTCTTATACAAACAGAGAATTTGTTCACCATGTTTAATACGAGAAGTTTTGTTTAATAATTTTAATTATTGCCATTTTTTATTTAAGATACAAAACTAAAATTAAAATAATTAATATTTTGTTGTTCTGTTAAATAGGTAGTGTAAGGCCTGAAAATATGTGGCAGTTGGGCCTTAGGTTGAGGCAGCCGGGCCCATAAGACTAAGGGCATTATGGTCTTAGGAAGGAACCTTTCAAAATATGAGTTCATTATCTCAGTTTCCCATTCTCTCTCTAAAAAGCTTGCTCTCCCATTTCTCTCTGCCTGCTCTCTACCATTCCCTCACATTTAGTGGTTGCATGTTGGATTAGGTGGTGCTCCAGTGACCACGGCGTAGAGACCTTCGCAACCATCCAAATAGATTTTCATTCTTCAGCGGGTAAGTAGCTCTTCACTGTTCTCCGCTGTTTGGGACCTAGGGCAAGTTGCATGTGCGTAGTGTACCCTCCTTTACGTTTTCCTCATTTCATTCTAGCTCTAAGAGCTGTTCTTAATCACCGCATTGCGGGTTGTAGGGTGCTGTCTAGATTATTCGCGTGTGAGGTACTGTAGTTGCGGGTCTTTGAGCTGAGCAAAGAAGTTTCAAGGTAAGGGGAGCTAGAATACTTTTTTAAATTTCTTGCATGAAGTGTATGTATATTGGATTTTGACTTTGTGCACTGTTTGGAGTTGTATTTTTGCGTTTTGAGTATGTTGTATGGTATGTGTTGATATATGAAATCCATGAAACTGTGTTGAGCTGTTTGGAATTGATTTGGATGAGTTTGAATTGCTATAATTGACCAATTGGAAGTGATTTAAGTGTGAAAAGCTGGTATACTTTAGTTGGGTAGAAAATTTGGGGTTTTAGTAGTTTTTAGGTCATTTTGAGAGGAAGTGAGGTAGTGATTTTGAGTAAATGAGGGTTGCAGTGTTCTTGGACTGTTGGGGCAGCCTAGACAAGTCCATTGTGACTTGTTAGAAGCATAAAAGTGGTCTAAAACATGTGCCAAGTAGTAGAATCGGATTTGGGTCCATAAGTTGTTGAAATTAGTGTTTTAGAGTTAAAATTGAACTTTAATCACTTTAAAATGGTAGTAGGAATGTTTAGAATCATTTAGATAAGTTTAATTAAGTATAAAACAAGAATTAAGGGTGTTAGAAGTTAGTAAAAATGGTTAGGAATGGTTATGTTAGGTGTTGTTCATAATTCTACAGAAATTCTGCAGAATTATGCAGTTTCGCCGAAAGTGAACTGATAAGCGTTCGGCCATGCGCTGTTGAGCGTTCGGTCTCTTAGGTAGCGTTCGGTCTTGATGGTGCTCGGTCTCAGGTAGCGCTCGGTCATATGTAACGTTCGGTCTTAGTGGGTGGTCTTGGTAACGTTCCGTCTTAGTGGGTGGTCTTGGTAACGTTCGGTCTTAGTGGTGGTCTTGATAGCGTTCGGCCAGGGCTCTAGGTGTTCGGACAAGGCTCTAGGTGTTCGGCCAAGGCTCTAAGCGTTCGGCCAAGGCTCTAAGCGTTCGGTCAGGGCTCTAGGTGTTCGGCCAAGGCTCTAAGCGTTCGGCCAAGGCTCTAAGCGTTCGGCCAGGGCTCTAGGTGTTCGGCCAAGGCTCTAAGCATTCGGCCAAGGCTTTAAGCGTTCGGCCAGGGCTCTAGGTGTTCGGCCAAGCTTCTAAGCGTTCGGCCAAGGCTCTAGGTGTTCGGCCAAGGCTCTAAGCATTCGGCCAAGATTCTAAGTGTTCGGCCAAAGCTCATAGTGTTCGGTTCCAGTCTCTTTTGCTCTTGTTTTGGGTTGAATTAAGTGTGTGGGATGATTGGGATGCATAGTATGATCGTGGTAATGTTATTATACTGAAAGTATGTGAATGTATGAGACATGTTTGGTGGTTGAATGTAACAAGTATGTGTAATGGACGTAATTACATGGATCTCAAGGGAGGTCAGATGGTGGTGCCCTATGTGTAATGGACGTAATTCCATGGCCTCAAGGTGAGGATTCATGGTGGTGCCCTCAGTGTTTGGAATGAATGCATGGTAGCTCAGTTTTGGGGGTTTTCCTGACGCTCCAATGGTCTTTCATTCTCAACTAGAGAGGATTGATCCATGTGGTGAGGAGTAGCAGGAGGTCCTAGTCTTGGGTGCTTCCAGTGTGGCCCAAGGTGAGTGATAACGGACTAACCTCGTGAGTGTGGTAGGGTGAAACCCATTGGCAATGGCTTTGCAAAGTAGTAGAGGCCACCACGAGTGCATAACCCGCCATAGCTCGGCAATCATTCTAGTCCGGACGAGTCAAGTGTAAAGTGCAAGAAGTTATGTTGCGTGGTCTATCATATATGCCTTTAATTGCATATTGTGTGTGATTGGTATAACATGATTTTTGTATATCTAGCTCACCCTTGCTTGTGTGTTTGTGTTTGCTTGGGTATGCTTTCTTTTGCAATGATCATCCACTTGGATGTGAGCAGAGGCGGATGAGGTGCCTCTGGAGTAGGCTTTGGAGAAAGACAATGTTGTTGCTTAGTTAATTAGGAATTTAAGTGTTTCCTTATCTTTCAAAACACTCTAGTATGTTAAGTTTTAAATTCTGAAGACCTTTTGAGGATGACTGTAATCCCAATTACTCCTTACTACTTTCCTATATTATGCATGATGACGTCCTTATTATATATGTTTTCTATATAATCGGGATGTTACAAGTAGTCCTGATTTTTATGATTTTTTTATTTATTTTTGTTTATTAATTAAGACTATTATTATTAATAAATGAGTTTGTCTCTAATTTAACTTTATAAAATTAAGTTTTGAAAGATAAAGTTAGCATCTTACAAAAATATATTATGATTTGGTATAATTTATTTAATACTAACTACCATCAATTAAGTTAAGTTAGGAGAGATTACTATCCATATATAATTTTTTAAAAGGGTGTAACAAAATCAACCCAAAAGTGTAAGATACCTTGTACTAAGGAGTTGGTGGTTGAAGATGTGTTTTGAGAAGCAAACCAATCTTCAAAAAGTCTTGCTGCAACACCCTTGTTATCTCCAGTAATGAGCTTGTTTTTATTGCTCATGGAAGTTCCATGTGTTGCAAACCAAGTGAATGCTCCTACACTTTCACCACTTTCTCCATCCACAAACCTCAAAAGAGTCATTTCTGTATCAACATTGAAGGGATATCTTGCTCTCTCATTTGCAGGGTTCTGCAAATATGCACTTGGACTCCTGTTTATGCCCGCATCCTTCACTTCTCCTGTACAAAACAACCAAACCAACATGCAAGAATTTCAAGACACAACATATATATGTGGTTGATAGGGTCAAATCACAAGGCTTTGTAAGTTTGATACTACATGTAAAAGTTCCACACAGATATATTAGGATTCATTTGGTTTCCTTTGGAGATTGCATAATAGGACTTTGTTGCAATAAAAAATAAATTTCTGAACTTTGTAAGACCGAGAAAAATTAGAAGTGTTTATAAATAATATTTATATGAATATATCATAGTTTAAATATGTTGGGTGAGTGCATGTAATATTATATTAATGATTGTTAATTTTATAACGTGGAAGAGTTAGCAAAGGAGTTGAAAAATGGTGTATAATATAATATATGTGGGTATAATAAATGAATATTATATTGGTGTGTGATGTAATTCAAACTTGCTGGTGTTCGTTTTCTGTTATATACAATTACTGTTTTGTCAATAACTATATCCTTTTGTATATAAACATTGTTTACACTCATTACCAATAATGCAGTTTTTCCTCACTTATTATGCTCAGTGTGTGCTCTTTCTTTACCTTCTATTCTCTGTTCTAATAGTGGTATCCAGAGCATAGGTTACAGAGACTTGGGAGTGTGCGTTTTTAGTCCTTCTTCACGGTGACACTGTGGCTGAAGGGTGTGGTTGAGACGTTTGAAGGTGATCAAGAAGACAGTTCTTGGGCAAGAAAGAGAAGGTGTCATGGCTGATATTCCTGCTGCAAGCTTTCCTATTCTCACAGTCAAAACCTGGAGCAAGTGGAGTGCACAAATGAAGGTTTTGTTTCGTTATCAAGGCGTCAGTGCGATTATGGAAGAAAGGGGATATGAGTCTGGTCTTGGTAGTGACACAGAGGAGTGGAAGGAGGAGTTTATGAGGAAAGATGATAAGGCTTTGTTCATCATCCATTAATGCGTGGATGATATACATTTTGAGAAGATTCAAAATGTTGTCATGACGAGAGAGGCTTGGGGCATACTGGTGAGATGCCATGTTGAAGGAGAAAAGATTAAGAAGGTAAAGCTTCAAACGTTGAGGAGACAATACGAACTCTTGCATATGGATGATGGTGATAAGGTGAGTAAGTACTTTAACAAAGTGATGTTAATTGCTAATCAGATGAAAGGCTGCGGTGAAATGATTACTGATCTCATGGTAATTGAGAAGATTATGAGATCACTACCTCAGAAGTTTGATCATATTGTGGTAGCAATCGAGGAGTCAAAAGATCTTAAAAAACTAATGATAGAAGAACTCCAAAGTTCTTTGGAGGCACATGAGATGAAGATGCGTGAAAGAAATCCTATCAAACTTGGTGAGCAGGCTCTAAAAGTTCATCATTTCAAGAGCGATGAGAAAAAGAATATTAAGAAGTGGAAAGGGAAACCAGGAAAAGGAAAATGGAGGAAAGAAAGTAGTAGTGCAGATGAACCAGATGAAAGATTTGATTCAGCAAAGAATAAAAGTAGATTTGAGAAGAATTTGAAGAAGAAAGATAAAAGAAACATTGAGTGTTTCAACTGTCATAAACTCGGGCATTTTGCATATGAGTGTTTTTCAGGCAAAGGTAAGTAGAAGAAGAAGTTTCAAAGCAAAGAAGCTCACCTTGTGCAGGAAGAATCAGACTCGGAGCCATTGACATTAATGGTAATGACAACCACTGATTGTATGGAACCGATAACCAAGAATTGGTATCTTGATTCAGGCTGTTCAAATCACATGACATATAATAGAGATTGGCTGGTTAATTTTGATAGTACAAAGAAAAGTAGAGTCAAATTCGCAGATGGCAGTACCTTGATAGTTGAAGGAATGGGTGATATAATCATCAAACGAAAGAATGGTTCACAGGCAGTTATTTCCAATGTATTGTTTGTCCCTACAGTGAAGTGTAAATCTTCTTAGCATTGGGCAGCTAGTATAAAAGGGATATAATGTAATGATGGGAAACAATGATAGAGTGAAGCTTTTTGACAATCACAAGAAGTTGATTTTGAGAAGCAAAATCTCGAAAAACATAACATTTCAAGTCAGTTTGGAGGCAATTGAAAATCTGCAGTGTTTGGCTACTATAAAGGAAGAAGAGAGTTCGTTGTGGCACCTGCGCTTTGGTCATTTGAATTTCAGATATTTGCAAAGGCTTGTTGAGAAGGATATGGTATCAGGTATGCCAAATATTTCTTTGCCAGATAATGCATGCGATGTGTTTGACAAGCAAGCAAACCAGAAAGCCTTTTCAGACTCAGTTGAAGAAGAGATCAAAGGAGTGTCTTGAAGTAGTACATTCTGTTGTCTATGGTCCAATTGAGGTTCCCTCCTTGACAGGCAACAAGTATTTTCTTGCTTTTGTTGATGAGCATAGCAGAATGATGTGGGTGTATTTGATCAAAGCAAAGAGTGAAGTCTTGGAGTTGTTCAAAAGATATAAAGCTTGCGTAGAAAAGGAGAGTGGTAAGGTGTTGAAAATTCTCAGAACGGATTGAGGGGGAGAATACACCTCACATGCCTTTGAAAGCTATTGTCAAGGCAATGGCATCACGCATGAAGTCACTACACCGTATACACCGCAGCACAATGGCCTGGTGTAGAGAAGAAATCGCACCATCATGAATATGGCAAGATGTCTCATGAAAGAGAAGGAGTTGCCATAGAGTTTTTGGGCAGAAGCGGTGTCGACAGCTATGTATATACTAAACAAGTGTCCTACAGGGAAGGTGGAGGGCAAGGTTCCACTTGAGATCTGGACTGGGAAGAAGCCATCTGTAACGCACTTTAAGGTGTGTGGATCTTTATCATTCAAACATGTTGCGGGTCAAAAGCAGACCAAACTCGAAGGTAAGGGAGAACCGATGGTGTTTATGGGATATCATGTGACTGGAGCGTATAAGTTGTATGATCCAGTCAACAATAAAATAGTGTTGAGTAGAGACGTGGTCGTGTTAGAAAATGAATGTTGGGAATGGAAACACATGCACTCGAGTTTAAAGAACACAAGGTTGCATGGAATTACAGATGAGTCTACATTAAAGAGGATCGAAACAATTACTGAAGGCAGTCCTGATTCCAATGAAACATTGCAGAGACCTAGAAGACAAACGGTAAGGCCATCAAGATTTTCTAACTATGAGATATACTCAGGTGCAGGAATAAATGAAGAAGGAGATGTACTTCACATGGCACTTATGGCTAGCGTGGAACCCGTGGAGGTGGATGAAGCTTTAAAACAATCAGTCTGGAAGGAAGCTATGATTGATGAACTCAAATCAATCGAGAAGAACAAGACGTGGAAGCTTGTTTATTTGCCACCTGGAAAGCGGTGTATCGGTGTGAAGTGGGTTTTCAAGAGAAAACTAAATCCAGACCGCACTGTGTCGAAGTATAAAGCAAGGTTGGTAGCCAAAGGTTTTCTGCAGAAGCAAGGAGTGGATTTTACTGAAGTCTTTGCTCCGGTAGCCAGATTGGAGACCATACGTTTGGTAGTCGCGATTGCCTGTGAACGAAATTGAAAGTTGTTTCAATTGGATGTTAAGTCGACATTTTTGCATGGATCATTGGAGGAAGAAGTGTATGTTTGGCAGCCTCCTGGATTCAGTGAAAGAAACAAAGAGCATATGGTATACAGGCTGCACAAAGCTCTTTACGGTTTGAGACAGGCACCCAGAGCCTGGAATAAGAAGATCAATTCTTATTTGCTTGATCTCCGCTTTGAAAGGTGTATTGTAGAACACGGAGTATACGTTAAAGCCTCAGGTGGAGAATTGGTGATCATTTGCTTGTATGTAGATGATCTCTTAGTGACAGGTTCGAACCTAGAAGATATTTAAGAGTTCAAACGAATGATGTAGACTAAGTTTGAGATAACAGATCTTGACAAACTCAGTTACTTTCTAGGCATGGAATTTGTGCAAACTGTTACTGGTATGATCATGCATCAGCGTAAGTATGTGAAAGACCTGCTTGAGAGGTTTAAAATGAATCAGTGCAACGCTGTAAAGAGTCCATTGGAGGTGAATGTCAAATTAAGAGATGATGATGCAGAGGAGGTAGTAAATGAAACGATGTATAAACAGATGATTGGGTCATTGAGATTTTTGTGCAACAGCAGGCCTGATCTGGTTTTCTGTGTTGGTTTATTAAGCAGATTTATGAATCAGCCCAAGAAGAGTCATATGCTCGCTTTCAGGATACATCTTCTTTCTGAATGAGGCACCTATCTCGTGGTGTTCAAAGAAGCAATCCATAGTTGCATTGTCTAGTTGCGAGGCTGAATACATAGCATGATGCTATGGGGCTTGTCAAGGTGTTTGACTCAGAGAACTGTTGTCAGAATTGAAGGTTATGAGGAAGAATGTCGTGAAGCTGAAGATGGACAATACTTCTGCTATCCACTTAGCAAGGAATCCTGTAAGCCATGGAAGAACTAAACACATAGAAGTGAAATACCACTTCTTAAGGAATATGGTGAATAGGGGGAAAAATGAACTCTCCTATTGTAAAACTGAAGAACAATGGGCAGATTTGTTTACCAAAGTCTTGGCTGGTGACAGGTTTGAGTTTCTGAATAAAGGAGTTGGTGTTGTCTCACTTAATCAGTTTGAATTAAGAAAGAATATTGATGTGTGATGTAATTCAAATTTGTTGTTGTTCGTTTTCTGTTATATACCGTTACTATTTTATCAGTAAGTGTATCCTCTTGTATATAAATATTATTTTTATTCATTACCAATAATGCAGTTTTTTCTCACTTATTCTGTTCAAGGTGTGCTCTTTCTTTACCTTCTATTTTATGTTCTAATATATTATATTAGTGATTGTTAATTTTATAACGTGGAAGAGTTAAAAAGGAGTTGAAAAATGGTGTATATGTGGGTATAATAAATGAATGAAAAATTATATTTAAATGAAATAAAACATTTATAAGGATATAGGTTGAAATTAGAGATGCAGAAAGAAGGTGGCATAATGTGTAACCTATATTCAAATAGATGGAAGCAGGCTTGAGATTGTTGTGAGCTTGAATAATGCTTTGTTCAATTGCATCGGCTATCACATCAAAGGACTGTTTCACAAAACCAAGAGAAGTGACAGAGTAAACCAAATATTGCATGTAACCGCCAGGGCCACCATGTGTGTGAGTCCCACTTATTGCTACATTTTCTTCACTGTACAAATTTCCAAACCTTCAAAATAGTTAACAATGAACAAAAATTATTCATTTCGTTAAAAAAATTTAAAAAAATAAAAAATAAATTAAAAAATTAAAAAAATTAAAATTGTGATAAAAAGGACAGGGTATTTTGGAAGATTTGTAAGGTGTTTCTATAGTTATATTTGGTAGGATGGGGTTACAACTTTTATTTATTTATTATTATTTATATAGATTATATGGGATGGAATACCTTTAGTAATTTACATATAACATATTTTCCTTATTGATAAAAAATTAATTATTTTTCATTCAAACAATGCAGACCTCCTAAAACCGTACCACACAAAAAATTGAAGTAGTAATCTTTCGTTCATTATATAAAAAATAAAATTATGTCTTTTTCCTAATTACAAAAAATAATTACTAATTTTGAAATTCATTTATTGTTACTTGTTTATACCTTTAATTTACTATGAGCTTCATTTATTTTCAGTATAAAAGGTTTAATGGCAAGGGTTAGATCTTGACAAATTAACTAATTGTTTTTTATATATAGAGGGGGTAATAGCGTAACCTCATTTGGTTATACGATCATACAAAATAAATAGTGTATATTTGTGGCCAAAATTTTGTGGTCTCACCTTTGAACCGGTAGACCTAATCGAATCAATGACCTAGTTAAGGGTGTGTTCAATTGGGATTGATTGGGGGAGATGATTTGGGAAAGAGTGATTGAATGGATTTGAGGGAATTTGAGGGTAATTTTTGTTGTGTTTATTTGAGTGGATTTGAAGGTGATTGAGACTGGATTTAGGGGTAAAGTTTGTGAGAATTGGTGTAGGATTTGATTGATGTGACAGTTTTAAAAATTTTGTTTAATTGGTAGAAATTAAAGATTATCAAAATGCCCCTAGATATTAAGGTGATATAAAATGATATTTGTTTATGTTATATTTATTTGTAAAAATGTTTATTAAGAGGAAAAAAATAAAAATAATTATTAAAAATAATTTATAAAAATTAATTCAATTATAATTTAGTAAAATACCCCCAAGTGAACACAGCATTACATAAACCACTGTTATAACAATTTTATTAGACTCAAATATAAATTTCTCAATTATAAAAATGCATAATTTATAACAGTGAACGAAAAATAAGTTGAAGTATTATTTGGGGTTTGTTTTCTTCACTCCTAAACTAATGATTAAAAAAAGAGATTAATTGGATGATTTATGAGTGGTGAAAGAGGTGTATGAATATGTGATTTACTGGTGCTGTGCTGGAATACGTGTGGAGCAGTGAAGATTGAATGAGGACAAATGAGCAGTGGTTCTCGAAAAATTTAAAATGTGAGGGGCACATGGGTAATTCATGCTACTATCCCTCCAAATCTTCTCAACCTAACGGGTGACCAAAAAGAAGTGCATCTCGCAAATCAATCGCGTTACTTGCACGTAAATACCTTCAAGTGAACACGCAATGCATTGCTTTCCATGCTCGATGATATTAGTAAATAGTAAATACTCTTAAAGTGAACACAACCTAAGTGTTAGTTACTATGATGATGCAACTAATGAAGTAATGTATAAAGGGAGTCCAAATTAGTTGGTACCTTGAATTAAGTCTCTGAAGCAGCTTGATAGTTAGAAGCTGAGATGCCATGCAAGCATCAAGATTGACAAAAACAAACCTAGGGCCATCAGGGCTCTCACCCACAATGAAAGTTCTTGCCCTTAGCCTGAAATGAATACCAGCTGTGTTCTGCTCCAAGTTCGCATAACCCATCATGTTCACATCAGCAGCAGGACCAGTCATGTCATAGCTCCCAACCCCAATCAAGTACTCCCCATGCGTCCCTTCCACCCATGACCAACCACACACCAACAAACCCAATGCAACAATTACATGATTTTCAGCCATTTTACTACTACCAACTACTTCCATCGGCTTCATGTTAGTTTCCTTATATGAATCATTAGTAGGTATGAATTTCTTGGATTTAGAGTGCTCTAGCTATATATTTTTGTTTTTTTTGCTTATACTAAGTTTTTCTGTTGGCACTGAGTGTTACTACTTACATAACGACAAATACGGAAGTGAGATTCAAGGCATTCTTTGTCTCTTGCCATGGGATTTGTATGAACTAAGCCGGATGAGCATGCGTACAAGAAGCTATCGAGATAAATGCTTATAATTTTCACATTTTTCATACTTCATGCAAGTACAAGAAGCAACAACCAACCTAAAGAAGGGTATGACAACGTGACCTGTAAATGCACAGTTAAGGAATCTATATTATCTTAGTTAAATTCATTTACTACTTTATGATTAAGATGTGTACTATAACCAAAAGAAGAGAGAAACTAATTCTGCTATTTATAAAACTACTAATACAATAATCAATGAAGAACCAACTTGAATCTTTTAAAAAATACAAGAATACGATCCTCAACAATAGAAAGTTCTAAATCAATCTGTCACATTCTTCACGTATTCTAATAGTATACAAAATCAATTGACCATCTTTACTGAGTGCTATATAATCAAAACATTAGTTGTAACAACAGAATTCAGTGAAGAGTAATACTAAAGCTGAGCATGACTATGATCTAACAAGGAAGCCAAGAGTTAAAAGAGCACAAAATCAAATCATGGAATAACTTGTTCAAGCCACCAAACGCTAACATCATGCCAGCAGAGATAGTAAATTGATAGCTTGAGTGTGAATATCTTCCCTATCGGCATGGTCAGTTTATTGAAAAACTTCGAACAATAATTGAACATAACTGGAAACATCAGTATATGAGAAATTTTATTGCTGCTGTGACCCTGAAGTTGATGTTCCAGTTTCAGCTGGGGCAGTTGCGGCCTGTCCAGACCCTGGCTGTATAGAATGCTGATAAGGATGATTTCTTGCTGATGGCTGTGATGGAGGCCCTGCAGCATTGTATGGAGGTGGATACTGATGATGGTGATAAGGGGGAGCTGGAGGCATATAACCATATGGAGGATAATACTGATGATGATATTGACCAGGTGGAGGAGGCATCAATGAATGGGGATAATGTTGCATCTGCTGCTTTTCCAAACCAGGCTTGTTCTCCCCTGACCCAGAAGGCCCACCAGGAGGAGGACCATCTTGGGATGGAATAAGAGCACCCATTCTTTGAGGATCCATTGATGGGTAGTAGCTTCTTTCCTGCTGAGGAGGTGGAGGATTGTTATAGTAAACCACTCCTTGAGTTTGGTCCTGGTTCTGCTGCTGTGATATAACTGCCCGAGGCAACAATCCGCTGTGAGCTACAGATGCCTGCTGCCTTGCTTGATCAGAACTGTCAGACTCAGGTTTTGATGTCTGAGGCCTGCCCCACATCAGCTTTAACCTTAGGCCCTTAATAACCAATTTGTTGCAGAGTTCTTCTGCTGCTTTCTCTGCACCTTCCCTGGTTGTATATGTTACAAAAGCACAAGCCCGCTGGAGAACCATTTTGATGGATTCAATTTCTCCATGGGCATAGAAGTGATCCCTCAAATCCTGCTCAGTGACCCTAGCATCAAGTCCACCAACATAAAGAGTTTTAATGCTCTCATCCTCAGGAGCCTCCAGAGTGGTCATCTCTCCTGCCTTGCCAAGTAGCTTCAAAGCCACTGGATCATTCACTCTAAACATTTAAAAACAAAAATGGAAAATTAACAAAGTCAAAAGCATGAGGCGATATTTAAAATGTGAACAAATACACAACTATAACATGAGAGTCCGTAGTTACAAGGAAATCAAGCAGAGAAAACTAAGAATAAAATGAACAATAGGTTAACATGAGACTGAAAAAGAATGATCATGAAGGCGAGAATAGCCATTCCATTTCACTAAAAAACACACAACAAAATACATGAGTTTGGCCACATATAGAAGAAAGCTAAAATTCCAATAAATGGCAGTTGGTAATATAGTAATAAATAAAAGCCCCTCACTTACACTCAAATGTTAATGTCAAATAGCGGTTAACATAGCTCCTACAGGCAGAACTATCAAATGGCTTTTGCTGGAATAAAAGTAACATGCAAACTTGTTATCTTAGCTATGCAGCAGATCATCACACATAACCAACATAAAAGAACTAAGTGAATGCCTAATAAACTAACAGCATGAAAAATGCTTGAGTTGCTTCCCAGTGCAAAAGTGACAAACAAAAAAATAAATTGGAATAATAATTAAAAGAGAGACCAAGTAAGTAAGCAAAAAGCAAATAAAGTCATTTATAACCATGCATACCCATAATAACGATCTTTAATATTTTGTTGAGACAACTCCCCAGTAACTGGCATCTCATGTCGATAAGGGCACTCAGCTCCTCTGGTACATTCACCCCTTATGTAGAAACTGCAAATATGTGCTCGGTTCCTCTTGTAATATGGTGTTGTCCTTTGAAGCTTCATGATAGTATCATTTGGGCGTACTTTACCATAAGAGGATTCATAATCTATACCAGCTCTAGCCTGCACCATCCTTTCATTCTTAGTAAAAAGATACCAATCAAGTAATGATCAAAGAGAAGTAAAAAATAGTCAGACTCTTAAAACAATATCATGAAAATTTGAAATTTTCACAGCTGCTGTCAAATGAGTGTGAGAAAATCGGAGTTCTATGGTTGAAGAATTCTGCATTCGAAAAGATAAAAAAATGCCACAATATAACAAAAACCATGTGTTGAATATAGTAAAAAACTATATTTAAATTAATCCCTCTTGTGTAAAATACACATATAGGGTTCTCTATTTATAATAGAAGAAATATGGGCTAAGCCCAAAATACAAATGATAAATAATAACAAACCAACTAAAAGATAAAAGATAATATATCTAACACTCCCCCTCAAGCTGGAGCATACAAATTGTATGAACTAAGCTTGGAATAGATGAACTCAGTGTTAAACTAGATGATTTGTCTTCAAGAGTGTGAGGCAAACATAGATGAACTAACAGCAGCTTGTGAAACTTCAACTTCAAAAGTGGATGAAGGAAAGTAGTGGTGGACAATGACAATCTGCAAGGACTGATTCCCAATCAATGATGGATGAGTGACGGGATCAACAGTGGTAGCTGAAAGCTAAGAGCTACAAAACTGCAGGGACTACACTAAATTCTCATCAATGATGGATGGGTGACGGGATCAACAGTAGTAGCTGAAATCTTACAAAACTGCAGGGACTACACCCATATATATGTGACTTGACTTGCAATGTCTTGGAAACGTACTCCCCCTCAGTGTGAACGGCCCCTCAGCGTGAACGGCGGAAATGTGGAATATCACAGTTGCTGGACCACTAAAACAAAACAAAATATTAAGCTACAATGATGAAACAAAGACATCAAAGATCTAAAGATACGTTGGAGGTCCAAAATTCTTTGCTGGACAACTCCCAAGTGGTGATACTTAGCCGTGTATCACAAGAAGATCGGTCTAAACTCTAGCATCGAACAACGGCAAACAGTGCTAACTCTAGCACCAAACAGCAGCAAACAGTGCTAACTCTAGCACTGAACAGCGGCAAACAGGGCCAAACATCGGGCTAACTCTAGCACCGAAAAGTGGCAAACAGTGCCGAACAGCGGCAAACTAAATGGCGCCGGACAGCGGAAACGGCACCTGGACAGCGATCAATAGTGGCTGGACAGTGGTCAAACGGCGCGGGACAGCGGCAAACGGCATGGCCAGCGGCGATGGTCTGGTTGGCGAGACCGACTCCGATCATCAAGTTGGGCAGCCATGGTGAGGGAGAAACCTTAAAAATTCAAAGTACTCCGATTGATGCAACGACCACAGATCCAGAAAGAGGGCGAAGAGGCGATCACGGCAGTGCTGATCGGCGGCGGAAAGCTCCGGCGACGCGCCGGCACGCGCGACGGCAGCGGCGGCAGCGGCGAATCTTGCGGCGGCGCGTGGCGGCGCGTGGGTGCTCCGATCTCCGAGATCTTTGTGCGACGGTGGTCGCCCGGCCGAGACGATTCCGATGGTGTGGTCGCCGGTCGATTCTGGAACTCCGGCGGCGGCGGCGGCGACGACGGCGGTAGCGGTGGCCGGAGGCGGCGACGGACTGGCCGGAAAGAAGCGGCGGCGACGGTGGAGAGATCTGACTGCACGGTGCTGACTGTGGCACAGATTTAAGAGAAAAAGAAAGAGAGAAGGGTTGCCCACTGAAATTTTAGGGGCTGCCGGCGGCCATGGCGGCCAGCCGCCGGCAGACAGCAGAGACACCAGAAGAAGATCAGAGAACCTGCTCTGATACCATGTTGAATATAGTAAAAAACTATATTTAAATTAATCCCTCTTGTGTAAAATACACATATAGGGTTCTCTATTTATAATAGAAGAAATATGGGCTAAGCCCAAAATACAAATGATAAATAATAACAAACCAACTAAAAGATAAAAGATAATATATCTAACACCATGCAAGTCACAAAAACAACAATTCACGCACAACTACTTATAGATTGACCCTAAACTAATTACTCCTATGATTTTTTTTTAAGGAAAATCTTGACTGGGATCAGATAAGGTAGATAACTTCATGGAGAAACTACACAATTGGAATTCAAATAAACCAGCTCAGAGTTTAAAACTGTCAGAGTTGAACATATATATACACTAGTAAAGTCAATCAGATAAAAAGAGGTAGCTAAAAGGTTTCCGCATGACACAGAAGAGCACACCCAGATTATGAGAAATTTCAAGGATTAACTTAAATGAACAGAAGGTAATTTTTCATCCAAAACAACGATCAACATCTAGCATCTTGATTCTCAAACTAATTGTAGCATCAAAACACCATTATTTTCTAATCAATGATTAGATTCAACTTTAAATATGACCTAATTTAAGGAAAACACACCCTACGGTCATGCTCTTCAGCGAAATACTCCTTATTAACATCACTCTTTGGAATGGCATCATTGGAATCAATACTGAGAGCAGTGTCCCGAACTTGAACTGGTAGTCCATATTCAAGGTCCAGAAGGCACACTTGACAGACATTTTTCAATTTACTGCACGTCTGACAGATCTCAGATTTCTTATATCTTGCATCTCGACCAGGTCTCCATCTGAAAACAGTGAATGGCCGTGTACATATCTTGCACTCCTTGTCATAGTCTGCTTTGGTCTGCACCCAAAGATAAACATAAAAAACAATTAAATATACATATGGACTCCCACAATCTCATCTTCAATAAAAACATGCTGAAATCTGAAAATTATCAATTATGCACGTTCATCAACACTCTCAACATGATTTTTCATAGTAAATCAGGAAATTAACAATTTCACATAATGATAGTTTCGAACTACTCTGATTGAAAAAGTTAGCGTTCCATAGAACCCAATGAAAAAAATTAAAATAATTACTAAGTTTAAATTACCAAACAATGAGTGGACCATGAGAAAACATACTCGTAACTCAGTTTTATTTCTAAGGATCTCAAAATTCTACTAAATCTGAAAGCAGACACAGAAACATAAAATGGATCCTCCATCAAGAAAAAAAAAAGCCCAGTAAGAATTAATCTACAACAACTCAGGATATCAATCTCATAGTGTTGAAAACAGTTCTAGTCAAGGACATTAAGAGACCTAGTGATGGTATAGAGGTCTATTTATACACCTAGAAACCATTAATCTCTACCCCTTATAAGGATAGTGGGCCTTGACTGTCAAGACATGTAAGCTTGTGGGGTTAGACCTCAAACTACCTTCATGGAGATTGTTTCACCAAGGTACACAGACATGTTTTCCTCAAAAAGTGAGATCCAAATTACCATGTACTGAAGCCAACCCACCACATCGGCTGCAATCCGATTACTCCATCTAAGACATCATCCAATGTCAAAGTTGAAGAGAGTCCTAACGGTACAGAAACAAAACCATTGTCCTGGCTCACTATTAACAAAGGTTTAAACTTAACACTTGCCTCTAGAAATCCCCCATCCTCATAATAACAAAACTGCAAGGCGCAACCTAACCTATAACTATTCCACAAATCCACTACTCAATTCTTAATTGCTGATCACATGAGGATCGTCGATATACTAAATCAAACTCAGTTGTTCTTCAGCCTTTCAATAATCACAGTACCATAGCAAGGACAAGGAATTCATAATCATATAATCACCTAAAGGAAAATACCAGTGATGGCCACAATTGATAACCACATAACAATCACTAACCCATTCTATCCTACGAAAACAAAACAGAACCATTCGAATATTTAAAAAAAAAAAAGACAAGGAGATAAGGAAACAAACCATTCGAACGTATGGGCTGTCGCCGAGGCAGGATTCGCAGATAATAGGAAAATCGGAGCGCTCCCAACCGTCGGCTTCGTGGTCTCTGAGCAACCTGTGCGCCATGATTAGGTTAGGGTTTCACAATAACCCCTTCCTCCTTGTGCCAAAATCAAATCAAATACAAAGAAGAAACAAGTAGAAGGAGGAAAGAAGCAATTCAAAATCAAATGAGTATGCGTTTGGGGCCTGTCCACTCCACAGCAGCAAACAGCAAGTGGAGATAAACAGGGTGGATTATACTTCTTTATTTAACATTTGATTATTTGGTTAGCATAATTCATAAATTTGAGATGAGATATTTGATTTTGATATTGTTAGAGGTATTTTATAGGATTTTTTTAAGGAAAATCTCAAACATTTTCATAATAAGATATTATAGCTGACTTAATTAACTTGGTCCACCAAAATTTGAAAAGACTAGAAAATTTTATGTCGCGCAATTAAGTTCTTTAATTTTAAAAAATTATATAATTAAGTCATTTTTATATTAAGCGATAATGTTATGTTTCGGTCTTGATAATGTTTTATATTTAATTTAGTTTTAATATTTGAATTTTTGACTTAATTTAGTTTTTTTAGTGGAATAATGTGGTGATGAAAACTAATTTTAGTTTTTAAAGATATGGTATTAATGGTGAAAAAAATTTAAGGAAGATCCTCATTGCATATTAAGATAACTAAAATGTTATCTAAATGTGATGGTTCAATTTCAAAGAAGAGAAATTCAATTAAGGAAAATTAATAACAAAAGTATTGTAGCTTAATATAGAAAACATCATATGAACCAAAAGAGAAACAAAAATGCACTTAAAGATGACTAGAAGGGAGAGTGAATTAATGTGTTGACATGCCATCTGAAGGGGCATAAAACTCATCAAACTCAAGATAAATTGGATGTTGTTGCCACTTGAGTCCTAGACTAAAGATAAGACTTGAGAGAAGAGTACACTCTCAAGAGAGTTCTCACAAATGGTTAAATATAAGTGTATAATTCTTCAAATATTCAATCCTTTTACAAGTCTAAGAGACCTCCTTTTATAGGTAATGGAAGAGGTCTCTTAGCAAAAACAAAAATCTAAGAACACAAAAGCACATAAAAGAGAAGTGCTCCTAAAATTAGGTCATCTAAAAAGAAGACTCCTTTAGTATGGAGTGTGACCTAACTTGTTCTCCAAGTCTCTCCATGCGTCCTTAACCTTTTAGAAAGGAAGGTCAACTCTAAGCTCTCCAAGTCTTTCAAAGGCACCTCATGTGCATGGTCCAAGCCCAAGTCTATCCTCCACTCGAAGTAGTGTTATCCCTTCCAAAATGATTCTAGTTAATCCTACAAAACAAATATAAAATTCAACAAGTCAAGTCAATCTAATATTAGTCCACAAACTAAATTCAACATAAACAAATGCTAAATAAAGAAAAGGATGATGAATTAAAGGTCTCCATTATTGTCATGCTTCTAGTAATTCTCTTAGGAAGGTTGATGGAAACCCATCTAGGGAGCTAGACCATGAGACATGGCTAGGATAATGGAAAAAGAAGAAAGACTTCAAAGAGCTCTTTTTTATGGAAGATAGTGTTTTAGCTTGTCTTTCTCTTCTCTTAGCATTGTATTTTCTGATTTAATTGATTATGGGATTTACATAATCGATTAAACATAGACAACTTTCTATAGAAACGACAATTTTGACTTTTATAACTTGATTCTTAAGTAGTTATTTGGGGTTGCTTAGGCCCCACTCTTGAATAAGGTTCTTGAAGCTGTTAGATTGATTGCACTTTTCTTCACTTGGGTTAACTCCTCCATTCTATAAATCGAAGTACCCAAGCTTTCTAAATTCAACTTGGAAATAATATAGAGAAATTCTACCAATATTACAGTTCTTCCTTTTAAAGTTCACTAGGATAGTTTTCTTCTAGACTCTCCTAACCTTTTCTTGATGGTTGACACACCCTCCTTCAAGATACACATCCAAACCACTCTTCCAACATATTCCCATTTATCATTTCAAGCTTTCAAATCCAAATGCATCATATCCATGGAGTCTCCTTCAACTTTGTGAAGTGGGTTTCCATCATTTGGCTCCAAAGTTTGTTCCTTCACATGGTCTTGTTCTATCCTTTGGGTCATGTTTCAACATTGATGTTAACTTTTTCAATGAAAATTGCCTTGGTCCACTTTCATCATTTAATTTTAGAGCAAGCCTCTTTTCCATCAAAGGTCCTCCTTTATGCTCTCATGAAGAGTTATAGACTCATTATGTTGTCTCTCTCTAAAATGTAATCAAATTAGTAATTAAACTTAATTACAACTTATATATACATTTTAAAATATATTTTTTTAAAATTTATATAACAAATCACTCCACTTAATTATTGCAATTACTTTTATTTTATACACTTTTAATTTCAATAAAAAATTCCTATTTTTAACTTATAATTTTTTGGGTTAAATATGTGTTTAGTCCCTCAACTATCAAGCGTTTTTGGGTTTAGTCCCTCTACCGAACTTTGATTTATTTTCATCCCTCTCCTTAATGAAAATGTGAGATTTAGTCCTCCATAATCAACGACGTTTATTTTTTTCTTAGGTGGCTAACGGTGTGCCACATCACTTTTCCTTTTTCTAAAACGTGGCAATCCTTCCTTCATGCATCTTCACACTGTGAGGCTTCTCTCCCTCCCTTATTCATCTCCATCATCCCCTTCAATGTCGTCAACAATGTCGTCAACGACACTACCACCAGCACCACGATCACCTTCCTCCCCCACCCCTTAACGTACTCCTCGTCTCCCATGTTGCTTAGGCAGTGATAGCCATTCCTTTCTTCCTGGGTGTAACCTCCATATTTGATTCAAAATCACCACGTTAGCCAAAACTCTAAACCAATGCCCAAATTTAAACACTCAAATAATAATCAATTGATTATGCCGTCCCTAATTAATTAATTTATATATATAATGGGACGATAATCAACATGGTAAATGAGTTGTCGTCTGTGATAATTCAATTTCAGGTGTTTCAATCTAGAATGGATCCATGGTTCTGTCTATAGTTCCAGTGGACATTGGAAAGCCAACTACGAAATTGGAGAAAGCTACAGTTCGAGATGGAACTTGTAGATTAGACAATCCGGTATATGAAACTGTGAAATTTGTTCAGGAGTCTAAGACTGGGAAAATCAGTGATATATAAGTGAAACTTGTAATTTATAAGTTTTAATGAAACTTGTAATTTATAAGTCTAAGACTTGTAATTTTATGTAAATATAAAATGAAACTTGTAATTTATAAGTTTTAATACTTGAAATAATTTAGCTTATTTATAAATTTAATGTGAAAAATACGTTAATGTATAACTTAATATATAATATTTAAAAATTACCAGCGTCATTTTATATTTACATTTTTAATATTTTAAAATTTTTATAAGTTTAAAATAAGGATTTGTTTATTGAAATTAAAAATGTATAAAATAACATTAATTTCAATATTTAGATGGAATGGTTTGATACATAAATTTTAATATATATATATATATATATATATATATATATATATATATATATATATATATATATATATAAGTTGTAATTAAGTTTAATTTTTAATTAGTATCGTTTTGAAGAGGTACAACATTGTTACATTTAAGAAGAAAAAAAAGATTAAAATAGTTAAAATTTCAAATATAAGAACGAAATTGAATATAAAATTGTTATGTAGTACTAGTATTAACATGTGACATTATACGAACATGTAACACAGTTACTATCATGCTACAAAATAATGACCTAACACGTGGTAAAAAAATTAAAAGAAATTAAAGAAAAATACTACACATTGACATGTGAAATGTAAGATCTAGGAAAATAAGAGTTTTAAAAATAAAGTAGTTTTGAGACTTTTGCTTTTTGTTTGGAAATTAGGGTTCTTGAGTGTATATTTTTGTTAGAATATAATTGTTATGTTATTTTTTTATTTTTATATTTTTGTCTAGGAGCAAAATGGTCTTTTACCTTCATTTAATTGGTGTAGAAATTAATTAAGGGGTGGTTTGGTGTTTAGAAACTATAGAAACTCTAAATCAAAGAGACAAAATAGAGGAAGAGAGAAGATTGGCGTTTTGGGAGAAGAAGAGAGAGAGCGACGAGAAACTGTTAGTGTAAAGGAAAATTTGTGGTGTTTTAGGGTTGTAGATAAAGCCTTATGATTGGCAAAGGTATGGGGAAGCTTACCATTGTTTGTTTATGGTTGTATGTTATATGTGTTCTTGATTATCTTGATTGGTAATCCTTGTTTTGATACATGTGTATATGATTATGATTATTTTTTGTTATTGTTGGGTAAGAGTTTGTGTATGAATGAGCATAGAGTTTATGTAATATTTGTGATGAGTTTTCCCTATGAATATATTATGTATGTTTTTTTTTTGTTATCCCAACAAGGTTTTGGTTGCTAAGGGAGAACAAAGTTATGATGCTTGGTGGTCTCTAAATCAAATATATGTTGTAAGTGTTGGGTTATTAGTCTCCCTTCCTATGTGGAGAATAGGCCAAATAATGTGGACCATTATGTATCACTTTGTTTTAGTAGAGATGAGTCATATTAGTAGGGCACATTAAAGTCATTTGAAGAGAGGGAAAAACCAAGTGAGAGAGAAAGGAAGAGAAGAAGTCATTCCTGCATAACATAAAACCTGCACTGGTGTTTTCGTCGTTGTGAGAGGAAACAACCTCGCATCAGCAGCTCTATTTTGGAGAATTTTCATCTTCTTAGTTCTCATTTGTAAGCATTATGTTTAGTTAGTTTGGCTAATTGAAAACCTATTTGGTATTTTTATCGGAGACTATTTTGCACCCTATTATTGGGGGTATAACATGTCAATGATTGGATATGGATGATTCAAGTGATGTATTATATGTGTTTAAGTATGTTTACATGGGCATGTGATGCTTGAATGCATGTGTGATGTGCTAACTATGTTTCCACGTGATCTAGGATTGATGTATGTATGTTTGAATGCTTGAATCATGTCTAAGATGAGTTTTGATTCGGCAATAATCGATTATCATTAGTTATAATCGATTATTTGCACGTTGGGTTTGAGTGTGGTTTCGAGAATAATCGATTATCCCTTCTTGCGTGATGTTTCTGGATAAATTTCACTGAGATAATCGATTGTCTTAAGTGATAATTGATTATCACAGTCCATTTTGGTGAAAAATGGTGAATTTGATGAAGAATGGACGTGAACCAAGCCTGAGGAACTGTGGAACATGATGATAATAAGAGATTGAGGTTAATGGTTATGTTTTGGGTCAGTTTGACTTGTGGTTGAAAGTGGAGGATGAGTGGGTGTTGGGATGTACCTGGGTATGTGATTGATGAACATGAGGGACTTGTTGGGATGTACATGATACTCATGTTTGTCTTTTTATCAAACGAATAACTAAATCCATGTTCCTATTACCTATAGGTACTTATTAAGGTTATTCATTTAGTATTCGTGATCGAGGTCGTACCCGAATCAAAATTAATATGCAATTAAAGTGCAGTATACTAGGAAGTGACTCCTAGGTTGTCTCTCAAGGACCAAATGTGGTTCGAGACTTAGGTCAAACACATAGTGGGGGGGGGGGGGGGGTGTTGAAGGTGTTTAAGATGAGAATTAAACTAAATGAAAGCATGGAAATTAAACATAACCAAATAGAATTGAAAATGCTGGAAGAAATGTGGAAAACATAAAGACCAAACGGTCTCTAGAATGATTTTAACATTGAGACCGAACGGTCTCTAAGCCAAAAGTGGAAATTGAAATGCAGGAAAGAAAGGCTGGACACCGAACTATAAAAGTAAAACTGAACAGTACAACTTAAAGCCGAACAGAGTAAACAACATAGTGAACGAAAATAGTAAACTGAACAATACAATAGATAAATATCCCAACGCAATTAAAGCTATTAAAATGCAATGCTTGAGCTAAAAAGTGAAATGCAGCTAGAGTAAAAAAAAAAAAATGCAATGCTTGAAATAAGAGTAACACTAGCTAATAAAGGAATGAAACATTGCAACAACTTTCACTTTCAAGCAAAAATAAAAATCACCGTGCTTTCCCTCAAAGAAAAGAAAAATGGATTGACACCGTGTGCACATTCTCTAGAATCACCGCTTCCGCCAGCAAAAAGAAATGAAAATACGCACCCTTTATCTAAAAGAAAAAAAAGAAAAACAAAACATGTGCTTCTAAAATTAATTCCCTCATAAGTTGTAACGTTCTACCATTTTTAATCACTGTTTCTCGTCATGTTTAAAAGCAAAATAAACGTGTAAAAGAGAGCTGCTGTTGGACGCAATAATCCGTGCATTATCTAAAAAAAAGGTAATAAAAAACAACATGTGCTCATTGCAAAATGAAAATAAATGTGCCTTCCACAGCACCGTCCAACCCTTCAAAGCAAAGAGGAGAAAATGGGTTTAATGTCTCAATAGATCCCTATTTTCGTCTTGAATTTGAAATAGGTCCCTGTTTTTTTTTTGAAGTCTTAATTAGATCCTTATTTTTGATAATTTGATGCAAATAAATCCTTTCCTGTCAATTTCAGAAAACGGCGTTAATGAGTATCTAACGTGGCCTGTGTGAATGCAATTTTTTAATACTCAGAAATAAAGAATGTATTAAATATATCATAATCTATGCTGAAATTAATTAAAGAGAGGGCAAATATGGAAAGTGGTAATGTTTTTTTTGCTGACAAATCAAAATCAAATTGGAGATTTTTCTATTCTAGGGCTCCGTCTCAGAACCTCCCAACAATTGCTTCTGCAGAATAATTGCATTCCTCAAAGGGGCCAAGAATATTATCAAATCCGAAACTTCTACCGGCGAAGGCCCCGTGATGGAGAGGATGGTGTTACCACACCGTTTACTATAATCTAAACTCACTAACAACAAATCCACAAGCTCGGGAACAAAGGAAAAAACATCGCGAAGCGAAGTCCTCTTTTTCACACTCCCAAAATCATAGGAAACCCCAATTGTATTCAACAAATGCCCCAAAGTGTTTCTACACTTAAGATACAGATAATCATGGTCTCCATGCCCAAACTTTCTAAGCTGCTAGCAAAACTCCATCACCGCGCCAATGGAACCCCCCTGCCAATTCTTCGTGCTCACGCAACTCGTGAAATTGATTATGCAAGACGCAGCTAATTGCCCGGTTCAGTGTCACGTGACGAGTGGTAGATCGAAGCCAGCATGGTGGGGGCATTAGAGGCTGCGTAAAGCTCCACAAACCTAGAATAGAAAAATCCCCAATTTGATTTTGATTTCTCAGCAAAAAAACGTTACCACTTTTCATATTTGCCCTCTCTTTAATTAATTTCAGCATGGATTATGATATATTTAATACATTCTTTATTTCTGAGTATTAAAAAATTGCATTCACACAGGCCACGTCAGACACTCATTAACGCTGTTTTCTGAAATTGACGGAAAGGATTTATTTGCATCAAATTATCAAAAATAAGGATCTAATTAAGACTTCAAAAAAAACAGGGACCTATTTCAAATTCGGGACGAAAATAGGGATCTATTGAGACATTAAACCGTAGAAAATGCATAAATCACCGTTCCACTATTTCATATGCTTCCTAAATGAGAAAATAAGTGAATGCCCCTGTGGCGGCTGCACCAGCGTGATGAATCCTCTAGTTGTAACCCTCCATGTGCGTGGCCTCTTCTTCAATTCAATGTTCGTGTGCTTTTCTAATTGAAAGATGATTCCATTCTAGGGTGGCGGTTGTTGCTTTTATTCACACATGTGCCTAGAAAATCCATCACCTCCTCCTCCAAAGCTCTCATCCCTTTTTCCGTGTGCTTCCTCCCTGGACTTGCTTGCTGGACCGCTTCCTCCTTCTGGACCAGTTGGTGCCTCTACTGGATTTGCTCCTTCACGTTGCTGGACCTGCTTGCTGGACGTAGCAGCCTTCTCTATTCAATCATTGTGCATCCAAAGCTGCTCCAGCTGTCTGTGTGAAGGCTAGATGCTGGACCAGGCCCTGCTGCCCATTTCTCTCCCAGCACCTCCTCAAGCACGTTGCAGCTCACCTCCTAATTTGCTGGACCGCTTCTGATGTGGTGCCCTTTTTTTCTGCTTCACGTAGTGTTAGGTGCCAATTATCTCCAATAAAGAAGCCAAAATCCTTTTCATTTATGGGTCGTAACGTGCTGTTGTGTGCACCTCCAAAAGAAAGCCACCATTTTCTCTTTTCTCCAAAGCCCAAAATGAATCCAGCCAAATGATTGCAAAGAAAAGGAAATGCATAGCGTGGCCCACCTGTTGGGCGTGACTCTCCCGTGTACTGGAATAAATAAAAATCCCATGTAATAATTGTGCTCCCAAACAGCGTGTTCTCCTCTTCATGTCACAACCCTTGCATCTTTTAAATGAAATGTGCATGCTGCTTGCTTCCACTAAAAGAAATTAATCCCTCTTTTATACGTAACCGTGTGCTTCCACATTGAATCAGCGCTTCAAAATAGGTGCCACCTCCTATCTCATTTTAGCTTAAAATATAATTGATGTGAAATTTCTCTTTAAATCCCAAAATATTATCCAACAATTTCCCTACAATTAATAATGCAAATAATTAGTCCCAGATAATTCAAATTAATTAAAATAAGAATTTCTTGTCAAATTAAGCACAATTAACAAAAATGGGGAAATACTGGACATTCAAGCACAATTCCTTAATTAAATCTAGCACAATAAGCTAAGTGAAGTCAAGAAAATATTGACTCATCAATTCGTCATAATGAATTTTTTGGACCAAAGCACCTCGCCAACTCTACTTACGTAACTTAGCTTTTTCTTACCAATCTCTCTTGATCTCATACTTTACTTTTCACAAAATACCTATTTCTCAAATAATATATAAACCCTAAAATTAAGTTACCTACCTTTTGAAGTAACTGAAAAACACTAGAAGAGGGGTTGAATAGTGTTTTTATAAAACGTTTTTCGCAATCGTTCTGCTATAGCACGTTGTCAAGTGACTGAGATATTTTTTTAAAGTCTTAGAGGCTTGACTTAAAATATAAGCTTTATAAAGATCAACATGCTAATTAGAATAATTTCTACTACAGCTTTTGTAAGAACTTCCTTTAAAAATAAAGGATCATTTAGCTTGAAAGTTCTTATATTTTCAAATAAAAAGCTCAACTGTAGGTTTTCTAAGACGATCATTTAGCAAAGAGAAGAGAGAATAACACAAAAGATTTTATACTGGTTCACTCCAATTGAGTTACGTCCAGTCTCCTCCGCAGAGAGTTCGACTACACGATTACAAATGAGTATTAGCATCACTCCTAGTTAGGAATGACAACGGGTCAAGTCAGGCATGGATAGTGTGATACCCGAACCTGACCCGCATGTAAAAAATTGTACACGTATCCATCCCGCTACCTGTTGGGTATCCGCATAAAAAAAACCCGCGAATTTTTTCCAACCCGCAAATACCCGTTGGATACCCATTTTCCAATTATCCAAACCCAAATTCTGGTCCAAAGATTATTCTTCTTTCTTTTTCAAAAATCACCAACCCTAGATCTTCACTTCAAAGAGAAATCGGGACTCCAAAAATTGTTGAGTTCATTTTGTCCAAGCTCAGATCTGCACCAAAGCATATCAGATCTGCAACAAAGCATCTCAAATTTCCAACAAAGCATTTCAAACCTGCACCAAAGCATCTCAGGTCTGCATCTCAGATCTGCATCTCGTCACCGTCTCCTCACGTCGTCGACCACTCCCGATGCGGTTTAGTCTCTCAAGCTCCGCGAACGGTATCACCTGCTGTTGTTGGTACTGGTGGCTAGCTTTGTCGCTGGCCGCGGGCGGAGGTGTGGATGGCGGAAGAGGAAGCGACACCACCAAATTAGTGTTATGTTCCGGCAAAAGCAACGTGAGGTCCTTGCGGCCACTAGGGACGGTTATCCTTGTTGTTGGTAGGCAATGGAGATAAGGGAATTGCAGAGAAGGTTCGAGGAAGTTTGAGAGAGAAGAAGAAGAAAGAAGAAGAAACGAGCCCAAAGGAAAATCAATTTGGTTTGATTTGATTTCTTTCATTTAGTTCCTTTGCACCATAACAGAGGGGCAAAATTAAAAACAACTTTTTTAACTTATTTTTCTAATTTCATAAGAAAGTAAATTGAGATTTAGGTGTCCTATTTATTTGACGGTAGAGAATAAAGAAGCTAAAGATTGAAGAGATATAACCTAATGCGTAAAATTGTAATTTCATTTTTTAAACAGGTAGCGGATACCTGCGGGTACAGATAGTTTGACACCCGAACCTGACCCATTAACGAACGAATATTAAATTACCCGTTACACGCTACCCGCGGGTACCTCTTTCCCGCGGATACTAAATACCCGCAACGGATTTTACCCGCGGATACCCGCAGGTGTAGGTTTTTTTGCCATTCCTACTCCTGGTACTCAGCTACCTCGCCGAGATTTTCTTTGAGTATTCGCACCACTCCTAGTACTCATCACCTTGCCGAGATTTCCTTGAGTATTCGCACCACTCCTGGTACTAAAAAAACCGTCGAGATTTCCTTAAGTATTTGAACCACTCTTGGTACTAGACTATCGTGCCTAGATTCCTCAACTCAAAAGAGTTCAATTGTAAGTATTTTAATTCTTTTCATAATTGCAATCCAATATTGCTTACAAGTAGTTTAGACTAAATCTCTCCACGAGAGGGTATGAATACAATACAATACAGTTTAAACACTTGCAGGTGTTTCTCTCTATGATCTTACAAAAGTAAGAGATTTGACGTTTAAGCTCGAGAGTATCTATTTCTCTTTTTTCTTCTCTTCTCTTTTCTTCAGCCCAGATATAATCTTTTCTTCGAGATCTTTTCCTCTCTTCTACTCTGTAGGATGGATATGACGTTGTAAGCTTTTCGCACTTGTTATCCTTTATTCTATTCTTTTGATTTTCTTCGTGAGAGATCTTCTATTTATGGGCTTGATTAATATTTGTCTGTTAGACAACGTTTGTAGTTCATAGCCTTGAAACTTGTATTTTCTCTTTCTTTTTTTCACAACAGTCGTTGTGTAAGTCAACTTTGTCAAAGCAGACGTGCTTTTCCTATCCTTTGCTTGAAGTAGGTTGTATGATCATTTTAGACTTTGTTTCAAGAGAGGAACATTCCATGATTATCTCTTTTGTCTCTAACGTCCACATTTGATTTTTGATTTGTAGCACTGTGGATCCGTGTAGAATAGCTTATCTGTAAAATTAGAGTAAATTGTGCATGCACATATACTTTTCTTATCACTTTTGTTGTTTTTGAACATTGACATTTAATGTCATTTAATGCTTGCTCAGAACAACAAAGTTCTTTTTTATTTCCTACCGTTAGGTAACATTTTATAATTAAGCTCTTTTAATTTGAAGATACCAAACGTGTAGATACTTCATCAAAAGATGACGTGTCTGTTTCACTTGTGGTATCAACTGGATACAAGTAAACACTTCTTTGTATGTGTACCTTGTAGGCAGATAGTTTTTTAACTTTCTCAATCTTTCTTATATCTTTTAGTTAAGTTGGTTTAGTCGAAGACATTGTCTCGACCCATTTTCGTTTTCGAGAGAAGCCAAATACCAAGTTCAGGTATCTTAAGCATTGAACGTTTAACTCAGTTCTCTCTCAGAAACTTTTAGACAAGACATCATCTAGTCAAGCGTCTGATTGTTTTAGCCTAAATGTTTTTCTATTTCCTAGGGCCTAAGTGTTTTCCTATGCCTTCTAAGTTTTGGGTTTTAGGTTCTAGTTTTATTTGTTTGGGTTTTTGGCTCTACATTTTTATCCTAGGTTGCTTTCTGATATTTTAACATGTTTTAATGTTATTTGATTAAACTTCAAAACATGAGATCGTTTGTTCATATAGACGATGTTGTCTTTAACACTTTTAGTTCCAAGTATTCACGTGAGCTACTCATCTCATGGTGTCCTTTGATGTTGGTCGAGGTGCTATGGGTGGTTGTCAAGAGTATCTACCTTATTTGGGTATGTGTCCCAAGCTATTAGATGTTGTGGTGATGTGTAGTTGTTGTGTATCCTTGTTGTACTTCATAAATCTAGAGATGAATCTCTTTATTGGAGAGATGATATAAAAGATGAGTTTGAGTGTTGTCCTTTTGTCTTTCGAAGCAGTAAAAGAGAAAGATGTCTTGCCCGTAGGTTTTTGGGTCGTGTTGAGTATAGTGCCCGTTGTGAGCAGCAACAAAGATTTTACTCATAAGTCCTTAAGGAGCCAAGGAGATAGGTCCAAAGCTAGAGTAGAGGATGACTCAAACTATCATGTTTTGGTAAATATGTTTTGTACGATAGAATACAGAAGGATAAGTTTTGTACGGTAGAATACAGAAGGCGACGGTTGTTTTGGAATTTCTTTGTTGTGGCTTGTGGTTGGGGTGACTTACCTTTGAGATGACTTTCTTGGGTTTACCATGTTGACAATATTCATATGTTGACTAATAGTTGTTGTTATGCTATTTTATTGGATGATTAATCTAATAGCTCACCTTTATGGTTTGTATGTATCGTGATGATCATATTATTCATGTTGTTATATGGGAGTAAATGTTATTACAAATGTTTCAAGTGATGAGTAAAACATTGAAATGTTGTGGAGTGCTAGAGAAAATTTTTATTGTTTTATTTTTAAATATTTCTAGTTAGTTTGATGTAATTGTTTTGGATTATTATTTCGAATTTACAAGATTAGAATAAGTTTTCATTTATTTATTTGGTATTTTAATAAATTAAGATTTTTATTACATCAATTTTGGAATTATGGTTTTGGTAATTTTTCACTTATAAGAAAGTTTTATAATTATTCACAACCTCCTAAAACGGAATTTTACACAAACCACCACTTGGATCTTGTTATCTTTTTAAATATCCATGCTTCACATCTCGGTAAAAGTAATACTTGGATAACTATTTTGTATATTCAAAGATGGAAAATATTTTTTAATAACTTTTTTTAACAACTTTTTTACGACCGTGGTAGCTTGTAATTGGTTCATTTCAAATATACAGACCAATAAAATAGTGACACATAGTTTATTGTAAAAAAATTGTTAAAAAAAGTTAACATATCATAATCCTACAATAAATTTAACCTCTTTAGTGGAAAAAGTAGACAATAAATTTAACTTTGACATCGAACTCATGTAGTTTTTCTCATAATAACTGCAAACTTTGTTTTTCAACTCTTCGGACAAAATTACAAACAATATTGTCAAAATTTACAGTCTTTCATACAATTTTTGTGACGAAAAGTGCAAATTCGTTCATAGCACACAACAACATATAAGAGGTTTATTGAACAACTCTTAAATCCATTCTTCATTATTTCTACAGTAGTTTTCAACATTTTCCTTCTTCATATTACTCAAAGTAGAATTGTGGTAAATATATACTTCAGAATCAATGAATTTCGACTCAAATTCATCTTCTCCCAACCAGCTTCAACCCTGATTCTGAGCCATATATGGGAAAGATGCCAAACTCTTCTATGCTTGCTTCACTATTTTCAAAAATAAATGTTACGTTGCTGAAGAAATGGCCATGCCCTTCTTCAGTTATTGCATCAAATTCATTGATGTCATGATACATACATAGCACGTGATTCGAAGTTAAACTTTCGTATTCCAACAATCTCTGGAGCCAACCAACCCTTATGCCATCTTGATAAACAGAACACGAAATACCAGACTGCAAGAGTGATCCCTTAGAGAGAATGATGCAATAAATGAAACCATACAATTCAGTTTTCCAAAGATAAGGAATAGTTATTGAAGTCTCTGTTGTGTTAAACACACATTCATCAATCACATGGTTTCCTGGAAATAAATACTCTTCGTCATAACATCTTAGATCGTTCTTGCGTAAGTAGGGTATGCGACTCTGCAACATGTGTTGCAACACTAGACGTTGAGTCATGTATGAGTCTAGAGAAGTGCAGTTACAAGCACTCAACTTCTCAAGGGATGGTGGAAGCTTAGGCAAAGACACAAGTTTCTTACAATCATCTAACCAAAGCATTCTCAATGTTGAAAGGCTTTTGATGTTCTTCATGGAAAATCTCTCAGCATTAGATGCCAATTCTGTGAGGGAGTGCTTGTGAGAGCCATGAATTATTGGTTCATCAGTTAACTCGCCGAGATTGCGACAACCCGTTAGATAAAGAGCTTTGAGCTTCCTTTTGTGCCAAATTGATGATGGTATTGAACATATAGAAGTGAAAGCTAAGCTTAATCTTGTCAATTCCTCTGATGTCACTGAAAATTTTCTTAGTGATGAACAACCATAGAGGTTCAGTACACGAAGAGATTTTGAATGGACATGGACCTCATGCAAGCTTTCACAATAGCAAAGAGAAACATTTTCAAGTTTTTCTGCCAAGGATAAGTCTGGAATCTCAATCAAGTCTCGGGATCCCCACAGGTCAATAGTCTTCAAATTCACAAGGTTCTGTTAAAAAGTTGTTAAATTCAAAATGATGAGCCTCAACCATAAGAAAAATTTGACTGAGATCATAAATGTAGTACATATACCTGAACACCATCCCAAAGCTTTTTAAGCTTGCTACAACGCATGCAAAGCTCCACAAGTTTTTCAGCAGAGAAGTTAGCTGGCAAAGACTCAAGACAGAATCCATCCCAATGAAGGTACCTCATTTTATGAGACAGAGTATTAAGACCATTAGGAAGATACACATTAAATATGTTAAACTTGCTCCAACTATGGATTTTGAAAAATCTCACGTTAGTCATCTTTGCAAGGAAATCAGAACTCAAATAGAGATCCTCAATTAATTTGGACAAATCTAAAATTATGCCTTCAACAATATCAGTTCCCTAAACCAAACAAATCAAACATGGAATAGTCATTAGCAGGTACTAGCTAAATTCTTAAAGTATACTTAAATTAACATATAGAAGCAAAAATGTTTTTAATTTACCTTGTTGTATTTGAAGACTTCATGCACTTCCTCATGTTTCCACAACCGACTTCGTCTTCCAGGGTCTTTGACACATTCTTGATGAACAATTTGCCTACCCATTTCTTGTATCAAGTCATGCATTTCTAGTTGATTGCCCCCTGAAATTGTTATCAGAGCTCTATCCAGAAGCACTTCTATCCCAGATATTGCAGAAAAATCAAAAGCTTCCAACATGTTTGTTACATGATCTCTCTGGTCCCCTCTAAAGAAGCATGCAATGTCTAGAAATATGTCCTTCTGAGAGTGATCTAAGCCATCATAACTTAATTTTAAGACAGTGTGAATTTTCATATTTGGAAACTTTTGGAGTTTTCTCAATTCACATTCCCATGCTCCCTTACTTCTTGAACGAAGACTTGCACCAAGAACTTTCAAAGCCAAAGGAACACCTTTGCAATAGGAGGTTGCACTTCTTGATAGATCTTCGTATCCATATTTAGGTTGTTTTTCTCTAAAAACAGTCAAACTGAAAAGTTGAAGGGAGTGATGAAAGCTCAATTCCTTGACTTCACATATTTTATCAACTTGGCTAAATATTTGCTTGTTTCTACTTGTAACAACGACTCTACTTCCGAGTCCCATGAAATCAAAATCTTCAATTAGATTTTCTAATTGCTCTGAGGTAGCCACATCATCCAAGACTATGAAAACTTTTTTGCGTCCTAGCCTACTCAAAACAAACTTGGTTACTGAAAAGGCTACATCAAAACAATGATTTTTATTCCCTAACAACTCAGAAAAAAGCTTATTACGTAAGGCTTTGACTCCATACTTGTCTGATTCTTCCCTTACATTTTCAAGGAAGCAGTGACCTTCAAACTCGTGAGATAGTTTGTCATATAGAGCACAAGCAAGGGTGGTTTTACCTATTCCACCCATGCCCCATATTCCCAAGATTTTAACTTCATTTGACCCTACTTTTAGCAATGACTCAATCTTTTCATAGTTTTCCTCAATTCCAACCAATCCTTTGTGCCAGTTTGGGTATATAGGAGCCAATTTTTCCAAAACATCTTCAACAATATGCTTAAGGAGTTCAGATTCAACCCTTGCATGTGAAAAGAGAAACATAAATAAATGATGTGTAGATAGTCTAACAAATTCAAAACTAAAACAAGCAACTATAAAAGTACTACACATAATCCATGACCAACAATGGTAGTGCAGAAGAGTAACAAAAATGTGTTGAAGATCATGGTGATATGACCAAATTAAAGTTTGAACTAAACCCAAATAAAAGCCTTTGTTTTTTCTATGCAGCAAGCTTCTCAAGCAAACTAGTATGAAAGGTGTTTCTGCATGCTTAATTTAAGATCAAATTTGGATTCTGAAAACAGATTGTATGAAAGGTGTTTATGCTTGGTTAGAACTAGTATGAAAGCTTCTCAAGCTCTGATAGACAATTGTATGAATTCTTAATTTAAAATCAAATTTGGCATAATTTAAAACCAAATTTGGACAACTCAACTTCACTCACTCTCAAGTTAGTTTACCTGTAAGTCCGAGAGTCCCATGCAGCTAAATTGGCTGCTTCAGTGAGAGCAGCTTTCCATTTGTTGCACATGGGTTCTCCCTTATGTGTTACAAATAATTTCTCATAGCTTCCTGTCTGCTTCCTTACATGGGATGGATCTATGTCATAGAACACTGGTATCACAATCTGTCCTCTTTCTTTCTTACATTCCATAATCTTGCTGAGTTCACCCAAGCACCACTTTGAGGAAGCATAGTTCTCTGAGAAGATGACAATAGATATATGAGAATCTTCAATTACTTGGATTAGTGTTGTTGAGATCTCCTCTCCCTTTTCAAGACAATTGTCGATAAAGGTTTCAACCTTCTTTTGCTTCAAAGCATCATAAAGATGGCTTGTGAATTTCTTGCGGGTGTCCTCACCTCGAAAGCTTAGAAACACATCATATCTTTTAGAAGATAACACTGAAGGAGAGTAAGAGGATGAAGCAACAACACCGATAACTTTCTGCTCAACCATTATGAATTTCAAGTGTTGCACCCGCAATGATCATACCTCATACACTTTCTCACCAAGGGAAGAATAACGAAATATGTACCAAATTGATAGTTTGATTTTAGGTGTTTTTGTGACCCTTAGAAGTTTATTTTGCCTCGATTAGTAGCTTGCTTATCACTTGGGAAAACTTATGCTCCATTCTTTCAAACATAACATGTGGTTAACCTGACAAAATTCACATCAAATAGAGAAGAACATGAATATTCAAAATAAGTTCATCACAGCATACACAGTCATGCAGATGGCATCAAGACATATTCTTATTTTCTACTTTCTAACCATTTAAAACATGTTTAACACTTAAATTAAGAGATGGACAAGCACATCAATTACAACTCAAAATCTAATCAGATAACTGAAATTAGGTTTAAAGTAAAACAGAATTGTAGAAGACCAATCTGTTCTGGCTGTGCCCTTAGGACTATTGTCAGCTTAATTCAAAGAAAAACAACATCCAAAATGAGTTTGACCAATAATACAAAGAAAATAGGCGAATATATTTACGCATTTCAGCGAACAATTCATATTCACTACTCCTTTTGTTTTGCTTTTTTAGAAGTTACTTTTCAATTTAGACACCACAAAACCACTCTTCTCAGGAGGAATTTACATTCTTAACCGGGTTCTCTTTCAATTAAAACATGGGAAAACAATAATAAATCATATTAGTCAAACTTTTCATTTTTGGTTGTTCCTAAGTGATGGTAAAATTCAGAACAGAGAAAGAGTTTACCACTGACCCAATCCAACTGCTTGCAACAGAGAAGAATACACTGATTCTTTACATAAATACCAGAGCTTCTTGGGCGCAACAAAGATAACTACACCAGAATTTTATAGTTCATATGAATATATTAGATCAAAATGTTTAAATTCTTTGGCAAATATGAAAGAATTAGAGGGAAGTGTTGATGTTGAATAAGTCGGTGGTGTCTATGTCATGGATGTTCCCAAGTTTCCTACGCAATGTGCTCTTTTAGATTTTCACGCATTTAATTTCTCATGACTTCAGTGCTGACGGATGGATTTTAAGTAGTGAACATAGACCTTAGAGTCATTTTGAATCCATGAATCAAATCTACGGGAGTCAATTGCAGTGGTGGACCGAGCAGACTTGCTACGACAAGTCCCCTTAAGATGCTGACTGCTTCAACCTTATTGTTTGCAAGAGAAACTAACGGGTATTTCATGAGAAGTGTTACTATGGGCTTATAACTGACAGATCAGGTAAGGTGGCAAAATAGTTGGAAAGGACTCAAAGGACTGAGCGGTTGACATGCTAAAAAGCATTTCATGACGGCTCAGTCCCGACAATTGTTGAGTAGAATTAAGGTGCAATTAATGTCACAACGATTACTGTTAAGCGGTTAATGTTTGTATTAATGATAAAGAGGTAGATTAATTGGTTAGATTCTTTTAAACTTTATAAATAAGGGTTTAATTTCGAGGTAAAGACACTTTTAATCACTATTGAATTACACAAAGCCTACAGAGAAAAATTCTGACTTGAACGTCAGAGTCTATTCTGCAAGTCATCCCCCTACACCGATCGGTTATATGGAGCAAGGAGCAAGGAGGACGTTTGGCAGAGACAGGAACTCTTCAAGTGGTTATCCTCATCCCATTTCCATAGAAAGATTTTGGCGCCCACCATGGGGCCAATGATTTTTTGAAGACACCCTAACGAGACCATAAGGATGGCAACACAAGACCTAGTAGCGATGATGTAGGAGATGAGAAGACAAATGGAGGCCATGCAGGCGGAGATCGCGACTTTGAGAGCCGACCGGGATGCAACGCTAAGGGACCGCGATGTGGGGCAAAGGGACCGCGATGCGGGACAGAGGGCCCCGCCGAATCAGCAGTCGGCGGCACCCACTCGAACTCCCATAGTGGAATTTTCTGAAACTGATCATGAGGATTCTGATAAGGAGGAGAACAGTTCCAGAAGCCCCCCTTGTCCGACCAGCAAACGCCGCTCGGGAAAGGGCGCTTCACCCTTTTACAGTTGCAGTCATGGAGGAGCCAATGCCGAATAGGATGCTCTCAGCTCTTGAAAAATATGATGGATCAGGGGATCTAGAGGAGCATCTAAGGTCATTTGCAGATGTCATGGCTATCTAATCACCCAATGAGAGTGTGTGGTGCAGGGTTTTTTCCCTATCGGTTAAAGGGGAGGCTTTGGCATGGTTCCATTTTCTTCGGCCCAGGACCATTGACAATTTTGCGACCTTGAGACACTTGTTTGAGCAGCAGTTTGCCTCCAGTAAGATGCAAAGTCTTACATACATGGAGCTGACTAAAATCAAGCAGGAGAAAGCCGAAGGCCTAAGGGATTTTATGCACCGTTATAATCAGATCGTATGGCAGGTGAAGGGTGTGGGCAAGAAATTCATAATGAGCACCTTGTCTACTACTTTAAGACCTTGTTCTTTGGTGGAAAGCCTATTCGCACGGCCACCCATGACAATGGACGAATTGCAAGATAGGGCGCCTGAATTCATTCGGATTGAGGAAATGCGAGCTGTCCAAAAACGGCGGCACGAAGAGAATACTTCATCCTCAGGCCAAGAGAAGAAAGAGGGTAAGAAGAAGCTCGTTCCAAACGAACGGAAGAAAGGGAAAAAGTTCAAAGATAGTTCGAAAGGCCCATATTTGAGCGGTATACCCAACTGAATGCGCCAAGGGCGTGAATTTTGGAGGAAGCCTTGAGCGCGAATCTCCTTGCCCCATTGAATAAAAAACTGAAGCCTAAGAATGCGGATGGTACGAAGCATTGCCTCTATTACCAGAATATGGGGCATACCACTAAAGAATGCACCACTCTAAGAGACAAGGTTGAAGAATTGTTAAGGGCGGGGCATTTGAGAAGGTTCGTGAGGAGTGAGCGGGTGGAAAGAAGTCCACCAAGGAGAGGGAGATCCGAGTGGTCTGATCGCAGGGAGGATCGTCGTCGCAGCAGAAGTCGAAGTCATGATCAACCGTTGCATGACATCATTAACAATATTTCTGGAGGCTTTGTTGGAGGAGGGTCATTGGCATCTACGAGGAAGAGGAGTTTGAGGGAGATGAAAAGTGTGCATAGGGTGGACGTAAACAAACGCTCGATGCCACCGATTAGCTTTACTGATGAGGATTTTCATGCTCCTGATTAGCTTTACTACATAGGGTGGACGTAACCCTTAAGTTTCCTTTTGACAAGGGTACCATTTGCACCATCCGTGCGGATTAGAAGGTTGCTCGAGAGTCTTACGTTGCGGGCCTGAAGGTTGAACCCTCAACTTCTAGGCGAAATGTCAAACGGTCGGAGGTAGCAATGGTAGAGTTAGAGCCAATACTGACGACCGGATAGAGCCACTGGGACAAAGGAGACCATTCGATCTTGGGCGCAAGGAGGACCAGGTTACTTCCATTGGGAGTGAGTTGGGAGAGGAACAGGCCAAGCTGATAGGCAAGCAGCTAAAGAAAAACAGAGAGTTGTTTGCTTGGATTGGAGCCGACATGCCGGGAATTCACCCAAAAGTCATGTCGTATAAATTGGCATTGTTTAAGGAGGCCCGCCTGGTGACGCAGAAGAAGAGGAGGCTCGGGAAGGAGAAAAGGTTGGCGGTGGAGGTCGAGGTGAAGAAGCTCCTTGAGGAAAAATTCATTCGTGAAGTCAAGTATACTACTTGGATGACGAATGTTGTTATGGTGAAATAGTCGAATGGGTAGTGGAGGATGTGCACGGACTTAAACAAAGCATGCCCTAAAGACTCCTATCCTCTTCCGAGCATTGATGCTTTGGTAGATGGGGCGTCAGAGTTCCAAGTTTTAAGTTTTTTGGATGCCTATTCGGGCTATAATCATATCCCCATGTACCCTCCCTGATAGTGATAAAACAACTTTCATTATTGAGCGGTCAAATTACTGCTATGAAGTAATGTCATTCGGGTTGAAGAATGCAGGGGCTACATATCAACGTTTGATGGACAAAGTCTTTTGTCATTAAATTGGGCAGTGCATGGAGGTTTATGTGGACGACATGGTTGTGTGCAGCCGTTCGGTGGAGGATCATGTGAAAGATGTTGAGGAAGTTTTCGACTAGGTGCGCAAGTATGGGATGCGTCTGAATCCGGCCAAGTGTACCTTCAGGGTGCCAATTGGAAAATTTTTAGGCTTTATGCTAACAGCCAGGGGAATAGAAGTAAATCCTGACAAGTGCAAGGTGGTGCTTGAAATGAGAAGCCCACAAAATCTTAAGGAGGTGCAACGCTTGGTGGGACGACTGACTTCATTGTCTCGTTTTATTCCAAAACTGGTGGAACGTATAAAGCCGATTATGAAGATAATGAAGAAGAGTGTCAAGACCAAGTGGGATGATCGGTGCGAGGAGGCCTTCAACGAGGTAAAGTGCATATTGGCTAGCTCGCCTGTTATGGGTCGACTTGATCCAAAGCACGACTGCAGTTATTCTTGGCAGTTTCAGAGGAAACGATTAGTGCGGCTTTGGTGTAGGAGAATCCAGAATTCAAACTCATTTACTTCATCAGCAAAACACTGCAGGATGCAGAAACAAGATATAAGAAAGTGGAGAAAATTGCTTTAGCGCTTGTGATAACCGCTCGGTGATTGAGGCCTTACTTCCAAGATCAATTAGTAGTAGTGAGAACTGACCATCCGATTGCCAAAATCATATGCAAATCAGATTTGGCGGGGAGAATAATAGGTTGGTCGGTGGAGTTAACTGAGTTTTGTTTGCGGTTTGAGTCGATCGGATATGTGTGAGGGCATCACTTAGCTGTTTTTGCAGTAGAGTTACCGTTACCGTTACGGGCAGGTAAAAGCAGCCAACAAGGTGATAGTGGCTGAACTGAAGAAATGATTGGGAAGCGCCAAAGGAGCTTGGGTGGACGAATTGCAAGAGGTTCTTTGGGGGTATCGTTTCACACCGCACGGTACCACTAGAGAAATCCCTTTCAACCTCACTTATGGCACTGATGTCATGTTGCCGGTAGAAGTGGGGGAACCAATGCTCAAGAGGCACATACAAGATCTGCAGGTAAACAATGATGACTTAAGGGCGGAATTGGATACCTTAGCAGAAGAAGAGAAATTGTTGTTGTTTGAGCGGAAGCTTAGAAAAGGCTCGTTGCTCGTCACTATAACACTAAGATAAAACTAAGGCAGTTTGCTGAGGGAGATCTAGTGTGGCGAAAGACTAGAGACGTTCGGTGCAATCGAACGGATGGAAAGTTGGCTGCAAATTGGGAAGGTTCGTTCAGGGTGGTTGAAAACCTAAAAATGGAGCTTACCTAAAAATGCAAGTTGGCTGCAACTGAAGACAATTAATTCTCCAACCACCCTGTCAGCACCTTAAACGTCCGATATGGGGGGCCGAACGTCTATAATATTATAGACGTCCGTCCCCCTCCCATGGACGTCTATAATATTATAGACGTCTGGCCCGACCCAGGACGGACGTCTAGAGTTTCACTTATTTACGAATATGCCATCGGTCAATTATTTACGTTGGGGCTTTTATGGACGGACGTCTATGGGGGGACGTTAAAAGCCAATTCTGCACTAGTGTTGGTATGGGTGGGGAAGGAGTAATGGGTGCACAGGATGAAGTCCCTTCACCAGACTTCTTCTTCAAATCACCCTCCTAAGGGCAAACAGGCGTGCAAAGGTGCTACTCTTGGAAGGATCCATCGATGACAGATAATCTGCACGACAAAAACAAATTTAGATAAGTTACAAACAACTGCTCGGAAAAATGGTCAAAAGTAGCTTACCAAAAACATTATTGTGAAGATTCTTATTGTTCAAAAAACTAATGAGCCTATGGGAGGAGGACTTGAGGGGCAGTTGACTTAATTGACTGACCAGATCGAACTCCTCTGGCGTCATTTTGGACTTGGCCCAGGAAACAACCCTCTTTGGACAGTCAGTCCAGTAGAAGGGAAATTTGGGCTGGCCATCCGGGAAGTAAAAGCTTGGACGCTCGGCCTCTAGAGGGACAACCTTGACAAAGTTCCCCTTAAAATCCTTATAGGAGGTGTTGAACAGCGTAAAATGTTGTCTATCCTGGATTGAATTAAGGGAAACCCAGGGCTTGTTCGGGTGAGACTACACGGGGAAAAAGTTGAGAAATGCGCAAGAGTGGGATAAAGAGCAAGAGCCGTGCAGGCAACGGAGAACGCCTGTATGAATGCCCAACTATTCGGGTGTAGTTGGGTGGGAGCCACACTAAGCTCTCGTAGAACGCCCATATGGAACTCAGAGAAAGGAAGAAGGACTTTTAAGTCCTTAAACAGTGTGGAGGTAAAAGAAGTTTGAGGCATAGCCCTCCCGACCATGACACGCTCGCTCGGTCATTTGGCAGATGGTTATTTTAAAATGGCTCACATCCTCGGCCGCTTTCACTAGGCTAATGTCGCTGATAAGCTCTTTGATGGGACGACAAGAATGGAAGAAGGAAGTGTTTTGCTTGACCTCGTGGGGAGCCTAATCGTAGCCGGTGACGGTGGGCCAGTTTTTAGGCTTTCCATCCCAAGCCCCGGTGAAATCCACGTGGATGGCAATTTGTTCAGCGTCGTTGTCTTCGAGAATACGTTAAGAATCCTCACTACCCGACATCCCGGTCTGGTTACCGGCGGGGGGATTTCTCTCGTCGACAACACCCAAGGTAGAGGAGGAAGACGTAGCAACCCTGTTGTCAGCATACCCCTCGCCTTCTCCTCCGGCGGAGTCAAAAGAAGCTTGAGAATACATGGTTACCTAAAGCAAAGAGTTTAAGGCTTTTTAGAAGGGAAGAGTAGGAAGAACGCTCGGTTTGCTAGAGAGCTCAAGGGGGAAAGTGAAAAAATGGGGTGACCCTACCACTATTTATAGATGGTAAAGGCGGTTCACCAAACCCATCTCGAGCGTTCAAAGGGAAAAGATCTGACGGTTCAAGTGTCGTGACGTTATGTTTTCACCTTTTCCTGCCTATTTTTTCAGTCGTGACTCTTCGACTCCCGCTCTTCCCGCCATTTTGTAGATACTGAAGGGACGTGACGATTGATGAGCTGTCACAACCCAAGAACCCTAAACCAATCGGTGAAGACTTCAAAACCCTACGCAAAATCTAAGATGTTGCTAGGGCTTGGGGGGCCTATGTTACTATGGGCTTATATCTGACCGATCAGGTAAGGTGGCAAAATAGTTGGAAAGGACCGAGCAGTTGACATGCGAGAAAGCATCTCATGACCGCTCGGTCCCGACAACCGTTGAGCAGAGTTAAAGCGCAATTAATGTCACAACGACTACTATTAAGCGGTTAAGATTTGCATTAATGATCATTAAGAGGTAAATTAATTGGTTAGATTCTTTTAAACTCTATAAATAAGGCTTTAATTTCGAGGTAAAGACATTTTTACTCACTATTGAATTACAAAAGGCCTACAGAGAAACATTTTGACTTGAGCGTTAGAGTGTATTCTGCAGGTCATCCCCCTACATTGATTGGTTATCTGGACCAAGGAGCAAGGAGGACGTTCAGCAGAGACATGAACTCTTCAGGCGGTAATATATCCTCGTCCCATTTTACTAGGAACAAGAAGGAAGGTCGTCCCAAGTACTTTTTCTTCATGTACCCTTATTTATCTGTTTGAAGACTTGCTCATTCGCCTTCCCTTCAAAAAATTTCATATTAGCGTGTTGAGGGAGCTTAACTTGGCACCTACTTAACTTCACCTAATTAGTTGAGTCTTTATACAAGCGTTCGTGATGTTGTGCATCACTATCGGCATCACTCCCGCTCCCTCATCTCTCTACATTATTTCCTCACACGACCTAATGTCCAAAAGGGGCGGGTTTCCCTCATATCCAAGAAGAGGAGGTGGTTGTTTACCCTATACATCGTCTCTTTCAAGGGGTTCAAGACCAAATATTTTATAGTTGAATAACAGAGGTCAGCTGATCCAAGTTTTTTTATGAGGTCGGTCGGTCCAAGTTTCCCTTTTATTAGACTGAGAATCTGAGGAAAATAACTTCATGGCACAAGGCGACAATGTCACCGGTCGAGGTGGAAACATTGGAGATGATCGACAAGCTACCTCATCGCCTCCCTTCCTTAACTATTGTCAATTGCCTTAGGATTGAAAACCACTTGTCAATAACAATTTTCGTCCGGATTGATTTTTGGCTTTATCGTATTCTATTGTCTTATGTTTTATTTTTTACCCAGTTTCTTTTATACTGTTATTTTCATTTTATTCTTAGTTTCTTTTTAGTATTCTATTTTTATTTTACTTTTCCTTTCGTAATTTCCATTTTTAAACTTTGTTTTTACTTCATATTTTTATTTTTATTTTAGTTTTGTTCTAATATAATTAATGTGGTTAAATGTAATTAACATAAAAAAAGGGAAAAAGGTTTGGAACATTCTATTTTGTCTTTAGTAAAAAAAAAAATGTGTTTTGTCGAGGGAAGGACAACGCGTGTGTTGGAGGGGTAGGGGGAAAAAACGGCTTTTGCAGGTAAGGATTTGGAGATTTTGGTAAGGATTTGGAGATTTGGTCAGGACATCAACACAGAAAAGCAGAGAGCAAATATACACACAGTGGGGGGTTGTTTGGTTTTGATCCATCATCTTCGAACATTGGTGAGGGCTTCTGGAGGGCATTCACCATTTTTGGTACCTGCAAAGAGACGCGGAAGCCAGCTTGGAAGAAGAGGAGGAGTCACCGGATTCACATAGCTAACAGCGGCCAATGAAGCTCCAAGAGGTAAGCACGCCTTATTCCCTCGTTCACTTGCGTAGTCATACTGCATTATACTGTGATGTTGCTCTGTTTAAGTGTGTTTGGATGTATGAATATTCCCGTCCGTCGTCATCCTTCCACGTACAATCACCCTCCCATATTCACCATGTGACTTCCCATGTACTACTTTGCCACTAATATCATCAGTTTCATCCTCCTGACTACCTTGTTCCTGATCCTCGTTGTATTAAAAAAAATAAGCAAACAAAAGAGACCAAATCAATATCCAGCCAAACCCCTCGCCCTTCCCTAGTGATTTCAACACCATCCCCAATCCACCACTGAACCTTTGCATTGTCATCCCTTTTCATATCCTCTCGGGCATTTTAACCAAACCACAACCAAAAGCATAAACACATTACAATATCATATTAAAATCTCAAACCCCCCAAGCATGGTCTCGGTAAGCTTCCACGGTTGTCTTCACTGATAACTCATCTTCATCTCCAAACACCCGCATAAAGTCGAGTCTTTAACCGTTTTTTTTTTCACCATCTCCACGCCTTCATCTTCTTCCTCACCAAACAGCACACACGCGCATAGCCCGTTATACAAATTAAAGAGATAACGACTGAAAACGAGAGAGGAAGAGTTGGAGCGGCGGCTGGCGAGGGTCTCGGCGGTGAGCAGAGGCGCTTGTGACGCCTTGGGTCGCTACTCGCGGTGGCCGGTTTTTGCTGGAGGTGAGGCGTGGTGGCTGCTCTGGCCGAGATGGATGGCGGGCTCGCGGGAGAAGCGGGGAATCTCGGGTCTCTAGGGAGTGCTTGATCTGAGTAGGGTGAGGAATGAGGGAAGGTGTTGAACCCCTAGGGGATTCTAGGCTAGAAACCACCCGGGTAGGTCAAGCCCAGAAATAAACGCACGACGGGAACCTTAAGCCTTTTTCGAGCGCTCGTTATTCATCCTCCTTTCCCAACGTCCGTTCGGCCACTTCTTGGACGGACCGTTTGGTGACCATCTCCCCAACGAACTCTATTTATTCGACCTCCTTTCCCAACGTCCGTTCGTCATCTCTCCAACGAGCGCTCGTCATTCAGCCTCCTTTCCCAACGTCCGTTCGTCCACTTCTTGGACAGACCGTTTGGTGACCATCTCCCCAACGAACGCTCGTTATTCTAAATCCATTCCCAACGTCCGTTCGGCCACTTCCACGGACTGCACGGTAGCCTGCGACGGACCGTTCGGCACCCCCTTTCTCATTTAGGCCCCCCATTATTTGCTTTATTTTTATTTATTTATTTTATTTTTATTTATTTTTATTTTATTTTTTATTGTCTTATTTTATCTATTTATTCTAGATATCTACTTATCCTAAAATATATATTTAATAATACAATATTTATAGCTTAAATAAAAGAATTTACAAAAATACGGTTTAAAGGTTAAGCACACGTGTGACCGCTCGCGTCGTCCTTGTGCTAAAAACCTTTTCTTCTTTTTTAAAATAAAATTACAAAAAATATAGGTTTTGAGGGTTAAGCACACGTGTGACCGCTCGCGTCGTCCTTGTGCTAAAAACCTTTTCTTCTTTCTTTTTTTAAAATAAAATTACAAAAAATATACGTTTTAAGGGTTAAGCACACGTATGACCGCTCGCGTCGTCCTTGTGCTAAAAACCTTTTCTTCTTTTTTAAGAAAAAATTACAAAAAATATACGTTTTGAGGGTTAAGCACACGTGTGACCGCTCGCGTCGTACTTGTGCTAAAAACCTTTTCTTCTTTCTTAAATAAATTTACAAAATATGTTTTAAAGGTCGAACACTCGTGAGATCATCCGCATCGTCCTAGTGTTCGATACCTTTCTCTCCTATTTACATAAATTTAAATAATGGTATGAGTGCTCGTGTGACCGTCCGCGTCGGCCTAGTGCTCATTACCTTCTTTTCTCGAAAATATTAAAAAGCATAAAATCTTCAAGAAATTAAAAACATCTGCTTTTTCAAGCAACGAACAATCTTTTAAAACCCAGAACTACGTGATCCTGGATTCTCCATCAAGAGTGGAGATACGTAGGAGCAAGGATAGTCCTTGTCAGGTTCACTTCCCAAAAATCCAAAATCATTTCCAAACAAAATTTTAAAACAATTTCCTAAACGAAATTTTCAACATAGTTTCCAAAAGAACTACGTAACCCTGATTTCTCATTTTGAATGAGAATACGTAGGAGCAAGGTCAATCCTTGTCGGGCCCAAAAAACAAAAAAAAATATATTTTGTTTCTTTAGAGTTTTATTTTAGGGGATAGTTAAACATTTTGAAAACCATATCACATTCGCGTATTTAATTAAAGGTACTGCCTCAGGGCAGGCGTTGTAGGGTGCTAATACCTTCCCTACACGTAACCGACTCCCGAACCCAGAATCTGGTTTTCGTGGACCGTGTCTTATCGTTTTATGGTTTTTCCGTAGTTTTCCATAATAAACTATGGTGGCGACTCCAAATCTCTTTTTCTAAAATCCGTTTCTTTTTGGATCGTCATCCCGTCGTGATTTCGGTTGCGACAGATGGCGACTTCACTGGGGACTTTTAGAGAGTCAAGCCATTTAATTAGATATGCGAATTTGATGTGGTTTTTCTTTATGTTTTCCTTTCCTTTTTCTTTATCTATGTTTGATATTTATAATAATTGCATGTGAGTTGTTTTGCTTATTCTTTGAAAAAGTTGTTGTATGTTGAACCCCAGGGTAGAAACCATGTTTATATCTGCTTGGGAATTTTTCTGGTTGTTTTGCAGGTGAGGGTTTGGGTATGCATTGCATTCTCCCTTCACACACACACATTATGCATATCATGAGTGGGGCCCTCAGCTAGAGTTTGGGACATACTTCCTGTTTGGCTATCGTGAGAACCTCAGCTAGAGTTTGTTCTCTTCACTTGTGTCTCCGCATCTAGTTGATTACTCGACTGTTGTGGAGATGCCATGAAGGGGGCCATAGCTCCAGTGACCATCGACCTTTAGGCTCAGGGAACCATCCTTGTGAGATTGCATATACTTAACCTTGAATCTTAAGTGTCGGACCCTCTCTAGGGCACAAAGGGAGATGTGTGCAATTTCATAACCCTCATGTTTGCTCAATAAAATCACGCACCTTGTACATATCATCATATCTCTTTATACATCTTTTTATTTTCTTTCTTTCATTGTTGCTCATTGTTTTTATGGTCTTGTTACATTTTGTGTATTCTAGTCGAGAAATTATAAATTTTGATTAAGTCCTTTAGGTAAAGATGGAAATTAACATGGGATTTTGAGTCGGGGGTATTCGAGTTCAGACATTTTAATATACATCATAGCAAAGGAGGGTATTACGGGTGGATCAAGGGATCTGGTGAGAAAAAGATAGCTCTGAAAGATGCATTCAAGAAGTGGTATAAGAATTTGATGAGCCTGTCAGAGGTGAAGAGTTTGGGCAAATCTTAAATACACCTCCCGAGGGAAAAACTCTATGCAACTATCTTGGGTAGTATACCCATGTCTTGCAGCGAGTGAGAATTATAAAAGTACCCCTATGAAGTTGGAGAGTGAATTCACACTTAAGGGTAAGGCGAAGGGCCTTTGTCAAGGATACCTAGAGTGGTACTTGCATCGAAAAGTGGGAAACATTTACGAATGTACTTGCTCTTATCCTATATGGTGTCATTCTCTTTCCTAATACCATGGTTTTGATGACTACGCTGCCATGAATGCATTTGTGGGATACAAAGTTCACTCTGAGAATCCAATCACTATTGTCCTAGAAGCTTAATTAGTGTTATGAGCTAAAGGGAGGACAAATGTTATATTGTCTACCAGTGTTGTATGTGTGGTTCGTCTATCGGGTGAATGAGAGCGCCTTGAATGCCACATGTCCCGTGGATGAGCTACTGCAGTGTAAACCGGATATGAAAGGGGCAAATGGATGAGCGCAACTCTGTGCAGGCTCAAAGAAGGAAAGGTTTAAATGACGTATTTTCTGGGCAGCAAAGACCGCACATCATATATCATTGCGGGAAGTACCCTAATGTACCCCCATGGGTATTCGATGTTGTACTAATCACAATACTATGTTAGCACAAAAGCAATCTGGGTACCGCCCACGCCTGCATCTCTGGCCATATCGAAAATCTTAAGAGGAAGGAACCTTTGCTGAATCGCTTCATCAGGTTAGAGACGCTTGGGGCAATGTTCGGAGGGAGGCTCAAGATTATGGATCATTAATGAAAGTTTCCCTTAGGAAATGGAACGTAGAAAGGGTTAAGACAATCAAGTTGTAATTCACGTTAATTTCGCCTACCCAAATTGTGAAAAACAATTTCAAAATGACGAGCAATGGATAAAAGCAGTAATGACAAAACTGAATAAGGAATGTTGACATCAAGCTAAAAAGGAGACATAAAGAATTGATAATTCAGATGAAGAAGCGTATTGTTGAGCAAGGGGGAATTGAAAGAGAAGTCTCTCATAACTAGCTTCCCTCGCCAATGAAGCCATTGAAGGTCTTCTAAAGTTATTAGCTGATGCTGAGTCTGCAATGCCGATCTCTAACCCGCCCAAGGGGATTGAAAATTTCCTCAGTTGTTGCAAGAATCTGATGGATGAGGCCCGAGTCAGTTGACCAAGACTTCCTATGACTCACTTTTTTGGAACTTTTGAATGATGAGCCACCCTATTGACTCTGTTTCGTGTTAATTTCCAAACTATGCTAGGGCAATGTTTTCACAGCTTTATAATTTCCGACTAGAGTATTTGAACTACATTGTCTCTTCTTTTTCTTTTCTTTTTCATTGTCTTTTTCTTAATTTGTTTCATCTAACAAAAAAAAACTTAAAAATACGGCTAAACATCCAAGATACCCTAAAGGACTCGAACCAGTTATCAAATCTTGGAGAACCAAGGAGAAGTTCAAGAAGGAATGAAAGTTAATATCCAACAATTGAATGAGCAGATGAGCTTAAGCCTATTCTGAATGCCTTACAAAAAGCCTAGTAGATTCGCACACATCACGAGCGCAACAAAGAGTTCCAGGAGCACAAACTTTCCCTCCTTATGGTCTCCCCTAGAATTACACTTCAACCTTAGAAGTGGCCACAGGACAAGTTTGCACTCAAGAGGCCAAAAGTAATAAAGTAAAGGAGGAAACAAGCTTAGGGCAACCACTTTCATGGTCTCTACAGAAATGATTCAGCCCAGTGTAGTGAGCAAGACAATGACAAAGCAACCCGAGTTGAAATCTTCTCCTCATGTCGTTGCACCAGTGGATGTTGAGCCTGACAAGTGTAAATGTCGCACGACTATGCTTAGTCCCAGGTGTGGTTATACCCACAAAGTCTAAATTACCCAGATGTGAGAAACATGGGGGAACCGTTTCTCCTAAGACTCATCTCATGTCATATGGGAAGAAAATGTTTGTTCATGCATGTGATGAAAAGTTGCTAATTCATTCTTCCAAAATAGTTTGGTTGGCATGGCACTAAACTGGGGCACTCATCTTGAATCTTCGTGCATCCGGTCTTGGGGAGATTTGGTGGATGCTCTCTTAAGGTAGTACAAATACAACATGGACGTGGCATCTCATTGATTACAACTACGAAGCATGGTGAAGAAGAAGTATGAATTATACAAAGGATACGCCCAAAGGTGGAAAGAGATTGTTGCTCAAGGAAAGTCTCTTATGAGTGATAACGAGATGGTTGACACATTCCTAAATACTCTACAATCACCCTTCTATGAGACCATGGTGAGCAGTGTTTCCCTAAACTTCTCAAACTTGGTGACAATCCAAGAAAGAATTGAAATTGGTGTGAAGACTGAAAAAATCGCACAAGGTCCTACCATGACAACAAATGTGAACAAGTCTGGTCTAAGCCTGGGATAAGGAGAGAAGAAAGAGCTCAATCGCATCCCACTGCTCAAATACTGTTGGCCTACCCTTTGAAACTCCTCTGAGACAAAATTGGACTCGACCCAAACTCAACTTCCCACCAAGTTGTCAGGTAGAAAAATGTTTGATCAAGAGAAAAGGCCTACGAGTTTCAATCCTATCCATATGACTTATGCAACATTTCTTCCAAGTCTTCTGCATAAAAATGCTATGAAGCCTTTAAAGCCTCAATTCCTCAAGACTCGTGATGCATCATATACAAAAGGTGACTACAATGGAGGGGCTATCGATGATTCCACCAAAAGTGTTGGGTGTTCAAGCACAAAGGCAAACTTTGATTGATTCAGGATAGTTAAAGTTTGAAGAAAGTCAACCCAACACTGAGGCAAGGCTTGAGAATGTCTCTACAGACGCCATAAAGGAATGAAGTGGGCTTTAGGACCACATAAGAAAACATAAGTCATTATAGAAGTGAATTTGATGTTGTGAAGTGTCTTGCTACCAGGGAGGTATGTGCATTAATATCGCACTTTCATCCATGACTTTCAATGTGAACATTCACTACAGGGTTTCTCCAAGCAGTGCTAGAAATCGAGTCCTGAAAGGGTATTGCGGAAAAAAAGAAAACGAAATTGAAAAAACTAAAAAATGAAGGAAATCTTGAGTCACTTGTCTTTCTTGTGAATCGTCAAACTCTTGTTTTTCGAAAATAGAAAAAAGGAAAAATGATGAATAATCAAAAAGAAAATTGGAATGTCAAGTTTTTCTGAGGTCAAGTGTCTAAAAATAACAATTAGATATTTCCTTTCGAGATGTTTTTGCACGTGTTGCTTAAAAGCCTTCACCCTTCACTTTCTCTAAAATAAAGGATTTTCCCCAACAAACACTGTCACTGCCCTCAATAACAAAAACCTTTACACTGGGGCAGATTGGCCTGGCCAAAATTTTCCTCGCTTGCGCTAGTTGGGTGATCCCTGAATCCATTGAGACAAATAGAAGAACTTTCAAAAAGAGAATAAGCCCACTAGATTGAAAACCCGAAAGGGCAATCTAGAAACGAAAAGAAAGGAAAAAAAAGAACTCATGTTGAGGTCATCTAGTCGTAGAATTAATCTTTTGAAAATAAAGCAATCAGAATTTGAAATGATGTGTGGCCATCTTTTCTTTATCTAAAAAGCAAAAAATATATATCCATTGTCACCCCGTTTGAGCCAAAAATAAACTCTTTTTCAAAATTATCCCCAAGCAAGGGTTGTCATCAGGTAGGAGTCAACTCATGATGCAAATGAAGAGCACTCAATGATCAAACAAAGAAATTTCATCAAGAAGAGTGAACAAAGAAAAAACAAAAAGAACAAAAAAATCACAAAGTGATGATGAAAAAAAATGAAAAATGGAGTTCAACAAAAACAAAGTGCTCAAAAGGTCAAATAGTTGACACAATGCTAGATGACAACCCTTGTTTCAAAAAATGTATCCGACAAGCATTCATTTGGGCCTTTAACCCTTTCTTTCAATACCTTCTAGCCCTAGCCACATTACAAGCCTAATAAAGTCCACACAGATTGAATAATGTTTGCTCAAATTTTCATAAAGCTTAATTTTGCGATAAGACGAAATGACTTGCAATGTGTCCAAAAAAAATAAAATAAAACAAAAAGAACAAAAAAATTTGAAAATGAATGAAAAAAAAGAGAGAAAAAGTAATGTCTCAGGAAGAGGGGATCTCCCTGCCAACTAGCCAGAAGCATGCGAAAAAATCAAACCAATTGGGGGCTATCCTTTTAGCTTATCCTTTTCATGCCCACTACTTCTTCTAGACAAGAACTCTTACTCGAAAAAAAACTGGGGCAGATTTGTGAATCTCACACGAATTCTTCGCCTTGCAACTCATTGACCCATAATCCCAAGACTGGAACAGCTTTGCGGGTCTCACCTGAACTATCATAGATCCAAACCCAATGCGCATTTTTCCAAACACCAAACTGGGGCAGCTTTGGGGTGTCTCGTTTCCTTTAAGCAATGTATAAGGAATGATGGGCTTATGTGGCTATCCCAGACTTCTCCAAACCATTCTAAACAGCTCTTATTCTTCACTTGCCAGTAAATTCGAGCATGCGTGCATTGATGTCACGAAAGAAAAAGTCAAAATGTAATCATATCAAACATTAGACCTCGAATGTATGACATTTCTCACTTTCACAAAAGATTGAAAATAAAGATCAGTTTGATGATGATTGCAAGTAAGATGAATGACTCAAGCAAAAAAAAAAGAGACGACACACAAAACAAAGCAAATGTTTTCCATATGTGTGCATCCATCCATCAAAAGAAATTCTTTCAGATCGAAACCCTCTTCATTCATATGAATGGTTGTCGAATCCTTCTTCAAAAATACACAAAAAAATAACATTATGGTTTTCTCTTTCAAGTCATGTTGGTTCTTATTGATCTTATTTCTTTTGTTTTCTCTCATTCTGGGGTTTTTGACACACACATCTTTACACCCTGTTCACCACCTTTAAGTTAGAGTTTCAATACTCTACCATGGTCTTTACACCTTGTTTCTTTTACCCCCATATCAGGATCCTTTCTTTGGGAATAATCACTGACACCTTTCTAAAAATCAAATTTCTGTAAAAAATTACAAAAAAAAAAACATTTCACAAAATTACAAATTTCAAGAATTTCAAGAATTTCAAAATTTGAAAGCCCAGATTGCCTGGCCCCAAAGCCCAGTTTCTGCACTGGCCCACAAAGCCGAGTTTTTACACTGGCCCCCAAAGCCCAATTTTCACATTGGCCCCAAGCCCAGTTTTCACACTGGCCCCAAAGCCTAGTTTCCATACTGGCCCCCAAGCCCAGTTTTCACACTGGCCCCAAAGCCCAGTTCCCACACTGGCCCCAAAGCCCAGTTTCCACACTGGCCCCAAAGCCTAGTTTTCACACTGGCCCCAAGCCCAGTTTTCACACTGACCCCAAAGCCCAGTTTTCACACTGGCCCCAAAGCCCAGTTTCCATACTAGCCCCCAAGCCCAGTTTCCACACTGGCCCCAAAGCCCAGTTTCCATGCTGGCCCCAAAGCCCAGTTTTCACACTGGCCCCAAGCCCAGTTTTCACACTAGCCCCCAAGCCCAGTCTCACACTGGCCCACAAAGCCCAGTTTCTACACTGGCCCCCAAGCCCAGTCTTCACACTGGCCCACAAAGCCCAGTTTCCACACTGGCCCCAAGCCCAGTTTCCACACCGGCCCCAAAGCCCAGTTTCCACACCGGCCCCAAAGCCCAGTTTCCACACTGGCCCCCAAAGCCTAGTTTTCACACTGGCCTCAAGCCCAGTTTTCACACTGGCCCCAAAGCCCAGTTTTCACACTGGCCCCAAAGCCCAGTTTCCATACTGGCCCCCAAGCCCAGTTTCCACATTGGCCCCAAAGCCCAGTTTCCACGCTGGCCCCAAGCCCAGTTTTCACACTGGCCCCCAAGCCTAGTTTCACACTAGCCCACAAAGCCTAGTTTCTACACTGGCCCCCAAGCCTAGTCTTCACACTGGCCCACAAAGCCCAGTTTCCACACTGGCCCCAAGCCCAGTTTCCACACTGGCCCCAAAGCCCAGTTTCCACACCGGCCCCAAAGCCCAGTTTCCACACTGGCCCCCAAAGCCCAGTTTTCACATTGGCCCCCAAGCCCAGTTTCCACACTGGCCCCCAAAGCCCAGTTCCCATACTGGCCCCCAAGCCCAGTTTCGCCTGGCACCCTAAACTCAAGTGTTTTCTTTTTGTAACGGCCCTCTACTTGGCAATGGTCAAATTTAAGTTTTCTTCTACGATATTGGCTCTCTACAAGGCAATGGTCAAATCCAGGTTGTTGTTCTGCGATATTGGCCCTCTGCAAGGCAATGGTCAAGTCCATATTTTAGTTTTTCTAACGACCCTCTGCTCAGCAATGGTCGAATTCAGCTGGTTATTCTATGTGTTGACCCTCTGCTAGGCCATGGTCAAATCCTATTTTTTGTTTTATAATGTTGACCCTCTGCTCGACAATGGTCGAATTCAGCTTGTTATTCTATGTGTTGGCCCCCTGCTAAGCAATGGTCAATTTCAGTTTTTTGTTCTACGATATCGACCCTCTGCTAGGCAATGGTCGAATCCAATTTTAAGTTTCGTGTTGTTGACCCTCTGCTAGGCAATGGTCGAACCCAGTTTTCTTCTATGTTTTGACCCTCTGTTAGGCAATGGTCGAATCCAGTTTTCGTTTTTCGTTGTAGGCCCTCTGCTAAGCAATGGTCTAATCCCATCTCGTTATTGTATTACTGACCCTCTGCTTGGCAATGGTCAAATTCAGCTTGTTATTCTATATGTTGACCCTCTACTAGGCCATGGTCAAATCCAAATTTTCGTTGTTGACCCTCTGCTCGGCAATGGTCAAATCCAACTTGTTGTTCTGTGCTACCGGCCCTCTGCTAGACAATGGTCGAATCCAGTTTTTGTTGTCATGCTACCGGCCCTCTGCTAAGCAATGATCGAGTCTAGATTTTCATTTTTTGTGCTACCGACACTCTGCTTGGCAGTGGTCGTCTTCTTTTATTGCAACCTTTTTTTATGGATTCGGCTAATCTTATGTCTTATATTCATCCTCCTTCATTTCGTTTTCTTAGAATATCCAGACGAAATTAGTATTTCTATCTTTACCTATCTTTTACTATATAATATGAAAACATCACTTTGTCATATTATCTAGTAAAATCTAAGTAAAGAGGGGCAGCTGTCAATACCAATTTTCGTCCGGATTGATTTTTGGCTTTATCGTATTCTATTGTCTTATGTTTTATTTTTTACCCATTTTCATTTACACTGTTATTTTCATTTTATTCTTAGTTTCTTTTTAGTATTCTATTTTTATTTTACTTTTCCTTTCGTAATTTCCATTTTTAAACTTTGTTTTTACTTCATAATTTTAATTTTTTTTTAGTTTTGTTCTAATATAATTAATGTGGTTAAATGTAATTAACATAAAAAAAAGGGAAAAAGGTTTGGAACATTCTATTTTGTCTTTAGTAAAAAAAAATGTGTTTTGTCGAGGGAAGGACAACGCGTGTGTTGGAGGGGTAGGGGGCAAAAAACACGGCTTTTGCAGGTAAGGATTTGGAGATTTGGTCAGGGCATCAACACAGAAAAGCAGAGAGCAAATATACACACAGCGGGGGGTTGTTTGGTTTTGATCCATCATCTTCGAACATTGGTGAGGGCTTCTGGAGGGCATTCACCATTTTTGGCACCTGCAAAGAGACGCGGAAGCCAGCTTGGAAGAAGAGGAGGAGTCACCGGATTCACATAGCTAACAGCGGCCAGTGAAGCTCCAAGAGGTAAGCACGCCTTATTCCCTCGTTCACTTGCATAGTCATACTACATTATACTGTGATGTTGCTCTGTTTAAGTGTGTTTGGATGTATGAATATTTCCGTCCGTCGTCATCCTTCCACATACAATCACCCTCCCATATTCACCATGTGACTTCCCATGTACGACTTTGCCACTAATATCATCAGTTTCATCCTCCTGACTACCTTGTTCCTGATCCTCCTTATATTAAAATAAATAAGCAAACAAAAGAGACCAAATCAATATCCAGCCAAACCCCTCGCCCTTCCCTAGTGATTTCAACACCATCCCCAATCCACCACTGAACCTTTGCATTGTCATCCCCTTTCATATCCTCTCGAGCATTTTAACCAAACCACAACCAAAAGCATAAACACATTACAATATCATATTAAAATCTCAAACCCCCCAAGCATGGTCTCGGTAAGCTTCCACGGTTGTCTTCACTGATAACTCATCTTCATCTCCAAACACCTGCATAAAGTCGAGCCTTTAACCGTTTTTTTTTTTCACCATCTCCACGCCTTCATCTTCTTCCTCACCAAACAGCACACACGCACATAGCTCGTTATACAAATTAAAGAGATAATGACTGAAAACGAGAGAGGAAGAGTTGGAGCGACGGCCGGCGAGGGTCTCGACGGTGAGCAGAGGCGCTTGCGACGCCTTGGGCCGCTACTCGCGGTGGCCGGTTTTTGCTGGAGGTGAGGCGTGGTGGCTGCTCTGGCCGAGATGGATGGCGGGAGAAGCGGGGAACCTCGGGTCTCTAGGGAGTACTTGATCTGAGTAGGGTGAGGAATGAGGGAAGGTGCTGAACCCCTAGGGAATTCTAGGCTAGAAACCACCCGGGTGGGCCAAGCCTAGAAATAAACGCACGACGGGAACCTTAAGCCTTTTTCGAGCACTCGTTATTCAGCCTCCTTTCCCAACGTCCGTTCGGCCACTTCTTGGACGGACCGTTTGGTGACCATCTCCCCAACGAACGCTCGTTATTCGGCCTCCTTTCCCAACGTCCGTTCATCATCTCTCCAACGAGCGCTCGTCATTCAGCCTCCTTTCCCAACGTCTGTTCGTCCACTTCTTGGACAGACCGTTTGGTGACCATCTCCCCAACGAACGCTCGTTATTCTAAATCCTTTCCCAACGTCCGTTCGGCCACTTCCACGAACTGCACGGTAGCCTGCGACGGACCGTTCGGCACCCCCTTTCTGATTTAGGCCCCCCATTATTTACTTTATTTTTATTTATTTTTATTTTATTTTTTATTGTCTTATTTTATCTATTTATTCTAGATATCTACTTATCCTAAAATATATATTTAATAATACAATATTTATAGCTTAAATAAAAGAATTTACAAAAATACGGTTTAAAGGTTAAGCACACGTGTGACCGCTCGCGTCGTCCTTGTGCTAAAAACCTTTTCTTCTTTTTTAAAATAAAATTACAAAAAATATACGTTTTGAGGGTTAAGCACACGTGTGACCGCTCGTGTCGTCCTTGTGCTAAAAACCTTTTCTTCTTTTTTCTTTTTTTTTAAAATAAAATTACAAAAAATATACGTTTTGAGGGTTAAGCACACGTGTGACCGCTCGCGTCGTCCTTGTGCTAAAAACCTTTTCTTCTTTCTTTTTTTAAAATAAAATTACAAAAAATATACGTTTTAAGGGTTAAGCACACGTGTGACCGCTCGCGTCGTCCTTGTGCTAAAAACCTTTTCTTCTTTTTTAAAATAAAATTACAAAAAAATATACGTTTTGAGGGTTAAGCACACGTGTGACCGCTCGCGTCGTCCTTGTGCTAAAAACCTTTTCTTCTTTCTTAAATAAATTTACAAAAATATGTTTTAAAGGTCGAACACTCGTGAGATCATCCGCATCGTCCTAGTGTTCAATACCTTTCTCTCCTATTTACATAAATTTAAATAATGGTATGAGTGCTCGTGTGACCATCCGCGTCGGCCTAGTGCTCATTACCTTCTTTTCTCGAAAATATTAAAAAGCATAAAATCTTCAAGAAATTAAAAACATCTGTTTTTTCAAGCAACGAACAATCTTTTGAAACCCAGAACTACGTGATCTTGGATTCTCCATCAAGAGTGGAGATACGTAGGAGCAACGCTAGTCCTTGTCAGGTTCACTTCCCAAAAATCCAAAATCATTTCCAAACAAAATTTTAAAACAATTTCCTAAACGAAATTTTCAACACAGTTTCCAAAAGAACTACGTAACCCTGATTTCTCATTTTGAATGAGAATACGTAGGAGCAAGGTCAATCCTTGTCGGGCCCAAAAAACAAAAAAAATATATTTTGTTTCTTTAGAGTTTTATTTTAGAGGATAGTTAAACATTTTGAAAACCATATCACATTCGCGTATTTAATTAAAGGTATTGCCTCAGGGCAGGCGTTGTAGGGTGCTAATACCTTCCCTACACGTAACCGACTCCCGAACCCAGAATCTGGTTTTCATGGACCGTGTCTTATCATTTTATGGTTTTTCCGTAGTTTTCCATAATAAACTATGGTGGCGACTCCAAATCTCTTTTTCTAAAATCCGTTTCTTTTTGGATCGTCGTTCCGTCGTGATTCCGGTTGCGACACCACTGTAACGAGATGTTTGGTAAGATGTCTTATTTACCTGCACTTATGGGGCGATCGATGTTAACTTAGTTAAATTCTTTGTTTTCTTTCAAATCTCATGGCTCCCTCAATCCAAAAAAAGGGTATTTTCAAGAAGATCGTCGCTCAACATGGAATCAAAGGGATGGAAACATCCAGTCGCCCAGGTGCTGACATCGCTACCGTAGGCCACAAAGCCCGTTGCCATATAGGAGGCTCAACGAGCCACCAAACGTCCTTCCTAAGAGAGGCAGTTCGAGCATCATCCTCCCTCCTAGCCTGCTCCAACTCCTTAATCCATCTTTGATTGTTGTCCCCCCTTGTCCTCAAGTAGATAAGGGGAAAAAGAACACCCTGCATGCATGAGGGAGAGAAGTCCACCTCCTCCTACCAAAGAAGCTGTAAAGAGGGAAACTCTTCAAGATCCTTAACCAGGGGTTGTCGAGATCGTCTAGAGAGACTAGACTATCCAACAACTCCAGTTTTGAAGTTTAACAAACAACATTAAACTAAATATTGATCACAAGATATAATGTCTAACGTTTACATATACCAAAGGATAATACTAAATGAAATAAGTGTCTATCAGATATAAATATGTCCAATGTATTGAAGAAGATTTATAAAGAATACAATGTTCGAAGCAAAATCTTTCTAAACACAAATAATGTCTGATGTAAAGGAAACATATTTCATGTAAACGTTGAACTATACGCTGGTGCTTAAGAGTTAATAACAAAATGTGTTGAACTACTATGCGTCTGACAAGATGAATTATATAGGATATCAATATAACATGTTAAACGTTATCAAAACATATATAATTATCTTATATCTCATACGTGCCCAAGGCATAAGACATAAAAAGTGCCAAATGACGTAGAACTCCTAACAGAATGTCTAATCACCATAACGCTTGAACAAAATGATAAAGCGTCTGAACGTCAATCTTTAATGAGTATAACTATATGATGAAAGCTTACTCAACCTTATGAAACAAACATTTAAAGTATCATATCATCTAAGCATAACACATAAATTGCTTTACCTTTAAATGATGCTTTTATCAAATAATGGTGACATGTGCCAAAATGTTTTAAACATGCAGCGTGCTTAATAATCATCAACGTTTTAAAACATTTAATTTTTTATGAAAAAATGTCTCTTTTCTTGCATGCTCAGTTCTCATTGTCTGTGCAGGTAATGTCAACAATAAGCTTTATTCAGAAGCAATACACAAAGGACAGAAAGATGTTGAGAGATAAAAAGTCATTCCTAGAATGTTTCCTCAAAGCTTTAACACTAAAAGGCCATACAAGCTACATATGAAAGAAAGCTTTGATAAAGCATTGTCAGCCTACAATGTAGACCTAATTCTAACTATCTACCTAAAAATGGCTCTAAAGTATATCTGTAGTCAATTGTGCGTCCAACGGTCATCTCACAAGAAGGTTATATAAAGAAGTCTCACATATGAGAAGAAATGATTGTTGAAGTTGAAGAATGTGAAAATAGAAGAGAGAAGAGGAGAGAAAGAAAGAAAACATGTACAAGAAAGATCATTGAATATTAGCTCTACTCTACCTCAAAGCATATATCATCTGATGAAATACACAAGAAAACACTAGAGGGGGAAAGAGGTGAATAGTGTTTTCTAAATCTTTTACAAAAGGTGTCTGATGATTTTTTAAAGGTTTCCAAATGAGGGTATGCTTCAAACGATGACGTAGAGAACTTAACAAAAGCTTTTAAAGAATGAAAACAATAAAGCACAATTGTTATATTGGTTCACTCAACCTAAGTTACGTCTAGTTCTCCCTTAAGAACTTTTAAAGTGTTCCACTAATCTTTAACAAGATTACAACGAGTTTAACCTCTCTAGGTTTACAATGCGTATTAGCTCTACTCTTGGTGCACCTTTTCAACATAACTAGTTTGAGTATTATAAACCACTCCTGGTTCACCTAATAAATCTTGTCTAGTTTGAGTATTATAAATCACTCCTAGTTTACAAGTATCCAACCATTTTTGGTCCCCTAGTCAATCCTGACTATATTGAGTATTATAAACCACTCTTGGGCACGTCTGAGTTCTTGTAATTTCTCTCTCTCACTCTTTATGGATAAAAGCTTTAGAGGATGTAATTTCGGAACAAAGCACTTGATTTATGCTGACTCTCTAGTTTTCTCTCTTCTCTTCTTTGAGCATTTGCGTATAGACGCTATGAGCACGGAGACAAACGTTAGAGTGGATATTCAACAAAGGCTCTCTTTTCTTTTCTTTTCTAAGTTTGTATGATATGACAAAGTACAAGGCTTCAAGATAAACATTCCTAGAATGTTCTTCTTCTCTCACAATGTCTTTTTCTTTAGTGTAGTGATTCTGATAATATCTTTATGCTTTTTGTGATCTCCACAAATATGAAGAACAAAGTATACAAGTATCAAAACACTTTATTGTACATGCATTAAATGTTTTAAACGTTGATAAGCGTTAGACTGTATTGCGTGTTCAAATCATCTTATCATTTGTCATGTCATTCTGATACATTATCATTGACGCTATCAAATTAATACCTCTAAACAAGGCAATTTCAGTATTGTCAAATTAGTAGTTAACAAACTAGATAAGATTAAAGTAATCCTGAGTCATTTTCCAACGAATACATAATTGATTTTCAAATACTTGACTCTTATGAAGACTTTGAAAGGTTAGTAAAATGCAATGCAATGCTTAAAAATAAAAGTGAAAATCTATCCTAATGAAATTAATATTGAGGAATGTTATGAGTTTAAATGAAGAACAAATACGAGACTTTAAAATAATTATAATAATATAGGTCAATTCCACTACTTTTCCAAGATAAATTCATCATCGATTATTCACAAATTATTGTTCAATTGATTATTTTTTGAGTTTCAAATTAATTAAAGTATATTCTTAATTAATTTAAGGGTGATGTTCAATTAATCAAAGTAGATTATCAATCAAAAGCAAGACTTTTCTAGATTATTCACAACAAATTCAACCAAAGTACATTCTGAATTAAATCCTATTGTGTTTAATCATGTCTATGCTTTAATTTCCTAACCAAATTAAAAGTTAATTAATCAAAGTAAATTCTCAATTAATTATTGTTAAAGTTTTTACCACTAATCAAAGTACATTCTCAATTGATAGCAAAAACTCATTCAATCATATGAAAGTTCCGAAATTCAATCAAAGTACATTCTCAAAACCCTTGAACTCATATGATCAATATGTATATAGATTCAAACACCTTATAATGTACAAACCATTACTTTTAACGTGATTGAGAGATGAAAGACAAAAAAAAGATAACCCAAATCAATAACAAAAAAACCAAAAACATATATTCAATTAACCTTACAATCCATAATGAAATTAGAGTGGAATAACCCTAAAAGCTTAGCCCTCCATGAATGGAGTGAAATACATAGTAAAAATAAAAGTGAGAAGAATGGTGGAGTTGTTGAATGTAGAGTGTTGAGTTCCTCTTCTACTTCCCCTTGGTCTCTTTATATAGAACTTGATTGGGCTTGGATTCTGATTTTTCTGTTGATAAAATATCTTATCTTGTACTGCAATATCTTCTAAATAATTGACAGATTTTAGATAATTATATAGATATTTCGAAGATATTTTCTGTTGATCTTTCCATATTTAATTATCTCATAAAATATCTAATAGATTTTCCACACTTATTCTTTCAAAAAATTTGAATTTAACCTTTCTGATTTTATTCAAAATTGCATAAAGATCCAGAAGATTTCTTTAATTGCACTTTAGCCCATTGGTTTGACCATATTTGGGACTCTTTCACCTGATGAGAGAAATCTAATGGGGACTGCCACGTGGCAGATCCCTTTTTCACCCAAATCAGGGTATTTGCAAAACACATTTGTCTAGACCGCGCATGAGAGGGGTTTTTGGTGATTGTTGGTAGTCATAGTGGCGCGTTGCCATAGTTGGGTTTTTTGGTTCTTGTTTCATAGCTGCGTGGTGGCGAAGACGAAGCTTGCGAGGAGGGCAAATCTAGTTCGCGTGACGGCTTTCTGATTTGCCTTTATAGAGTAGATGATGGATGAAGGTTCTTGCGAGGAAGAAGATGAATGTTGTTGCGATTAGGGTGAGGAGCAATGAAGGTTGGACGAACGTGGAGAAGACAAGGGTTTCGCATTTTGCGATTCACAGTGGCGATGGAAAATGGTTGTTGGTGCCTCACGGTGGCTCATAGATAAAAGAAAAATTCAAAAATGCCAAATAAAAAAACCGTACACATGGAATTAATATGAAATGATTGCCCTTAAATGGTTTACGGTTACCATTCCAAGAAAGCATTTTTATCCCTCGAACACATAACCGTAAAAAACCTCAAACATTTTTGTGCATCCTAAGTCATCTCAAATTATCTCTCAAGCGCTTGTCTTTTTAAAACCCTAAACTCGCCAAAACTCTCATCCAAAGAAGATCTTTAACCACTACCATGGTTGTTGCACAAGAAGTTATTGTCTCCATCGACGAGGTATATGAAGCTGCAACATGTGTCTTGGTTATTCACGCCACTGAAGAAAAACTCATAAGGCTCTATCTTGAGCACATGTACTTTCATGATGTGCACAGATAAAGAGAATAAAACATACAAGCAAATAGGTACTTTTTGTATATACAATAAATTTTTTAAACGTTAGTAAATGTTTAGGCATATTGCATGTTTAAAACAATTTAACACATGTCAGCTCGTTGATAGAAACATCGTTTAAGAAGCGAAGCATTTAATATATAAACTTTAGATGATATAACATGTTAAATGCTTATTTTATAAAAAAATTTGTAAGTTTTATTATATCGTTTAACGAGATTTTCTTAGACGATTATTTTCTTTAAATGTTTATATGTTCAATATTGTTTAGATATAAAATTTTAAACTTCAGTGTTTTGTTAAGCGTACACTTAGACATTTCCTTTTGTTAGACGATATTTGTTAAACATTGTCTATTAGAGGATTATTGCTAGACAAACGCTATTTTCGCAAAACATTATTTAATAGACAATTTATATTGATAAACACTTATTTTGTTCAATGTTGTTTGTTAAACTTTAAAACAGGAAATGTTAGACGATCTCCTTGTGATTAGGTTTCTTGTTGTGATTAATTATCCTTAATCCTTTTTATCCAATTTAGGTTATGACTTATAGTAATATTGTCAACGTGTACATCTAAAGGCATGTTAGTCCACATCGATGTGTTGGCCGAGGTGACACCTTTTCGACCTCTTAATACATAAATGTTAGAATAGGAGGTATATATTTATATATTATACCTTATAGTTCCTCGTAGGAATGTAATATTTATAATTCTTTTGAAATTTTTTTAAACACTTTTTGGAAGACTAAATAAATAGTAGTGATGTGAAAACGAGTTACCTTGCCTAGTCCATGTAAGAACTAAGAAATTCAGAGAAAGTGGGAAGACAGGTGTATGCAATTGAGTGGACCAATCGGTTTTTGACGGTAGTATATAAATGAAAGTTTCAAAATTTTGCTCCTTTCTTTGAAAGCACTCTCTTTCTCTCTCCAAAGTTCTGATATCTTCTTTTCTCCTCCTTCTCTCTAAAAATCTCTCATATTACTTCATCTACTTTCTAATCAGACCAAGCTTAAGTCATCTTGGAGTCCAAAACAACATTTTCCACCGATCAAAGTCTTATTTAGAGCTGGTAAGTCTCGATTTCTTGAGTTCTTGTGAAATTCCAAAACTTTTTGACACATGCAAGTCAATTTTCTAGTTGCATGTGTTCATCCACTTCCTCTTCCCATTTCTGATCATAAATATGATCTTTTGGTTGGTTTATCCTTATCAATCAGTGAATTTTAGGTTCTTAGGAATTCTGGTTGTGATCGAGTTCTACAATTGTTTAGAGTTCGGTTCAGTCAAAAAGGTAAGGGAAGCTAGTTAATTTAGTTGCTTAGTTTATGATGTATGAAAATGTTATGTGTTGGAGATGCATGTGTGTGAAACTGAATGATTGTGTGCTTGATATGGTTATTGAAGAATATTATATGCTATATTCATGTTGATTGTGATTCTGCATATTACTGGCTCAGTGACCGAGTGGTATTGGAAGGAATTGTGGTAGTAAAAGTGGAGAATTTGGGTTCGGTGTGAGTTTGGTCTGTATGAGGAATGTTTAGATGTTCTTTACAAATGTATAGGTTTGTATAATAAAATTGGGAGGATTAGAAGTTAAGAAGAATGAAAGAAATTGGTAAAGATTGGGGTTGATCATAATTCTACAATCATTCTGCAGAATTATGCAGTTTGCTGAGGGTTCTTTGTTAACCGTTCGGCCTTCTTCTTATGTTCGGTTTTACCTAGGTTCTGCTTATGGAAAACTTTAGTTAATAATCGATCGGTCTAGTACTGGTAGTTGATTTTAAAATAGTGTTCAGTCAAGTACTAGTATTATCTTAACTGTGTTCGGTCTCTTATGGAGATTACTAGTTAATGATCGTTCGGTTATGAGTTGGTATTCATTTTTAGTATATCGTTCGGTCCTACTGTTGGTCCGTTCGGTTCTACACTAGAGTTCGGTCCCTTAGTGGAGCTCGGTCTTCTTTTAGAATTCGGTTTACATTAGTACTCGGTTTTGTTGGGGTGTTTGGTTTAATAGTATTTCTTTTGGCCCTGCTGTAGAATTGGAATATTATAGTATTAGATCTCACTTCTAGTAGTCGGTCAGTAATAATGTTCGACCACTTCTTCAACATTATCTAGTAAGGACCGTTCGGTCCTGTTCTAGGGACAGTGAAAGACCGTTCGGTCTCACACTAAGTGTTTGGTTTTAGTTATAAGCATTCGATCTAAACTCTAAGTGATCGATTGATCTAGTGTTTGACCCTCAAACAGTATTTGGCTCATGTTTGAGTATTATTCTTCCAATTGACCGTTCGGTCATATTCATGGGTGGTAGTCGTCATCGTTCGGTCATATTCATGGGTGGTAGTCGTCATCGTTCGATTCGATATTACTAATAAGTTTTTGGTCTGTAAAAGATTATGGTTATATTGTATTGTGAGTGTTTATTTCAGTGTTTAAATGTGTTATTCATGGGATATAATGTTGATATTGTAATCGGTCATGAGATTTCTAAAGGTAGATATGAAAGAGAATTCCAAGGAGGAATGTCTCGATGGTTGGTTTTCAAGGTAATAGTATGGTATGAATATGGATAGTGGAATCCACTGCGTTCATCCTGACATTCTAATGGTTATCAAATCTCAAGTAGAGATGTGTAATTCATGTCGTGAGAATAGTAGGAGGTCCAAGTTTAAGGGAGAAGACCTTAGGTGAGGTATAACAGGCTAACCTTGTGTGACAACTGATGGGTTTCCAGTTACTACACCCACGAGTGCATGAACGGCCAAAGCTACATATTCATACCAGTCCGGACAGTCAAAGTAGAATGGTTGGTCATATGTTTGTATGTGTTTTATTTGTTTGTTGAATTGTATGTTAACCTGATTGTTAAATTACACTAGCTTACCCTACTTTTCTGTTTTGCCATGGTTGCCCGTTCGGTTTATCCTTTGCAATGATCATCCGATGGATGTGAGCAGAAGTAGAAGAGGTCTCGGTGGAGCAAGCTCCGGAAGGAGAAGATCCACTAGTTTAGTACAAACTGTTCGGTTTTGTACATAGTTTTATGTAAAATAGGTCTCTGATTCAAAGTTTTAAATTTTATAGTTATTTGGGATAACTGTATTAGTAACTCCTTATTACTAGGTGGCTAACTAGTCTAACATATCAATTTATGTAAATATTTTATTATGCAGTTTATACTATATTTTGGGATGTTACAGTCCACCACGGGTTGGTGAGTGAAATTGGTTGACTTACTAACTTACTTTACTTATAAAGTGCAATCCAAATGATGTTAATAATATAACTAAAAAATAACAAGTTGGTTGGATTGGTGAACCAACTTAGTTTACCATAGGTTGGTAATCCAAAAAAATAACAAATTTTGTAATATAATAATATAACTTAAAAAAATTGGATGGGTTGATAAGACAACCCAACTTATCATAGGTTCAACATTAGTGAACCGAGTTTTTAGTGAATTCGACTCAAAATTGTCCTATATTAAAATTTTAATTTCTTTTAAAGTCAATCCAAACTAAAGCCTAAGTAAATTGTGTTGACTCGAATTCATTTTCATAAATTATATATTTCATCGTGTTATTAACTATAATAAATTATATATTTCATAGTATTATTAACTATTATTAATCATATTATGAACAAATTGGTAGTATGATATTCTGCTAATTATTTTTGAGTTGTTACTTCATAAGAATCTTAACAAGAAATTACAATGATTTAGAATTTCGTTATATTTAGTTTTTTTTAAATAGTTATTACTTTTACTTTTAATATTTATTATATTTAAATAAATATATTTTAAATGCTAATTGATAAGCATTGTAAATGTTAGGTGAGTAAATTGCGAGATAAGTGTTGTTTTGTAAGGCATGTAAAAGGCTTTATTAAAAAAATGAGGAGCTAATAATGCAAGGAAGAAGCTATTAAAGTGTGTGGTTCAATACAAACAATAATGACAGTAATAATTAGAAGAGTGCATTAAATTACAACAAAAAGTTCAGTGAAAGTGGCTCACAAAATACACAAATAATGAGGAAATAAAAGAACCAACCACTAAAATAATGACACGGAGAATAAATGTGTATAAAATCAGAAGAATGAAGAGGCAAAGACAGTAGAGAGGCCAAAAATGAAGTTTGTCAAAGCAGACGCTTTAATGGCTGAAACTCCATTTATGCTTCCAGCAGGCCTTGTAGAAGTATCTGAAGAAGAAGGTGCTGGACCACCTGCTTGATCTTTATATACATAAAAATTATAAGAAAATTTAAATTTAATATTTATTATAAGTGAAACTTTAAAACTAACTCAATCCTATAAATTAAATTATAAGATAAAGTCTGTAGTTAAATTGGTAAACCTAAATTAATTTTGGCTGTATTTTATTTGTATTATCAAAGTTTAAATCCAGTGTGTGAGAATGTTATTTCACTTAAATATAATTTTGGCTATATTTTATTTGTTTTTTTCTATTTTCAAATCAACTTTCACTAGATGAATATAAGAACTGAAGATAAGATGCATATAACATTTAAAAAACTTACCAGGACTAGAAGCAGGATTATTTGAAGGACTAGGGGCTTCTGGTGCCATACCTTCATTATATTGTCGAGAAATAAAATAAGTCATGACTAATAAAATTAAGCAATTTTGATGTTAACGTGTCGTTCAATTGTTAAAAGAAAGAATTACATGATTAATAATAAACTTTAGCAAATATTATATTAAAAGATACATTAACGTTTTCTACTTATAATCAAATAAATTATTAACATCAAATTTCACATTGTTAAAACTATATAGTCACATGTTACTTAAACCAAAATAAATAATATAACTGAAGAAAATTAATGATGAGTTTGAAAATTTATAATGGAAATAAACTTTTAATAATGTATAACACAATTATATTTTTCATTTTGTTACTTCAATCTATGGAAAAGAATATAAAAAAGTGATGGAAAACTTACTTGGTGAAAGAGAACCTTCACTACTTGATGGAGGCAAGGACACCGGGACTCCCACAGCTGCCAATTAAGAAAGAAAGTCCAAAATTAAATATCTTCAATATACAAATACAAAATAAATTCTTTGTAAACTGTAATGAAATAAATTTATAAAAATAAAAAATATTTTAAATGTTGTTAATATTTAAGTTTTAAAATATTTTAAATGTCTTTCTATTTTATTTTTTTTAATTCTAAATGAAATATTTATTTTATATATTAATAAAGATTATAATATACCACTTCAAGTATACACAAAAATAAATCTTTTATTTTTTAAATTTTAATTTATATTAAACGATGATATATAATATTCACCATAATCACATTAAATTACTGGCAAAAGAAAAAAAGAAAGCTGAACCATATAAAAAAGAACTACAAATTTTGAGTCATAATTTAATTTCTGAAGTTTCCTGAACCGATAAAAAATAAAAGAAAAAATTTGTTTCAAATAAAACTGAAGTTGATTTAACTAAATAATGAAACCTTTTGAAATGCTTTAAATTTTTTAATTTTTAATGACTGAAATTTTTTAATTTAAATCACTATTAAATTAAACTGATTCAAACTGAACTAATTTATAATATAATTTTAATATATTATTTATTATTATTATTATTATTATAAGTTATAATTTTAACCTGATTTCTTTGCAAAAGAATTTACTTCATTATCTGTTCACGAAGAGTTTCTTTTTAGTTTTAACATTATAATAATATATTATTTTAGTTTTAAATTATTTTAAATATTTAGTCTTGTATTTTTATTAACTTATTGTTCATTACATATTAATTATTTTTTATGCAGTAAGTTTTATTATTATATTTTATAATTTAAAATGGAAAAATAAAAAGAAAGATATTTCTACCACGGACACATTTAATGATCTGAGATATACAACTGTTCCTAATTTAATTAAAATGATATGAATCTAAAATTTAGATTATTTTTTTCAAATGATATAGAAAAGAATATGTAAAGTTTCATAAAAGCTGTTATGGTAATAAATATGGGTCCCACAGTACTAAATTACAAAGTCTGTTATGGTTGGGTAGCTCCAGTGGCTATTTATTGTGAATGTGGGGGTACCCAACACAAACAACGCTACTGCAGAGGTGGACAATAACTATTTCAATAAAAGATAAAGTGAAAAACTTAAATTGGGTACCATTAATTCACTTCTCAAAAATAATGCTATAGAGCTCTTTCAATATTTCTATAATTCTACCCAACCAACTACAAAAATATTTAGGGTCTTGGTAATAAGCTATTGATCAAGGATATAATGAAAAAATTATTTGAAACATGTCCAAAATACATTAAATTAAGGCGTTTGTATACTGAAAATGCTAATCTTAGATAAACGCTAATTTAATTTTCATCTAAAAGAAAAAAATTAAATTTTTTATTAGATATATAAATTATTGTAATTATTTTTATTTTATTTAATGATATTTTCTTTTCAAAGGATTTAACTTTGTAATTAATAGTCAAACTTTCCTTTGCATTATAATATAAAAATTTTATTTTGCCAATGATATTTTAAAAATAGTACCATCCCTATTCAAGTTGGCCTTCTTCAATATTAAAAGTGCTGTAGCTTCTTCACGTGCCCTCTCTAGGTGGCGTCGGTGACATTATTAATACACAATCTCTATCGCTATGGCGAACACTTCATACAACATCACACCAAACTTAACGGATCTATACTAGAAGGAATTTGAAATTCTTAACTCATAATTAGGTTAAGAGAAAGCAATTTGAGCTGAGTAACTCCCATGATTTACAAGATCAAAACAAACATAAATGTAAGTAAGAAGCATTGAGAAATTACCTGCACAGGCGCTAACAGGAGGAGTAGAAACCTTACAAATTGAAGGTAGCTTCAAGGCTCTGTTCAAATCAATCTGTAATCCAATAGCGTCAGGTTTACCAAGCAAATCACACAAACAAATGGGGTTGGTATCGATCAACCCTGCCAACCCAGGGCAGCACCCTTGCTCCGGCATTGTCAAATTACTCCCAACTTCCACAAAGGTAAGGCAATCTGACATGTTTGTAAGTGCCAAGAAGCAGCTATCGACTCCCGGCGCCGGAGCCGCGGCGGTTTCCGGTGCCGGAGATGGCGCAGATGTGGCAGAAGAAGCCAGTGCAAGGAGTAAAGCGATGGTGAGAGTGGTGGCAGTGGTTGGAATCATTTTGTTGGTGTGAAGCATTTTGGTCTTGCAGAGTGTGAAAATGAAGGGTTAATTTTGGCATGTGAAGAGACAGGTAAGAAGATGAAGTTAAATAGAGGAGAGGATGAGCTTCCTAACTTTTGGTGGCTGAAATTAATGAATTTAACAGCTAACCAACTCTCTCTTTCTCTCTCTCTCTTCCTAATGCAACTTCTTTTCTCTCAAAATTAATGTCCTGCTTTACTTGTTGCTGAAATCTGTGTGAACCAAATTATGAGCCATTTCCACAACTGTGTGATTAAAACGGTTAGAAATAGCTACTACTTTGATCAATGTTGTCTTACCAGAAAAAGTCTTACACAATTATTACTCATCTATTATTCGGAAAGAATTCCAAGAGATGTTATTATCATCACTTCTTATGTTTTTCTTTTTCTTTTATGTTTTTATACTATTTTATTAAATTATAAATATTTTAATTATATTTATAATATTTTTATTATTATTAATTTTTTTTACATAATATTATTTTGATCTTATCATTAATTGTACATTAATATATAATTTATATATTAATATAAATTATATATATATATATAATATGATATACTAATTATATGTTAATAATAAGAATCATGTATATGTATATATGTAAATATTAATTATACAATTAACTGCATATTAAAAATTCATATGTATAATTAATATCATAGGAATATTAAATGTTATATATTAATTGTACTATTTTATATATCATAGGAATAGTTAATGTACAATTATATATATCTTATCATTAATTGTGCGTTTGTCTATACAATTTATATATTAATATACATTAAATATATATTATGATATACTAATTGTATGTTAATAATAAGAATTGTCTATATGTATATATTAATTATTTAATTTGTAATGTCAAGTTTCGAGGAAGTTATAAGTTATTTAAAAATCGATAAAATTTAAAACTTTATCATAGTGTGGAAATATATTTTCAAAAACCTTAACCTTTAAATGATATAATATATTCAAAAAATAATAATTAAAAAAACATTTGTTCAAACGAAGAAAATAAAACAGTTTCAATTACATTATTTTAACATTCAAATGCAATAACCTTGAATAAAACTTTAAGTTTATCTTCTGTCATCTCTCGAATCAATTATGTCTCAACATCATCTGCAAAATCATCTACTCACGTATAATGCATTATACGATCATTGTCAATAATTTCATTCACAAACACACAAACATGTATGAGGTAAGCTACTACTAAAACCATCAAAATAATAAAATATAAACATAATGATTATATCAACAATAATCAAACACCACATACATAATAGTAATAACAAAAGAATTCCTAATCCTCTAACATAACAATTCAATCACTAGGAATTACTCAATCTCAATCATCGATCATCGATCCTTGATCTTAACCCTTGATGTCATGACTAACATCTCACGTATAGACCCTTGGTCTATCCATTCATTAACATTATTCAACCCCCCTTCTAATGTTTTTCCAGGTACTTGAAGGTTAGGTCATATGAGTGAGAAAGGGATGAGGATCATGCATTCAAAGGAGAAACTACCAAGTCTTCGGTCAATAGAAATTGTCATGTGTGAAGACTGTATACTTGGAAACCAAAAACGAGTTAGCTTTCAAACAAGTGAAAGAACCCTGAAGAAAAAGAGCTTGAGCCTGTTCACTCTAATGTTTGGGGTCCAACAATTATCTCATCTATTGGCGGTAAACGATACTTTGTGACTTTTATTGATGACCACTATAGGAAGGTATGGACATAATTTCTTAAAAGTAAGTCTGAAGTATTTGTGGCTTTCAAAATTTGGAAAGTCATGTGGTAAAAAATAAAACAGGATTAAAGATCAAAAAGCTTAGATTAAATAATGGTGGTGAATATGAAGACACTAGATTTAAATAGTTTTGCTATGAGCATGAAATCAGAATGAAGAGGATCATGCCAAGTACGCCTCAACACAATGGTGTGGCAGAGCATTTGAATTGAATGTTGACAGAGTGAGCCAGCAACTTGCGTTTGCAATCAGGCTTACTAAAGTAGTTTTGGGTATAAGCAATCAACACAACAACTTACTTAAACAACCCAGTTCCGTCGGTTCTATTGGAGCACAAAATACCAGAAGAGGTATGCAGTGGTAAAAAGATAAAACTTTCATATCTTAGAGTTTTTGGTTGTGTAGCATAGATGCACGTTAGTGATCAAGGTAGAAATAAGCTTGATCTTAAATCGAAAAAGTGCACTTTCATCGGTTATGGGGAAGATGAGTTTGGCTACAGGTTATGGGATAATGAAAATAGAAAGATGATCCATAGTAGAGATGTGATATTTAATGAAAAGGTGATGTATAAGGACAAGGATAACACATTCAATAACAATTCATATAAGAGTAGGCCAATGTATGTGGAGGTGGACGATGTCCTAGAAACTCCTGTAATTGAGACTCCTCGGTCAGAGGAATTAATTGAAAATAATAATGATGAAGAACTTGACACACTAGAACTTTCTATTTCAGCTCCTATTTTGCAAAGGTCTTCTCGGCCTCATGTATCTAATATAAGATATCTTAATTATTTATTGCTAACTAATGGAGGAGAGCCTAAAAATTATGAGGAAGCATGTTAGATGACAAATGTTAGTAAGTGGGGACTTGCCATGAAAGATGAGATGGAGACTTTAATGTCTAATCAGACATGGGAACTAGTAGAGTTACCTATCGAGAAAAAGGATTGTTAGCAAAATCATGAAACATAGAAGTTTTCATGATGCCCAAATCAAGTCTCAAGTGCTCCCTTTGCAAGAAGACTTTCATGAATACTTGTTTATGTGTTAAAAATTTTGTACTTAAGTAGTTTATGTACAGGGCTTAATGTTTTGTTTGATTCCTTGTAATTTATGCTTTAAAATTTTCTTTGGAGTAAAACATAATCTACAATAATCAATTAGCTACTTAAGATAATCGATTATCATAGAGAGGTTTTCAAAAATGCTAAAAACTCTATTTTGGCCTCTAGAATAATCGATTACCAGAGAATGACAATCGATTATCCATAATTGATTTTGACTTACCATAATTTATTATCCATAATTGATTATGACTTATAATAATCGATTATCACGACTACCCGTTGGAGTTTTTGAGCATTTTTTTTACCTTTGTGCATTCATTAAATGCGTAATGGATTACCTAAATGAGATCATTCATTATCATGCGAGAAAAGGTTGACAACAAATTTTTGGAGGTGTCCTTAAGTGAGGTCTTTATAAAGATGTTTTAGACTCACATTCTAATACACAACTGCATATTTTAAACTGAGTAAAGTGGACTTAGGGTTTTTGTATTTCTTGTACTTTGGCTTTGAGACCTTGGTGTTGGAAAGAGCGAGAACTTTCATTAGGAGTGTGATTGAGTGTTGTTATTGCTGCTAAGTGAAGCCTATCATCCTTTGTAAAAAGTCAAAGGAAGTGTTCATCCTTCGTAAAGCATTCAAAAGAGGTGTTCATCCTTTGTGGTCATCAGGAAAAGTGAGTATCATCTCTTGGGGTAACAAGAGAAGTGTGTCTAAACTCTTAAACTTGTTTTTCTGTGTGATTCTAATAGTTTATTGGTTTTATGATAGTGAAACGTTAATCTCCATTTGGGATTAACAACTTGATGTAGGATCCTTGTGATCTGAACCAGTATAAAATCATATGTGCAATTTCTCTCATCCCTTACTCTATTTTAAGTGTTAAATTTATCTGCCAAGTAAGATAAAATTAAGAGAAAGTTATAAAAGGCACATATTTGGGAAAGGAAACCAATTCACCCCCTTCTTGGTTTATTTGTTCATGTTAATCATTCTACCGTACCGCTTTGATAAGCCATTTCACAACAAATGGTGTATCGAGTGAAGAAGGATCATGATGGGTCTAAGAGATACAAAACTTGACTAGTTGTCAAAGGATTCCAGCAAAATGAAGGAGTTAACTACACTGGAATCTTTGCTCCAGTTGTAAAGCTCAATACTATTAGATTTGTTTTAGGTATTATTGCCAGTGAAGGATTGTACCTTAAACAACTAGATGTGAAAAATGCATTTCTTCATAGAGACTTAGATGAGGAAATTACATGCATCAACCTGAAGGCTTCTTAGAAGAAAGAAAAAAGAGCATGGTGTGCGATTAAAGAAAAGCTTGTATGATTTGAAAAAAACTCCAAGACATTGGTATAAGAAGTATGAAAGCTTCATGCACAAGGAAGGTTTCCATAAGTGTAATGTTGACCGTTGTTGTTTCTTCAAGAGATATACGTCTAGTTATATCATTTTGGTACTTTAGGTTGATGATATGTCAATAGCTGGTTTATATATGAACGAGATTAGAAGCTTGAAGCAACAATTATCGAAGGAATTTGACATGAAGGATTTGGGTCCAGCAAAAAGGATCCTTGGAATGAAAATCACAAGAAATAAACAAAAAGGTATTTTGCAGTTATCTCAAGCAGAGTACATTAATCGTGATTTGTAGAGATTCAACATGAGTGACACCAAAGGAGTTAGCACACCTTTAGCTAGTCATTTTCGCCTGTCTAAAGAATAGTCCCCTTAGACGGAGAAAGAAAAGGAGTTCATGTATAAAATTCCATATGCTTCAGTTATTGTAAGTTTGATATACATGATGGTTTGTACAAGACCAGACATTGGTCATGTAGTGGGAGTTGTTAGCATGTTTATGTCAAATCCAGGTAAAGCTCATTAGGAATTTGTTAAATGGATTTTGAGATATCTACGATGCACTACAGAGAAGTATTTGTACTTTAGCAAAGGAGAGTTAAGCATACAAGGTTACATAGATGCAGACTTTGGAGGTGAAGTAGATCATCGAAGAAGTACCACTGGTTACATTTTTATTGTTGGTATGACAATTGTTAGTTGGATGTCACAGGTACAAAAGATTGTTGTTTTATCCACTATAGAGGTTAAGTATGTAGCAGTAACAAAAGGTAGTAAAGAATTAATATGGCTTCAAGGATTGTTACTAGAGTTAGGATTCATCCAAAAGATGTGTTTTTCTCATAGTGATAGTTAGAGTGCAATACATCTGGCAAAGAGTTAAGCATTTCACACTAGGACAAAACATATTGATGTTCGTTATAACTTCATTAGATATTTGCTTGAAGATGAGGTGCTAACATTGAGAAAGATTCTTGGGAATAAGAATCCAGCAGACATGTTAACAAAAGTGGCAACCATTGACAAATTGAAATTGTGCTCAACTTTAGTTGGCTTGCTACAATAATATATTATAGAAGATTGTTGTAATGATCGGGGTATGAAGACAGATTGAAATCATTCTTCAAATGGGAGATTGTTAGAATTGGTCAAAAAATGTTTTATCTAATAAAAATCAATGAAGAGGAAAAGATTAAGGAAATCAACAAATTAAATAGAAAATAAGTTAATATATATAAAAAAGAAATAGATAACAAAAGGTGTAGAGAAGAAAAATAAATTGAGAAGAAATTTCAATGTAGGGAAGAATAAAAAAAAGGAGAGAAAGTGATATTATAATTTTTATTTTTTATCAATAATATATTTGTAGTAGAGAAGAAATAAGAAAAGAGAAAGAAAAATAATATTATAATTTTTATATTTTTATCAATAATACTTTTGTAGTATAATTTAAAGAATTCTATTTTAAGTGTTATTATTTTGCATTTATATTTTTTTTCTCGTAAATCTTATAAAGAGAAATTCTATTAAATTTTCGAATAGGTTAAAAAATAAAAGAAAGTAGAAAAGTTTGGTATAATTAAATGCGCATAAAGAATAACCAAAACCAAAGCTCACACTATTACCTGGTTCTCCTTTATGAAAACAAAACAATCCAAAAATCATGAAAGTAAGGAAAGCAAGAAAACCTAGAAAATGGAAGATACATTAAATGAAATAGAAGTAAAACATGGCTAAAGAAAACACTAACTTTAGGCTTCGAAAAAGAAAAAAAACTTTTCTTCTCAAGATTTTACGCTACACAGTAAAAATCTATGGTAGAGAATATGCGTTGATTTGGGTTTTGATAATTGAAATGCACATTTCTTTTTGTCATAAATTAATACAATTTTTTAATAAAAACAAAAACAACAAATGACATACATGAATGAATAGTTTTTACCCGCAACTTGTCATAAATTAATACAACTTTTTAATAAAAACAAAAACAACAAATGACATCGGGTCGAACACGAATAATGTTTATCAGCAACTTGACCAAACAAAAAAAATATACCTGCTACCAATACGAATATTTATTTAAAAAAAATTTACTTGCTATCCGCACGAATATCTATTTAAAAAATATCCGCAGATATTTTAAAATTCGTAGATACTCATGGATACCCACAAATATTTAAAAAAATATATTTTTATAAATTATTAAAATAAAATTACAAAAAATATATAAAATATAATATAAATTAAAATTTTATTTTAATTAAATATAATCTTATAAAATATAAATTAATATTAATTTTAATTAAATTTAACTTAATAAAATATAAATTAAATTTTTATTTTTATTTTTTGTAGGTAACAAATATTCGTGATACGAATAATATAATGTCCATACCCGACCCGTTTAAAAACAGATATTAAAATACTCGTTATTCGCAAATTTAGATAATAAATATCCATGAATACCTATCCGTTTCAGATTTTATTTGCCTCCAGACGCAAATTTTTTTCTCATCCTAGATAAAATACATCAAACTCTGAATCTCACACTTACTTCTTCTCCGTAATCAAAAGCAAAACATCTCCTAAGTTCTCTCTCGCCTTCATCTTTTACATAACGAGGATTTGAGAAGTAAAAGAATTCTAAAATATAACGTTTCTAATTTCTTCAATTTAAATATTTAAAAATAAATTATAAATGTATAAGTTTAAAACAAAAATACTCATTAACAATTGTATAAAATAAAATAAAAATTATATAAAATATTACATAATTATGTATAAATAAAATTTCATAGAACATTTATTAAATTTGCAAGTTGAATGATGATAAATAAATTTTATGATAATAATATTAAATTATTATGTTATCAATGATCTTGATGATAAATTACATTGATAAAAATGAGTTTAAAATGTAGAAACGATTATATGTCATCAAGAGAGTACTCTTACCGTGGTACTTATTTTATGATCAAATTAAAAAAAAACTATAAATTGAAAATGTTATAGATTATTAAAAGTAAAGGAATATAATTACAGAAAAACAAAATTAAAAACCAAAGTTATGGGATTGTGTAAATTGTAGAACGAAAATTAGAATTAAGCCTCTAACTTATTAAACATTATATCAAATCTTCAAACTTATATACTTTTAATAAAAGATATATTAAAAATTGTGTTACATTTTTTAATAAAAGATACTCTTTATATTTTTGAAATAATACTTTTGTGAAAAATATTAAACAATGTTCCAATTATTCTTGTCAATTAAAATGTGTTTTCTTTTTGTAATTTTTCTTATTACGTTTTCTGTAATTTCTTAACAAGTTTTGTAAGATATTATGCAATCAATATATTTAGAAATAAAATATGTCCCTTGTTTCCTTAATCACTGCCCTTGTTTTCTTAATCACCTAAGAGTTTGTTGCACGCATCAATCAAACCATGTCCTTCATGACACTCTTCTATGTGGTCCCCAACAATGTTGTCTACTACTACTTTGGGGAAGTGAGAGAGTTAAGTTTAATTTAGGGTTAAGTTTGATTTGACATCCTTTTCTCTCTCGGAAGTTGGAGATACCTTGGAAGAATAAGAAAGCATTTATGATGCTAACCATTTCAACAGATTTTGTCCATTCTGTTGATGGGCATCACATGTTCACTTGTTTAACTTGTGGTGGTTTCTATTCCCGTTTTCATTTATTTTTATTTTGTTGCTTTACTATAATTTATTTATTTTTGTAATTTTGTGGAAATTGGGTGAGTTCGAGTTAAACGCTAAAGCTTTCGAAAGTGTTTATTTTCCAAACTCATTTTTTTTTAACTCTTTACATTTTATAAGCATCTCGTTCTGTGAATAGTCAGTTTCTTCATTTTTTTAGGTGTTACTTGATTCGGTGTTTTTCGTCTTTGTGTTCTGGATTTTATATTCTGACATATTTTTCACAATCATCATTGTCTTCGTATTTGTTATATGTTTTGGTGTTTTCAAACCCTTTCGAGAAAATTAAGTTTTTCGAAAAACCTTGACATTGATTGTTGGTAGTTGATAACGTTTTGACACGATCAAGTTAATACTATTACACTATAGCAATTAGTATTGTTAAGATAGTAGTCAACAAAATAGAAAGAATATATTCAATTCTAATGGAACTGATTCTTAACAAATTAGTTCTTATAATAAGTATATAAAAGGGTTAGTAAAAGAAAAATGATAAAGATAAGGAAAAGATTAAAGAATGAAGTTACAAAAATAAAAAAAAATTATAAAGAGATTTAAAGAGATAAAATCAATGTCAAAGAAAATAGGTTGATTTAACTCCTTTTCCAAAATAGGATTCATCATTGGTTATCTAAAGATTATTGTTCAACTAATTATTGTCTTAGATTTTCAAATTAATCAGTGTAAATTCTCAATTAATTTGTTCGCGTTCTCACTCTTAATCAAAGTATATTCTCAATTAAAAGCAAGAACTTTATAGATAAATCATAGTAAATTTAACCAAAGTAGATTCTCAATTAAATATTATTATATGCTTAATCAAATCTATTCTTTTACCTCTTATATCAAGTAAAAAGCTAATTAACCAAAATACATTCCTGATTAATTCTTGTTAAAGTTTTTACCACTAATCAAAGTACATTCTCAATTATTTGGCAAAAACTCATTCTATCACATGAAAGTTTCTAACTTTAATCAAAGTAAATTCTCAATTAAAAATAAAAGCCCTTGGACTCATATGATTGATATGTTATGCAGACTTAACATCATGCTAAATTGTTATAATGTAAAAATCATTACTTTTACTTAATTAAGAAGCAAAAGACATAGATAAAAATAAATCACAACAAGAATAAAAAAGAACAAACAAATTTATTTATTTAACCTTAGAATCCAATTAAGAAATTACAGTAGAATCAACCCCAGAAGCTTAGCACTCAATGGAATGTTCAAATAACATGAAAATATAAGAAGAGAGTGGAAAACATGAGAGAAGAGAGGTTGGACGAAATTTGAACCCCTAAAGGGTTCCTAGGCTCCCCTAATGTGTTTTCCTAAGACTCTTTATATAGAAATGGGATTGGGCTTTGTTTCAGACTTTTTTGTTGTTGTAATCTTCTTTATGATAATGTAATCTCCTTCAATTATCTTCTAAATAATCTAATATTTTCAAAATATTTTTTATTGTTGTGGAGATTTAAAAATATTTGAGAAAATATATGCTCGATTAAAAAGGATTTGGTAAATATTATCTTTTGATATATATTGATATAGTTAAATAAGGTAATTATTTAACAATATCAAGTAAAATATCTTAAGACATATTTTCCCAAAATGATCTTTAATCATAAAGATTTATCAATTATTAAATCCCTTTTAGTAGAAAAAATAAAGAAAACCGCAAGATCTAATTTTTGTTGCGTGTTCCCTCTTCTTGGCATTAGCCAAATTTCTTTACTTTTTAATGCTATGCTTGGATTGACTTCTTATGGTCTTGATTATTTGTCATTCTTGGATTTATCTTTAAGGTGTCATGAAACTTTAATAATTTATTTTCACATCTCAATGAGCTCAACTTAGTTATAACTGCACAAGCACACATGAAATTATCCAAAGAACATTTATGCAACTAAAAAGTTATTTTTAACATGTTTTGTATCTAATGCTAAATTAACCCATTTATAACAAATCCTAATTAAAATATTCTATTGAAGTACAAAAACCAATTAAGAATTCAATATTAAAGGCTAAATGAGGGTATAAATCTACATTCATTAGTAGTCTTGTATGTGTTTGTTGTTTTCTTTGGTCGCCCTATTTCGTTTGTTTGACTCTGTTTGTAGAGTTGACTCTTTTTGTTGTTGGGATTTTGTTATTCGATGATTTTCCCTTTTCTTTTTTCGTGTCTTGGAGTTATCATTTTCTCTGTTTACAACAACGAAATCACTTATAAAACCATTACTGAAGGAGATTATGAGTCATTGGGTGAGGGCCAATGAATCCTTCCGTGTGATGCAAAGAATGGTACCATTTACTATGGTGGATGTATGTATGTGTTTAGGATTAGGTGTAGGTGGATTGAAGGTTAATTTTGATGAAAATTTGTGTGGTCTTGATAGTCAATTATTTAGTTCTAATTCAAAAAGTCTAAAAGACATTGTAAATAGGATTAAATTATTTATAGAAAATAAAGAAAACGACGTAGATAATGTATGTCGTTTGTATATATTTGTGTGTTTTAGTGTATTTTATTTTTCAAGGAAATCTAGGTTAGTTAGTAACATACCTTGTAAAGTGTTAGATGATATAAATAAGTTGTTTAATTATGATTGGACAATTATTGTGCATAATTTTTCCGTAAACAATTTAGATAGGGGATCTTTGATCATACGAGAGCGAAATATTTTGGACTCCCTTACTATTAGTGGCAATGTTGCAGGTAAGATTGTTATGAATTTAGTTTTAAATGTTGTGTTTAAATTATAAATAAATTTGTAATAAGGTAGCAGTCGTAGGTTAATGTCAACTTGTGAGACTAGACATGTTTTTTCAGTAGTTTCTTAAAAGTAGGTGGTACGAACTTTTGGCATGAATTTTGGTGGAAGAAACATTCCGTGAATGTCGTCTTTTTCTCTAACGTCCACTACTGATTTATATATGGTAGAGTAGGTGGATGCTTGACATAAGTGATCTGATCAGAGTAGAGTAGATATGCATGCAGGAAGATATATCATTTTTCTTATAACTTTTGTTGTTTTTAAACATTATGCATTTAATATCATTTAATGCGCGTTCAAAGCAATTGTAAGTTTTTCAAATTTTCTATTGCTTCAGCAAGATTTGATCATTTAAGCATTCTTGGAAAGATACCAAGTAGTTCATGAGAGTTTCATCGTTGCTTGAAAACTTTGTTTAGCATAGGTATTGTTTAGCCTTTGCAAGGCTTTTCCTAATAATGCATTGTTTAGTAATTTATCGCTTAGTTCAAGAGTGTGTTTAGTAAAATATCTTCCAACATATGTTTTTGGAATAATGTTTGTATCTTTTAGCACTTTTACTAAAAACATCATTTTATACCTTATAGTGAGAGTTCTTCTAGCATTGTTTATCAAAGCATTAGCACGAGTGCGTTTAGCAAGACTCTTAATGACACATATGTGAGGAAATCATTTTGTAGTGTGTAACTACTAAAGCTTTTCTCAAATCATTTAGATTTCACAAATCTTCTTAATAAAACATGTCTTTTAACTATGTTATTTTTCCAAAGATAACACTTTGTTGTACGCTCATTTCATTTAAAGTTGTTTGTTAAACTTCAAAACATATGAAGATGTTTAGACAATTCAGTCTCATAGAAGATCTTATCTTAATATTTCAGTCGAGAAATATTTATTTAGATCAGATTGATCATTGTATACATTTGTATATTGTTGTAAAAAGAGCTAACCCATTTTATTTTTCTATTATTTTTTTGTTTTATGGTTACTGTTTTATTGATTTTAATCATTATTTCTACATAAATTTGGTGTTGTAAAGTTACTCACTACTGTTTCTAGTTGTTGTGCATGCAAAGAAGAAGAGAAAAACAAGTTTTGTTGTTTGATCTAGAGGTAGAACAAATATTTAGAAGGCACAACAACAAAATCAAAAAATAGAGAAAAATCCTGACATTATTGCTTAACTCGTAGATTGAAGTCGTGAACGTTGATTAAGATTTGGAGCCAAAGCTTGATCTGGAAACAAGTTGTTCAAATCAAATGGCTGCTGGAAACAATAAGAGAAGATTACTTGGAGATTACACTAAACAAAGAGGGCCAATTTCTCAAGCATAGTAAGATCATCAAAAGGAGCGAATATGAAGCTTGATTTATTTTATGTTATCACAACAAATCAATTTGTTGGATTAGATCAAGAAGACACATTCAATCACTTGGCCACATTCTATGAATTGTGTGAAACCTTGGGAACAAATCTTGATGATGAGGAAGTTGTTTACCTTAGGTTATTTCCATTCTCATTTATAGGCAAGGCCAAAGTTTGGTAACTATCTCACCTAAAGAAAAGCTTGACGAGTTGCGAAGATGTGAAAAGGAAGTTTCTAGCTAGATTCTTTCCCCCATCTAAATATAGCAATGTTAAGGCAAGAATTGCAACCTTTTCTCAAGGCATGGATTAACACTTCTTTGAAGCTTGAGAAAGATACAAGGTCTTACTAAAGAAATGTCCCAACCATGGATTTAATGAAATAGCTCAACTCAACATGTTCTCACACTCTCATTTAACGCTAAAAATCTCATGAAATCTTTAGCAATCCCACTAGAGAACACAAATAGTCAAATCCTGAATAAACTATAGAAAACGTAAAAACATTGATTGTTTTGAACAAGCATTAAATGCTCAACATTTAAAAACAACAAGAAAAGGACATATCTACTGTATAGACATATGTTCTACACTATGCATGTTATCTACTACAAGCATTCGCCTGCAAGTTAGAGATGAATGTTAGAAAGAAGAAGAAAATATAAGCAGAATGTTCCGTTCATTAAAAGTCGTGTCACATGAATAGACTAATCTGCTTCTGATAAAGTTATAAAAAGCAAGTTTGCTCTGACAACAAGACATATGAGTGACACCTACGACAATAGCCATAAAATATTGGATCTCAAGACAAGCTTTGACCAACGAATATATTATCACTAAATCTAAAGACAAGCATCGCCTAAATGACTATATCATTAAATGTGTATAAATAGAAGATCAGAAAAAGAATATAATGAAATAGCATCATCAAAGTTGAGCAAGGAAGTCTCTTTGAGCTATTAGAGTCAAATCCTTCTACACAAGGGTAGAGAGAAAAAGAGAAAAACTCAAGAAAAGGAAACACTCTCAAGCTTCAGTGTTATAAACTTACCTCTTTAAGGAGAGAAAAAGAAAGGAGAGTGAGTGAAACATTAAGGAATACTCTCAAGCTTTATTGTAATATATTATCTTACTATTTGTAAGATAAGTGAAAAGAGAGAAACACTTAGTGAGTCAGTAGACAATATTGTATTGAACATATATCCTCTCTGTGAGAGTAATCGTCTAAAGACTTGTATGCAATCAGTTTGATTTCACATTTTGAAGAGAATTAAAACACTTATTGATTAACTTAGGAGAGTTAAGGATTACTAGGCAGCATATCAGGGGATACTAAGATTGTCTAGTAGAAACCAAGAGTGAGTGAAACTCAACTAGGATAAGGTAATAAATGTTATTCGTCGACTAGGGATACCAGGAGTGGAGAAGAATACTACATAACCAAGAATGGATGAAACTCAGTTGAGGTCACAATAACAGGTGGTTACTGGATTGATAGGGACAACCAAGAGTGGGTAAAAATCAATTAGGCAACGTATCAGGGGATACTAGGATTGTTTAGGGATACCAATAGTGGTGAAGAATATTGCATAGCCAAGAGTGGGTGAAACTCAGTCAAGGTCACATTAACAGGTGGTTACTTGGTTGACAAGGACAACCAAGAGTGGGTAAAACTCAACTAGGCAGCGTATTAGGGGATATCAGAATTGTCTAGGGATACTAGGAGTGGTGAAGAATACTACATAAGCAAGAGTGGGTGAAAACCAATAACTTCAATATGTGATTTGATAAACTAGGGACCTGTTTAAATTATCAAATTGGTAATTCTGACTTAGTGCTTAGTTCAAAAACAATTTTCAAGGTCGTGCATACCAAGTTGATCAAATGGTCATATTCTAAGTTTCCTCAATTACTACAATTCAAACACAAAGAAAACATTTAATTCAATCAACTAACCATATCATTCAATTCAGCACAAACAATAATCATATTCAACATACCAATTTCAATCATCAATATCCAACTCATTCACACTAAAGCATCTAACTACCTGATAGATGACCAAACAGCTCTAGAGGTCCTATGATAGCTCCATATGCACAAGAAACTCTATTTATTCCTACTAACAACAGAAACATAATCAAGATACACCGTTAGGACCAATGATCAGCAAAGAATCTTATAGAAGACTCAGACCTCACATGCAAGCTAGAACCATTCACATGCATAGAAAAACTCACAGACAAAGGAATAGAGTAGAAACCAACTTACTCTTTTGCAAAAATTGATATGATAAAGCTGATGATCTTCAAATAGATGAACATAAGGTTAGAATCTTTAGAGAAAGGGTAGAGAGCTATGGAGAAAAGAAGTTTAGAGAGATGGTGTGATTTCTGATAATGAAACTCGTTTATAGAAATTCTATTAATACTTTAAACTTTTAATATTAAAATAAGAAAGCTCATTATTTAAAACATGATATCATATCTAAGACACGGCTTTCTAGGCTCTTACACTTATGGTAAGTAGTTTTTGGTTTAATCATTCTGATAATCCCTATTTACGTTGGGTTTTCTTAAATAGATTTCTTTCTCTTTTTTTCTCAATTGGGTTCCTAAAAATACAAAATCAATGCAATTGAATACTTGCCATTAAATTGGATTAATGGAGTTAAAATGAAAGTGAGTTGTCAATGTGAGGTGGAATCATTAATTGACGTGGTAGATGCAGAATCATCACATTAAGTTGAGTTGTCACCACATTTTACCACGTCATCATCTTCAACCTTTTCCTAGATCAAAAACCGTAGCAGTCCATGATAGCCACCAAAAAATACCACCACTAACCTCCATGCACCGCCATGTTCTAATACTAAGATTAATTCTTTCTTTTACAAATTTGTTCCACTTGCATGAATTGAGATGAATAAGGCACTTTTTCTGTTTTTATTGAAGCTACTAGCCATATTTGCCTAATTAATGATAATTCACTTCTTTCCTTTGAGTCTATGAATCCTTTTCTTGTTTTTAAGCTCATTACAAACTTTAAAAGTGAAAAATCATTGTTGTCCTTACCTTAGAGGATAAAGGAGCTTTGGATCATCTTAGGAATGTGTTTGTGAATAAGTGTAGGAGTGTACCTCATTGTCTTAGATTATCCCCTCATGTGAATAATTCGCAAAGAAAAAATGACAACGATATACTTTTGCATAATTTGTCATAGAAATGACAACGATCAATACTAGTATAGAACTTTTGTTTCATCCAATCAGATAATAGGTACACTCGTATCTACACTAGTACCCACTCCCTTACCGTTTTAAAATATTAATTAAATAATTTCTTTACAAAATGTAAAAATTACAATCAACAAAGTTAATAATATCAATCATTCAATGTGAAAAGATTCACCATAAAAGGGTTTACATGATTTAACACATAAAATTGATATATTATTATGTGAATAAAATAAATAATACATAAAATATTGAAAAGAAGTGAAATTTATCACTTGTATGTCTCAAAAGTAATTTGATTTAATGAAATTGAGTTTTTGTGTTTTCTTAAATACAATAAATAACTTAAAAAAATAAAATATATAATCAAGATTGTAGTAAGAAGAAAAATCTTTTAGAAATCTGACGTAAACTTGATAACTAGTATGTCCCTACCCACATTAATATATATATATATATATATATATATATATATATATATATATATATATATATATATATATATAAATCATAATGAAGAAAGTATAATATTCTCAATGATTTAATATGAAAAGACACACATTGTAACAGCATATAGAGAGTGAACATTTTAAATTGACATATTCTCATAAAAATACATAAATAATTCTTAAAAATATTAAAAAAGTGTAAAGATAATTAAATGTGTTCTAATAACTGTTTGATTTAATAAAATTGAAGTTTATGTTTTCTCAAATGTAATACATAATTTCAACAAAACTAAAAAGAAAAAACAACCTTATAATCAAAATTATAATAAAACAGAAAGTACATTTGAAAATTGAGTATAACTTTTGTCTCCTATCCTGTAAAAGATATACCTATCTCCACAACACCTATACATGACCCCTACTCTTTCAAAATATTGGTTAAATAATTTTTTTGCATAAAAAAATTAAAATCATAACAAAGAAAATATGATATTTTCGATTATTCAAGGTTAAAAAGATGTATATTAAAATTTACATCGAATATTTGAAATTAAGATATTCTCATATATATATAAAAAATTAAAATATTAAAAATAGAAATAATTAAATGTATCTTTAAAACTATTTGATTTAATAAAATTGAAATTTTTGTTTCTTTAAAATACAAAACATAAGTTGAATGAAATCGTAAAAAGAAATTATGTATAATCCAAGTTGTGATAAAAATGAGTAACTTTGGTAAATATTGAAAAAGTCAAATAAGAGTGAAGAGAGAATGAAGAATTATGTGAAACAAGGTTTGTCGAATGAATTGAAACTAAAGACAAAAAGGAAGAATGAAAATAAATTTGTTAAATTTATAAAACATGGTATTATCTATCACATACCATATACAGAAATTATTCATCAAAATTAAGATAAGTTCGACATAAGGATGGCAATTTTAATCTCTCATCCCCATCCTTGAAGTTCAAAGTCATCTCTATCCACACATTCATATCCTCATTCTATATCCAACAAGTATGAAATTTGTTTTACCCTCATTAATTAATATTTAAAAATAAAAATAAAATCTTTTCAATTTGCCATCTTTGAATTAGTATTGTGTTATTCAAACTAATAATCAAAATTCTCCAATAGTCATGATACTTTTCCTTTTAAGACAAAGAAAATGCAAACTCAATTTCATCTGTATATGGTTCAGCATTATGAACCCACATTTGCAGCAGTTTTCCAGGGCAAATCAGTAGCAGTTATACCTTCTACTTTCTCTAATCAGAATAGAAAAATTTTTCCTTTCAAGAAAATAAATCTTGAAGATCCACGATATCAGCAAGAACACCCGCAGCAGTGGTGTCATTTCCGGCTCCAGCACCTTGAATAACCAGTGGTTGTTTACTATAGCATCGAGTGTATATTTCCAACTGTTATTTGTATCAACACAATATACGATGAGTACATGAATAATAATAAAAAAAGTTTGAGTTTGTGTATTCTTGAACGGTTGCAATGTAGCAAAGCTAAGATTCAGGATGAAAGCATAAAGTGTCAGGAAACATTTAGAAAAGAATCCTATTTAAAAATGCACAACACAACATCAAGAAAATAAAAGAAGCTTACCACGTTATCACTTCCCCTTAGTCTTCCCAAGGGAGAATTTTTTGGTAGCTCCTGAATACCAACTTCACACCTACGAAATAGTAGAAAAGGAAACACGATATTGAATGTGAATAATTGCAAACAATGAACACTATAGAAGCCTATACAAAGAGTGAATTGAAAAATGGAGAAAAAATGTGAAAAAGGTGTGAAATGAATGCTTGATTGAAGACACAATACGAAGGGAGGATTAAAAAAGATGCCTTGAACCCTCGATCACACAGACATAGCGCAGAACATTTCCATTTGAAGCTGCCTTCTCAACTCTAGCTTGAATATCTTTATCTAGCAACGAGAGTCCTCGGTCCAAGAAGTCTTCAACAGTCATTATATCAGGTCCCATTTCTTTGGGATACAAACTCTCAATCTGTTAAATGCATATAGAAAAAATATAACAAACTTATAATATAGGGAGAAAAGCTGATACAGAAACAGAAAAGCAAGGGACAGGAAAGTTGAATATACTAATGCAAATCCAAACCTGAATGCTATCTAGATTAATTTGATGGCCAAGTATTCGAGCAAGAATTAAAGCCTGTCTTAATATTGGCCCAAACAAAGAAAGTTAGCATTACCAAATTATATCATTCATAATTCAAAAACAACAAACAACCAACAGTATTGTAATATCATTGTGAAATTAACATTCATTTCTCCTGCACCAGCTGCACAAAGTGTATACACTTTTATAATACAACTATTTTTCATAACCAAAATCATCAAATGGACACGCATGAATTTTACAAATCTAGGCAAGTGAAAACTTATTTCTTTTTACAAGAATTAATTGATATGCCTACTATCAGCTTTATTAAATGGTTGTCATGGCACAAGCAGTGGCAAAAATCCCTTTGGCCACCACTCAAGGTGGTGGCAAGGTGAAATTTTTATGGTGGGCCATGCTGGCCGCAAATTATGTCACAGTTATAGCTTCACAACCAGATTATGGCAAAGAACAAAGTTGGCGAAAGAAGCCAAGGGAAGGGAAGCAACAAAAATTGTCCTTATGCCTCCAATTTGGAATCATGTTTTCTTACTCTCAAAGCCATGACTACTCTTTGTTCAAGAATTTTGCCTTATTCATGGGGAAAGAAAAGCAGCTATGGACTATATGAAGCAATGGAAAAAGCAAAAAGAAACAATAAGAATGAGTATAAAGATATGTTAGCACTTATTGATATAGATGAAATTTTTCAGCTTCATCAACAATTGCATGCGGCTGTTCACCTATTAAACCCTTATGTCAACCTAAAATTAAATTACGATTTGGAGGTTATTAATGGATGTCTTGTAGATCCCACATTGATTAGGGTTATAGTCAAATTATAGACTTAAGACTAAAAATATGAGAAAAATAGCTTAAGAGGTTGATTATCTCTCAGCTGAACATGTTATTTATAGAAGAAAATTACATAGGGACTATCTAGGTAATTAATGCTAACATCTCTAGGTAATTAATGCTAACAGTCAGTGTTCTCAAATTTCGGCCATGGCAAAAACCGGTAGCGGTTTTCTGACCTGCTGCCATAACAAGGTGGTGGCAAAAAGGATTTCCCCGGTCCATGGAGGAACGGCAATGGCAGAAGAATCAAGGGTGGAGAAGAAAGATGATAGCTGCATGGAGAAAAGTAACAGCAAAGTGGGAGAAGGTAGGGGCTCCACTGCACATGATAGGAAACCCTAATTGCACCAACCTTATTTGTTATCTATGTTTTAAACCCAGTTAAAAATTAGGCCAGGCCCAATAAAAATTTAAAACCCAATCAATAAACTTTAAAACATTTTTTCTTTTATTCCACCGGAATTAAATTAAACTTCAAGTCCACTTTTTAACAGATAACACTGCTAACCGTTCATAAGTACAACTACTAGCCACTTACATTAAATACCTATTTTAACAACTAACTATATTTAACACATATTCTAACACCCCCTCATTGGAGTATACAAATTGAATTTACCAAGCATGGAACAAATAGATTCAATCCAAGATTCCCTTAAGGATTTTGTTAATACATCTATCCGTTGATCATTAGATTCGACAAACTCAGTACAAATTTCCTTGGACAACAACTTTTCTTGAACAAAGTATCAATCAATCTTTGTGTTTAGTCCTTTTATCGAAAACTGGATTGGAAATAATGTGGAGAGCAACTTGGTTATCACAATATATCTTCATTGGTTGAATCTCACATAAATCTAATTCTTGGAGGAATTGTTTTACCCATACAAGCTCACAAGTGAGGGATGTCATTGCCCTATACTCAGCTTTAGCAGTTGATTGTGCCACAACATTTTGTTTCTTACTCTCCCAAGTGATAATATTTCCTCCAAAGAAACACTATCCTATAGTAGAGCATATGTCCATAGGAGAGCTAGCTCAATCAACATCACAATATCCAAAGACTTAGGTATTTCCTTTATTTTCATAAAGTAATCCTTGTCTTGGAGCCTTTTTAAGATATATTAGAAGCTAGATGACAGTATTCCAATGATCAATACAAGGATTTTGCATGATTTGACTCACAACTCCCATTGCAAAAGACAAATCTTGTCTAATAATGGTAAGATAAATAAGTTTTCCAATTAGTCTTCTATATCTTTCTGGGTCAAAGAAAGCTTTGCCTAGTTTTGCCATTAATTTTTTATTTGGATCCATAGGAAAATCTACTGGTTTACAATCAATCATGCCCTCTCTTAAGATGTCAAGAGCATAATTCTTTTGACAAATTAAAACCCTTTCCTTTGATTGAGCTACTTTTATGCCCAAGAAATATTTATGTTACATATTGATAAGATATTGTTATTTACAATATCTTTGAGAGTTACAATACTATGTGTATTTAGGCTTGGCCTATATTTTTCCTATATGATTCTTCATTATAAATACATTGTCCTATGTGTATGTTCTATACAATGGAATAAATCCTATACCTAGTTCTTAATTACTTTTGTTGAATATAGTAAAAATTATGTATGAGATTAATCTCCCTTGTGTTGAATATACACATGAGGTTCTCTATTTATAATAGAAGAAATATGGGTTAAATCTAAAATACAAATAAGAAATAATAACAAACTAACTAAAGAGAAAGATAAGATAAAGATAATATATATAACACTCCCCTTAAGCTAGTGTATACAAATCCTATGTACCAAGCTTATCTAATATAATCCATACAGACTAAATGAAAATATCTGCTTTTATACTCGAATGACAACAAATTGTTAAGGATTTTTCGACATAAAAGACAAAATATCAACCTAGAAGACTCTCCTGAGTAACAAATCTGGAAGGGTAGTGTGCTAGTCTAGTATCTAGAGTAGCATCTAGGTCTGCACCAAGGTGTCTGAGATAAAAATAGAAATTAAAAAATAAAACAGTAAAGAATCCTAGAACGAATAAATCCCTATAATTATGGAATTTTATTCTTGCTACAATCTCCTAATATTAAATTCAGAATCAAATCTGACCAAACAAACAGAATAAAAGATAAATATAATTTTTCCTAAATAAAAAGATAAATATAATTTTTCCTAAATAAAACCTAAATTCACGGTGTGCTTCTTGACAAAAATAATATTGTATTTGGTTTTAGCATGCCAATGCCTTCCACCATAATTGGCAATGGCATCTGCTATATTTGTACGGTGTACTTTTTGGCATGCTGCTATAAATCAGCAATCCGATATTGATAACACTGCCTATTAAAAAAGAATGGACATCATTCATTGGTGACCAAAATGGACATTATTTATATGCAGGCTGCAGTAATGTACAGTATCGTTGCGAGTCCAAAAACCATTTTTTGTTGATTGTAAGACATTATAAGCTTTTACACAGATCAGAAATAGCTACAAAATTAATCTTCAAGGTAAAGCAAACTACAAGAACCTTTCTAGCAACATCCATTCCACCAAGGTCATCACGTGGATCTGCAACAAGATAGCATGTATAGATAAATAATTATTAACTATTTAAAACAATGAAAGTCAAATTATTATTAACTAACTATTTTGCAATTACCAAACAGAGCCCAGGAGGAAACGAGCAAAAACATGAAGATTAATCATGACAATAACCTAAGAATATACTTCATAATGTCGATAGATATTTTCACACAAAAACGATGTTAATAACCTAAAACTTGAAAAAGAGAATGGCTTTCATTCATATCAATTACATTCTCTTTATACCTCTATTTGTAGCGATCTAATCTCCTAAAAAAGGAAAATAAGGAAACAATATACTGAAAAATAATCTAAAAGATCCTACAAATATTTTCTCTAATTAGAAAGATTCTACAGATATTTTCTCTAATTAAGAAAATTCTATAGATATTTCTTCTAATTACAATACTCCCCCTCAAGTTGATAAATGAATATTAATCATTCCCAACTTGCCTACAAGATCTTGAAATCTACCCGAAGGGCGCCCTTTTGTAAAAATACATGCTATCTGAAGAAGAACATAAGTTGTAATCACAAAGCCTCTGTCTAGATTATTTTTGATGAAATGTCTATTAATCTCATTGTGTTTGGTCCTACCATGTTGTACTGGATTATGGGCTATGTGCATGGTAGACTTATTGTCATAGTGTGTAGTTGCACAGGGTTGTCCACCGTGACTTTAAGGTCATCCAAAATGGTTTTCATCCAAAGTCTTTCACACATTCCTTGAGCAAGAGCTCAGAATTCAGCTTCTACACTAGAACAAGATACTCTATCTTGTTTTTTGCTCCTCCACAATACTAGACTATCCCTAAGAAACACACAATACCCAGAAGTAGATTTTTTGTCAGTAATAGAACCTGCATAGTTAGTATCAGTATATATTTTCATAGTTAATGTGTCTTCCGTCTTGAATAATAGCCCTTTCTTGGACATGACATCAAGTATTGGACAATTTTGTCAACTGTTTGCATGTCTCTCTCTTGAATCATGCATAAATTGGCTCACTACACTAACTGTATAAGCAATGTCTGGTCTTGTGTGTGATAGATAAATCAATTTTCATACCAATCTCTGATATTGGGCCTTCTTTACAGGAGCACTTTTCTCACTTCCAATTTTGTGATTTTGTTCACTTAAAGAGTTGAGAGAAGATGAAAAGTCTTATATTTCACTAAGAAAACCTGATACAACTTACTACTGTATTTATAGGAGACAGTAGTTCTAAAAAGTAAAAGGGCTAGAAGCCCCTAACAAAACCCTAACATAAATATTAATAATAATAAAGACATTATACTTCAACACTCCCCTCAAGTTGGAGCATATAGATCATATGCACCAAGCTTGGAACATATAAATTGAATTCTAGGCCTCCTTAGAGATTTGGTCAGAGTTGGCAAACTCAGTAACAAGATCTTTTGAAAATAACTTCTCTCTAATAAAATGACAATCAATCTCTATGTGTTTTGTTCTTTCATGAAACACTGGATTTGAGGCAATGTGAAGGGCGGCTTGATTGTCACTGTACAACTTTATCTGCTCATTTTCACAAAATTTCAACTCTTGAAGGAGTTGTCTAATCCATACAAGTTCACATGTAGTTAGAGCCATAGATCGATACTCAGCTTCAGCACTAGATCGAGCAACAACACTTTGTTTCTTACTTTTCCAAGATACAAGGTTCCCTCCAAGTAAAACACAATATCATGTGGTAGATCTTCTGTCAATTGGACAACCAGCCCAATTTGCATCACAATATCCCTCAACTCGAGTGTTTCCCTTGTTCTCATACAACAATCCCTGTCCTGGGTTCCCTTTTACATATCTGAGAATGCGAATCACTGCATTCCAATGATCAACATCTGGGCTTGCAATTTGTTAGGCCTGTTTCCTCCAAAATATCAAGAGCATATTTTCTTTGATTGTGCCACTTCAATACCAAGGAAATATTTTAGCCGACCCAGATCTTTGGTCTGAAAGTGGTTGAACAAATGATTCTTTAATTGAGCAATTCTAGTGGCGTCATTTCCTATAATGACAATATCATCAACATAGACCATAAGATAAACACATTTATCAGGAGAAGAGTGACTATAAAATACTGAATGATCCGCCTCACATCGTTTCAATCCAAAATTCTGTACAACCGGACTAAATTTACTAAACCAAGCTCGAGGTGATCGCTTCAAGCCATAGAGGGAACAATGTAATTTACAAACTAACCCAGACTCCCCCTGAGCAACAAACCTAGGAGGTTGCTCCATGTATATCTCTTCTTCTAGATCACCATGAAGAAAGGCATTTTTAATGTCCAATTGGTTAAGGGGCCATTAACGAATGGTAGCCATAGCAAGCAAAATACGAACAGTATTGGTTTTAGCCACAGGAGAAAAGGTATCACCATAGTCGAGGCCATAGACTTGAGTATATCCCTTAGTTACCAGATGAGCTTTGAGACGATCGATTGCACCAGTAGGACCAACCTTAATAGCATAGACCCATCTACAACAACCAAGCTTTTTACCAGGAGAAAGAGGAACAAGGTCTCAAGTGCCATTGTGTTCAAGTGCCTGCATTTCATCAATCATGGCTTGTCGCCATCTAGGATGACCAAGTGCCTCATGAACATTATTAGGAACCTTAATGGAAGATAAGGAAGAAACAAAAGAGAAATATGGAGGAGACAAACAACGATAACTTAAAAAATTATAAACAGGATAAGGATTACGAGTAGAGCGAATACCTTTCCGAATGAAGGATCCATGGTTTGGGAATCTGATGAAGGAGGATCTGAGTCTCGAGGATCTTCAGTGTTCTGAGTTTGAGATTGTGTCCGACGCTGATATGTGAGAAGAGGTGGAGGAACAATGTCATTTGCATTTTGAGTTTGAGGTAAAGAAGCAGGAGTAACCAAGGGATCACATGATGGTAGAGGAAACATTTGTTGAACAGATAAACGGTCCTCCTTGGAGGACAAGAAAAAAGGTGTATCCTTAAAGAATGTGACATCAAAAGACATATAATATCTCTTGGTTGAGGGAGAATACCATTTATACCCTTTCTGAAGGCGAGAGTATCTCACAAAGACACACTTAATAACTTTTGCAGAGAGTTTATCAAGACCTGGAGAAACATTATGAACAAAACAAGTACACCCAAATATACGAGGAGAGACATGGTAAAGAGGGTCATTGGGAAAAATGATAGAGTGAGGGACTTTATTCTCAAGAGAGGAAGAAGGCATCCTATTGATCAGAAAACAGGCAGTAAGGACTGCATCACCTCAATGATGATCAAGAACATTAGTATTCAACATCAGGGAGCGTGTAGTTTCAATGAGATGTCTATTCTTTCTCTTTGCAATGCCATTTTGTTGTGGAGTGTGAGGACATGTTGACTGGTGTAAAATTCTTTGGGAAGATAAGAATGAAGAAAATGTTGCAGAAAAGTATTCCTTAGCATTATTACTTCTGAGGATTTTAATTGTCTTCCCAAATTAGTTCTTAATTTCATTAAAAAAACACAAATATTGCCAAAAGTTCAGATCTCTCTTTCTTTAAATAAACCCAAGTACATCGAGAAAATTCATCAATGAAGGTTACAAAATAATTAAAACCAAAAGAAGTAACACGACTTGGTCCCCAAATATCGAAGTGAATAATTGAAAAGGAAAAATTACATCACGTCTCAGACTTTTTAGGATAGGAAGATCTAACATGTTTTCCTAACTGGCAAGACTCACAATCTAAGACTTGAATGTGTTTGAGACTTGGAACCATCATCTTCAACTTGGATAAGCTTGGGTGGCCCAACCCATCATGCAAAAGTTTGGGGGATGAAGTTGCGAAATAGGAAACTGAGGAGTTAGGTTTTAAGAAATAAAGTCCTGTGACTCATGTCCTTCTCTAATCAGACGACTCGTACCATGTTCCTGTATAACAAAGGAATTAGAACAATCTAAGGAACGAGTCAATTGACTCAAAGAGATTAAATTGTAAGAACAATGAGGAATATACAAAACAGAATTCTATTTTAGTGAAGGAGATAGGAAAACTTTGCCAATCCCCTCAGATGCAACTTTGGATCCATTGGCAACAGAAATGAAATGAGGAGTTTTCAGAGAGGACATGGAAGAAAATGAAGGGATGTTACTAGAGATATGATCTGAGGCACCTGAGTCAAGAATCCATGGACTATGATCTTCCACAGATTGAGAGATGCAGGCAGTTGACACATTTGACATTGAGGAGGATTGGCCAAGATTAGAAGATTTTCAGACTTGTACCTCAAAAACTCTTGGTACTCTTCATCAAAATTTAGAACATGAGCAGCTTTGTCTGGAAAGCCATGCAAGGAATAACATTTTTCTTGGGTATGACCCATTCTCTTACAATATGAGCATTGAGGATGTCCACTTCGACCACCACGTCCTCCTCGGTTGCTCCTACCTCCTCCTCTTCCTCGTGGTGTCACCATTGCTGATGTTTCAATAGATTCACTTAAATTCTCGTCTTTAACCAATCTAGGTACCCGAAGGAGTCGAGTAGCTAAGCCATCCATCGACGGGATTTGATCACCAGCTAAAACTTGATCACGTACATGATCAAAATCAGAGTGTAAACTTTTCAAAATTAGGACCACGTAAAACTTGTCAAGCATTTTGTTGATATTTTCTAATGAATCAACTACAAAGAAGTTCTTTAACTCTTCTACCGCAGCCCAAGCTTTTGCTATATGGGAAACCATATCATGGTTAACTTGTTTGAGAGAAGTTGTTCTTTGGGTTGCATTGAAAAGACGTTGTACATCATTAGCAAAAATATATTGGGCCCTTTTCCAAAAAGAGGAACATGTCTTATAGGGTCTCAAGATATCTAGAACCCTTGCTCAATCGATTGCCACAAAACAGCACATAACTGAAAGTCTAATTTCTGCCACTGAGATTTTTCTTAATCTGGGACCATAGAAATATATTGTTCAAGGTGATTATGGTGTCCTTGATCAAGAAACCACAATTCCACAGTAGACGACCATGATAAATAATTTTTCCAATTCAGTTTTGCAGATGTAATGATAGGGGTAGCAGATAAAAAGGAATTAATTCCAATAGAAGAGCCCATTTTAGAACTGTGAGAAGAAATGGGACTTAGGGTTTCAAAAAACGTGAGGGAGGAAGTCCTAAGTATGAGTCCAAGCCAACGAAACGGAGAAACAAGAACCAAAACACACTCAAGAAGCCCCGACGAGACGCAGTGTAACTCCGACACCGGGAAGGCGACGCGTGCGGAACACGCGGCCGAGACTGGCCGAAAAGCAACATTGGCTGCAGCGACGGCGGCGGACCGCGGCGGCGAACAGCGGCGGCGACGACGGACGGCAGAGCGAATGGCGAAAATGACAGAGACGATGCCACCGACGATAGACGAGGAAGACACAAAGGTTTGGCTCTTAATACCAACTTGAAGAGTTGCGAGAAGATGAAAAATCTTATATTTCACTAAGAAAACCTGATACAACTTACTACTGCATTTATAGGAGACAGTAGTTCTGAAAGGTAAAAGGGTTGGAAGCCCCTAACAAAACCCTAACATAAATATTAATGATAATAAAGACATTATACTTCAACATGTTCTATAGGAACGGTTGAGATTCTACATCCCAGTTTTCCGGTTTCATTAAGGAGAACAAGTACATATTTCCTTTGGAAGATAGAAATTTCGTTCTTGGAGTAACCAACCTCAGTTCGAAGGAAATATTTGAGTTTTCCTAAATCTTTCATTTCAAATTGGGCTGCCAATTTTCTTTTAATGTCAATTTTTCTATTTCATCATCTCCTGCAATAATCATATCATCCACATAAACAAGCAATAAAGTGAGTTTACATATAGAAGAGTGCTTTATGAATAGAGTATAATCTCCTTGGCTTTGTCTATATCCCAAGGAAATCATTGCTTTTGTAAACCTTCCAAACCATGCTCTAAGGGATTCCTTAAGACCATACAATGCTTTGTTTAGGAGACATACCTTATTTCTTTCATTTTTTACTTCAAAACCTAGGAGAATCTCCATGTACACTTCCTCTTCTAGATTTCCACGAAGAAAGGCATTCTTCACATCCAACTAGTGTAAGTCCCATCCAAAATGAGCAGCCAAAGCGAGAACAACTTGAACTATATTCATCTTTGCCACTGGGGAAAATGTCTCCTCATAGTCAATCTCATAAGTTTAGGTATATCCTTTTGCCACCAATCTAGCGTTATATCTTTCTATTTTCCCATCTGCCTTATGTTTCACCGTGAATATCCATCTACACCCTACTGCCTTCTTGTCTCTTGGCTTATCAACAATCTTCCAAGTTGAATTTTTTTTCTAATGCATTCATCTCTTCTTTCGTGGCTTGATTCCAGTGTTCAAGTTTTATGGCCTTTAGGATTGAGGTAGGAATTTTTGCGGCATTAATGGCAACAATAAAGCTTTTGTGCTTATCAAAGAGATTGTTAGTGCAAACATAGTGAGAAATAGGATATTTAGCACATGATCTTCTTTTCTTTCTCAATGCAATGGGTAAATGCTCAATAATACGTACTTCCTCACAGTTATCTTCAAGGATCGACACCTCCGAATTAGATAATTTTTCTTGCTCGAGAGTCGAAGTGGGTTGTTTTCTTGTTTCATACTTTTTGCCAAAACATTTGTCTTCTTCCTCTTCTTCCTCACAATGGACTATGATAGCTTCATTGCTCATATCTTTGGCATCCTGCAAAGACAAACATGGTAATGACAAGAAGGAGAGTTCATCCACTTCAAGTGCTTTTTTCCCTTAAGTGGTGGACTGACATAAAAGGATTGTGTTTCATAAAAGGTGACATCCATGGTGATAAAAATGCGACGACTCTGAGGATCATAACATTTGTATCATTTTCTATTAAAAGGATACCCAATAAAGAAACATTTAAGAGCTCTAGGATCTAATTTACTACGGTTAAGATGATGAGAGTGAACATAAACAATATATCCAATGACTCGACTAGGTAGACTCGTTATTAGGGGGGAAGAAGGAACAAAAGACAATAGAGACTCTATAGGACTAATGTAATTTAAGATACGAGTGGAAAACCTGTTGATGAGATATGTGGCAGTTAACATAGCTTCTCCCCAATAATTTTTTGGAACAAACATTTGGAAAAGAAGAGCTCTAGTTACTTCAAGAAGATGACGGCTCTTTCTTTCTGCAACCTCGTTTTGTTGACGGGTGTTTACACATGTTAGCTCATGAACAATACCATTATGAGACAAAAAATTGAGAAATTCATTATACACATATTCAGTACCATTATCAAATGTGATTCTTTTGATATTTTTTCCAAATTGATTTTGGAGAAGACAGAAAAAATTAACAAAGATTTGAAAAACTTCTGACTTATTTTTCATGAGGTATGTCCTCGTGACACAGTTACAATTGTCAATAAAGGTAACAAACCATTTTGCTTCTGAAATAGATTCTATACAGGTCTCCAAACGCCATAGTGAATTAAATCAAATGAAGAAATACTCTTTTTATTACTAATAGGATAAGATGGACAATGGTGCTTTGACATCTGACAAATATCACAATTAAAAGACTCCGGACACTACTTGGTAAACAAATGGGAAAGGGAGTCCTATTTTGTATTAAATATCTTGCTTTCAATGTCATAGCATGCGGCAAAATCCTTTTTTAATATAAAAGTACTATGTAAATCATCTCATATCTCTTTGGTAGAAGAATGAAACATAATTTCGACTTATCTCAGGAATAATGGAATACCACATCTAGCATGGCTGACGGTAATGGGACAAGCTCCCAAGGTTCACTATTATGAAGAGCACATAATTCATCTATCATAGCCTGACGCCAACAAGGATGGGCTAAGGCATCCCTAACAGATTTAGGAATGGACACAGAAGAAATAAACGAAAGGCATGTATAAAAAGGTGAAAACAATCTATTGTAACTCAAAGCTATACAATGTGGAGAGGGATTCCAAGTAGAACGTATATCTTTACAGAGGGTAATTGGAAGGTCAAACTCAATTGTAAAAGTCAAAGGAAACAAAATAGTTGACACTTGAATTGAGTCACTTGGTGGTTGTTGGGAACGATGTCTTCGACTATACACTTCAAGTAGAGGTGGTAGGAAAAACTGGAGGATCACAGAAAACAGGAATATTAACTATAGTAGACTACATACAAATCCAGAAGACTCCCCCTAAACAACAAATCTGAGAGGTTGCTTCATATAAATTTCTTCCTGCAAATCTCCATTGAGAAAAATATTTTTGACACCGAGTTGACAAAGAGGTCATAGTATCAGAGTTATGGTTAGAACCTATTCTAGCAAGATTCATAGTTTGTTGGGCATATTGTTCCACTTGCTATTGTGCCTTTATCAAACTATCCATTAATGTCTAGTCCCACGCACGAGATTTATATACCTCGTCATGACGGGGTGTGTTAGAAGTCTCACATCGATTAAAGATAAGGTCAATTTAGAATATATAAGTAGGTGAAAACCTCACCTTACAAGATGGTTTTATGGGGTTGAGTTAAGCTTAAAGTTCATATCCCACTGGTCCCACGATCAGAACTTGGCTCTGATACCATATTAAATATAGTAAAACTAGGTGTAGAATTAATCTCTCTTATGTCTAAAACACACATAGGGTAATATATTTATAATGAAGAATGATAAAAGTATATATGGCAACCAAACATAAATATGGTAAATAGAAGATATTGTTAAAAATAATATCTACCAATATCTAACAATAGCAAAAAGTCTATGTTTCCCTAATTAACATAAAACACAATTCTAACAACTAGTTTCCAAGTATTGTTCTTCTTCAATGCCTCCATTTCTAAATCTTGGCTTTTCCATTTTTTGTCAATTAATGCCTTCAATATAGAAGAAAGCATAGTTGTGGTATTTAGGCTTATGAGAAAGGTTCTATGGGTAGATGAGAATTTTTCATAGATAGTTTGCTAGAGGGTAATGTGGTTTAGTGTAGGTTGTGGTTCCTTTTCTAGTGGCAATTGGGAGATCTAAATTCTGATCTACTTGTGCAAATGGTTCTACGGAAGGAAGTAGTTCATCTAAATTAGTAGAATCAGAATTTATACGTCAGACACATTTACCTCGTGTCAAAATATAGGGCTGAACTCTAGAACTTGAGTAGATTTTGGAATGTCCTTTGTTCAGCTGTACACCAGATTTTTCCCAAATTTAGTATCATCATGTGGTCTAATAACAGGTCTAGCATTTATTTTTTGTGTTCATTGACATATTCTAGTAAGTTTCCATTTTCTGTTGAATTTAATATATCAAATACACTCTTTACTTACTATTGGATTTTAGACTTTGGAGATTTAAACCATATGACAATCCTCCCTATGTACTTATCCACATATTCCCTATGTTCGGGCAGCAAGAAAATTTCTCCAGCTGATGGAAACATGATACATTCAAATGTTATAAAAGCATTGGAATTATAAGATTTAGGTGGGGAAAAAGAAATGTGAGAATAATATTTAGATTGATATGGTGTGTTGATGATGCAATACAAAAAATTCGGACCCAAGTCCTATTTATATTAATAATTTGGTCAAACACTAGTATAGTGTTACAAGTACAAGCCAAAGCAAGTAATAATACTGACAACATCCCCATATTCATATGGTTCACGGGTAGAAATTAGCTATTACATAGATTAACCAATTTCACATATCAATGACAAATTTCAAAGCACTAACCTGGTTCAGTATACCCCAGACTTTTAGCATCTTTAACAACTTGGCTGAGTGGCTTTCCATCTTCAACCTCACTCATTACATACCCCAATGTCCCTAATAAGAGCAAGTAACATAGAATGTATCAAAAAAGTTAATTTTGTACTAAGAATGCATGTTGGAAAACCAAAAAATAATATGTAACTATAGGATCGTAAAAGATATATACCACTCAAACTACCAATAATTTGATGAACAGGATCACCAGAACAGATTATGCGATTCAAGGATGCTATTACAGGAAGACCAGCTCCTACCTTTAAAAACATAATTACCAGTTCAGTAGTAATTCATCAATATAATTCAATTGCATCAAATAAGAATATGACAGGCACCCTCCAAATCTATGTTGTGTCGACTTAAGGGATTAATTTGAAAGAAAGAAGATTCTTATTTTTGTTAATTGATTTGGATCAGTACATCAACTCATATATATATAGAGAGAACTCAAACCCTAAAGTAAAAATTACAAGAGATCTAAAGAATCTTCTAACAACCTCTAACAACTTATAGTAATACATTTAATATCCTACCAACAACTTTTAGTATTGCATTTAATATCCAACTAACAACACTCCCCCTCAAACTGGTGAAAGGATATCTATCATTCTCAGCCTGCATAAGAGATCATGAAATAGCTTAGTGGGAAGACCTTTTGTGAACAGGTCTACTAATTGAAGTCCAGATGGGATGTAGGAAGTAGTGATAAGACCCTTATCCAATTTCTTTATAGCAAAGTGTAGACCTTGCAACAACATTTTGTTTCTTACTACTCAAAGTACAAAATTTCCATCCAAGGACATGCAACATCCTGAAGTGGATTTCCTATCTATGATAGACACTGCATAATTTGCATCAGTATACACTCCTATTTTTAATTTTTCATTCCTCTTAAACAGTAATCCCCTTTCTGGACTTGTCTTCGAATATTAAAAGATCTTGTTTACAGCTTGTAAATGTCTCTCCCTTGGATAAGCATGATTTGACTAACGACACTCACACCATAGGCTATGTTTGGTCTACTGTGAGCTAAGTAGATGAATTTCCCAACAAGTCTTTTGATATTGGCCTTTATTTACAGTGGAACTGTCTTCATCACTCCCAATTCTATTGTTTTGTTCTATAGGAACTTCAGTGGTCTTGTAACCAATCATACTTGTTTCTTTGAAGAGATCAATAACATACTTTCATTGAGAGATAAAGATGCCTTTCTTCAAGTAAGCTACTTTTATCCCAAGAAAATAGTTCAATTTTCTTAAATCCTTCAATTCAAATTCAGTAGCAAGCTTTTCTTTCAAGATTTGTTTCTCATGTTCATCATCTCCTACAACAATCATATCATTAACATAGACTAAGAGTAGTGTAAGTTTACCTTCTAAGCAATGATTGATAAACAGGGTAAGGTCACCTTGACTCTGTCGTACCCCATGGAGATCATAGCCTAAGTGAATCTACCAAATCAAGCACGAAGTGACTGCTTGAGCCCATACAAATTGTTAGGATATTTATCCTATTTTATCATGATTATATTGTGCAAGGGTTACCCTATTTATTATGATTATATTGTGTCTAAGGTTATCCTATTTATCATGATTATATTGTGTCAAGGGTTACCCTATTTATCATGTACTCTTGTATCAATTTATTCTTGTAAATAGAAGATTATGAGAGGGATCAATCAAGCCCTCTGGAATTACTTTACAGTTTAATTCTCACGTTGGTTTCAGAGCCATGGTTAGAGCCTATCCTAGCGATAATTTGTTGTTTGTTGGACATATTGTTCCACCCGCTATCGGGCCGCTATCGGACCACCCATTAAAAATGTCTAATCCCACGCTCGAGATGTATATACCTCGGCATGGAGGGTGTTAGAAGTCCCACATCGACTAGAGATAAGGCCAAATTATAATATATAAGTGGGGGGCAAACCTCACCCTACAAGCCAGTTTTGTGGGGTTGAGTTAGGCTTAAAGAGGGAGACAAGGAAACATGACCGATTCCTTTGGAGGAAGTTTAGATCCATTTGCAAGGATTATGAAATGAGGTTTTTCTCGAAAGGAAATAGATGAGAACAAAGAGGTATTATCATAAATGTGATCAAAAGCACCTAAGTCAATTACCCATGAATTTTGACCTTCCATGTTCGGTTCTTTTCTAAGGCACCCATCTCTTCATTCATGGCTTGAATCCAATTATATTCCTTCAATGCTTCTTGAATTGATGTAGGGACTCTAATTGCATCAATGGCAAAGAGTAAACTCTAGTGTTGCACAAAAAGGTGTTTAGAGGTCACAAAATGAGAAAAAAGGATACCTGGTACAAGACCGAGTTCCTCTTCTCAAAGCAATGGGTATGTCATCAAGGTCAGGTTCACAAGTATTATTCAAAGAATTTTTCAAAGAATTTTTCAAAGGTTCAAGGGTGTCGATAGAAGGAGTATTGACCTTGGCTAAGATGATTGGAGTTGTTCTTGGATCAAGTTAGGTTGCTTTTGTTGTATTGTATACGGAAAAAAACTCTCTAGACGACCGAATTTTGTAGTTAACCCTGTTAGGAAATGGACTTTAAGATGAGGTTTGCACCCACTTGTATACTCTAAATTTGCCTTATCTCTAGTCGATGTGAGACTTCTAACACACCCCATCACGCTGAGATACATACATCTCGTGAGACTAGACATTAATGGGTGGTCCGATAGTGACCCAATAGCGGGTGGAACAATATGCCCAGCAAACAAGAAATATCGCTAGGATAGGCTCTAACTATAGCTTTGATACCATGTTAAGAAGTGGACTTTAAGCCTAACTCAACCCCACAAAACCGGCTTGTAAGGTGAGGTTTGCACCCACTTATATAATCTAAATTTGTCTTATCTCTAGTTGATGTGGGACTTCCAACAAACCCTAGCTTAGGATTTTTATGAGCAACTTTAGAGACATCCATACAAGATGTTTCTGTATAAGTATTAGAAGTACCAAGAGTAGTATCAAAATGAGATGGTTTCTATATGAAAGGTACAAAAGATGACTCAAGAGATTCAAAAGACTCAGCTTCATAAGAACTTTGCCCCTGAAGCTGAGGCATGTAAAAAGATTTAGTTTCATCAAAAGTAACATTCATGGAGGTAAAAAACTTTCGACTTGGAGAATGGTAACAATGATATCCCTTTTTATTAGATGCATAACCAATGAATATGCATTTAACAGTTCTAGGATCTAAATTTCCACGGAATTGACTATAAATATGAACAAACACAACACATCCAAACACCCAACTATGAAGACTAGAAAGAAAAGGAAGGGGTGGATAGAAGGAAGAGATGGACCCAGTGGGACTCAGACCATCTAGAAACCTATGAGGGTAATTTGTTAATAAGATAGGCAACAGTGAGGACAACCTCTCCCCAATAAGATTTAAGGACATACATTTGCAAAAGTGTCTTTGTGACCTCAAAAAGATACCTATTTTTTCTCTCAACAATGTCATTTTGTTGTTGTGTGTCCACACATGTGAATTCATGAACAACACCATCATCAGAAAGGAATGTACACGTGTCATGATTTACATATTCCCTATAACTATCAGAACGCAAACATTTAATCGACTTTCCAAATTGTGTATTTATCATACGGAAGAATCTATAACTTAGGTACAATCATCAATAAAAGCAACAAGATATACTAGAGCTTGATGCAGGCCCCCAAACATTAGAATGAACCAAATCAAAAGGATGAAAACTCTTTGTATTACTAGAAGGATATGTGGCACGATGGTGCTTTGCAATTTGACATACATCACATTTAAATGACTCAACAAATTCTTTGGTAAACAAGGAAGGGAACATAGATTATAAAACAGAAAAGGATGGATGTCCTAGACGATGATGGAGAAGCCAAATTTGAGAGGACTCAAAAGAAGTGCAAGACTGGAAAAAAGAGGTAGTTGTTTTCCTACCGATACTATTTTGAGTTTCTATGTTGTTAAAGAAATACAACCCTCCCTGTTCCTTAACAACTCCAATCGTCTTCTCCGTGGCAAGATCCTGAAAAACAAAATGGGTGCAAAAGAAGGTTATAGAACAATTTAGGTCATGAGTAAGCTTTCAAATGGAAATAAGGTTATTAGATAGTTTTGGAACATAAAGAACATCTTTAAGGTTAAGGAATGGCAAAAGAGAAACATTTCCATGTCCATTTATTGGGATATGGCTCCCATTGGCAATAACAATATGGTTATCAAAAAGAGAAACATATGATGTTAAAAGAGATGAATGAGGGGTCATATGATCTGTTGAACCAGAGTCTACAACCCAAGAGTCCTTACATAAAGTCTTAGAAACATTAAACGAAGAATTAGAGTTCTTACCAATCGTGGTTGTTAGAATACTTACCTTATTTATCATCATTATATTGTGTCTAGGATTACTCTATTTATCATGCACTTTGTATCAAACTTTCATATATATAGAATGAGAGTGAGAGGGATCTTTCAAGCCCTCGAGAATTACTTTACAGTTTCAATCTCAAGTTGGTATCAGAGCAAATACTAGAAGGTGGCTTACATATACACTCTATAAGAGATTTTAGATGTTCAATCTCGACACGTAGTGCAGGCATTCCTTCCTCAGGTGAAGAGGAAGAAAGTGTTTAGCCAGGATTTTCAAAATCTAAAGATGCCTGATAAGCTTTCATTGAGGGTTGTTCTTTTAATTCCGCTAGACGATTGAGAACTTTCTTCCATGTAGCTTGAAGCAATTGTCCTGTCAGATAGAATAAGTAGTTGCAAGGTCCTCCCAACTTAGTAGAACATATAGTTTCTACTTATTTTTGTAGTCATGGATCCCGATAACCATGTAATGATTCATGAATCATCATTATCCCAAATCTGAAAATCAGGGTCATATGGGGAAATGGCCTTTCCTTCAATATGATTGAGTCTACCCGTACCCTTTAACATTCGTCTAATAAATTGAGCCCATTGGAGATAATTCCTACCATTAAGGCGGTTGTCATTAGGCAAGTGCAGAAGATCAACATTGCTTAGTGGAGTTGTAATGCCAAGAATAAATCATAGGAATTCCTTAGCCCTCACCTAAATGAAAATGAAAGGTAAGACAGAAACTCCATTGGTGGCAGCAGCACGATGGTAGCGGTGATGCAGCAGTGATGATGATAGAAACTTCAGGCAACCCTATAATTAAAAGAAATGGCAGCAGTTCAGGCAACACTACTACTGGCAACCCAGTTTCCCTTCTTAATATAATGGAGAGGATGAATCGTCAATCTACAGCTGGCAAACACATCATGTGGCTTTTCCCCTGGATTTAATTTTCCTTTCTTATCAAGGTAAATTTTGCTTAAATATGTAGGAAAAGCATCATCTTGTACATTATTGATCCATACAAGTCATTCAGAACTTCTAAAGGCTTGGATTTGATTTCTATAAGACCAGTGTTCAAAACAATAAAGCATAACCAAGCAAAGAAATTAAAGCAGTAATGCTGCATTTTATATTACACATGGTGGAAAATACACATTTCAGTAAATATTTTCAATGTTGTCACGAATGTCATAATGGTGCTACGTGCTGCTAGAGAGATATGTGTAGTTAAGGAAAGAAATGAGTATCACTTACGGTTGACTCATGCCGAATATGACGTGGATACGTGAAAAGTTTCTTAAAATCCTCCTGTTACATAAAAGAGGTAATTGTTTAGATAAAGCATGCACAACTACCATAAATACGTACTACTGAGAAGGAAGAAACCAAAATCTTTTGAAACCTTAATATGAAAAAGTAAAATATTGCCCCGTCCAATTAGGATTTTCAGAAACTTTGAACATGCACTAATTAAAACTATAACCTCATACTATTTAAACATTTCTAGTACCATATTGATTCTGAAAATGTAAATACAGTCGTGAATGATGATAATTGGGACATTTAAGGAGTTATGGGACAAGCTTATAATGGAGTTTCCAAAACCATGTAACCTTGCATTATATTTTTCAAAAGTCACACTTTACCCCAATTTGTTACAAAATTACCATTTGAACCCTAAATTTCAAAAATTTGTTACACTTTTACCCTTTAAACCAATAATAACCCACAAAATACAAAATAGACAAAGACCTAAAAATGAAATTGAGATGGAGGAAATGAGATGCCAAATTCAACATGTTCAAGCCACTGTTGAACTTCAACAAGCTTTAATAGAACAAACAAAATGTTTGGGTGAAGAATCTGATGAGTAATTCCTCATACAATAGCAATGTTGCTCTGGAAGACAGAAATTTCAAGTAATGATATTACGGTGGAGCTTCCACATTTTGAAGGCAAGTTACAACCTAAAGAATTTGTTGATTGGCTCCAAACTGTAGAAGAAGTGTTCGAATTTAAAGAAATCTATGAAGATCCAAAAGTCAAGATAGTCGCAATTATTCTAAAAAGCATGCTTCCACAAGGTGGAGAACCTAAAGAAGTATGGGAGAAGATGCGATGTGCACATACATGTTAGTTCTTACTTGAGCATTAGTATCAAGATAAAAAGAAGGGCCATGAGCACTAATGTCCTGAAGGATGAAAAATGTGATTTAAGAATGAAAAATTCAGTTCGAATTTGACAGAAACCAAACAAAAGGATAAGAATACAAAAATTATAGTGTTAAAGGATCACATAGAATGTTTATTAAGCTTTATGACCACGTACAAGGCCATAACTGGGAGCCAGTATACTGGATATTTTCTTTCTTATTATGTGTACATCAGTACCAAGGGTTACATAGAGAAGCAAAAGAAAATCGAAATAAATAGTCTTTCTTGACTTGATAAAATAATGAAGATGATTGTACCATTGAAGATGTAAGAGGCTTCTTATTTGCCAAAACAGCACAACAACCCATATGAATTGCTTGCTTTAGCACCACAACAGTGTCAAAGCTAGCAGAGCAATCCACAAGCACCAAACCTATAATAAAAAAAATAGCTGTTCAGTGATTTAATGCATGAAGCTGTGAAGGTTCACTCTCATTTCAAATTTATTTTAAAATCCATAACAGTTAGCAAGCAACGAAGTCCACAATAAAAATTCAAGGCTTAAATATGTTGGGGGTATGGGGCGTTGCAGGATACAACAGCAGAAGATGTTTCATGGGTACTGCCATAACCAGATCATGGTGGTGAATGATTTCTTACATAGCTATAAGTTAATGGCCAAGTGGATGTTCTTCTTTGATGCGGATCAGTGCATATATAGCCCACCCAAGATAACTATTAAGTTTGTTCTTGATTCACTCACCGACTACTCTCAGTTCACCATTGAACAGATGCCAATATGTTCAACGACTAAAATAATCATTTCAAACAATGTAAAGGTTAAAAACTGAAATTTTTTAAAAGAAAGACAAACAAGACAGTGCCCCGGATATACCTGTTTTTCTACCAAGTTGAGATGCAATCTCTAGAATCTTTCCTTCTGACTCCGGATGCCCAAACGCCCGGCCTTCCCCTTTAAATAACACACAACAAGTAAATATTCTAAAAACTACAAATTTTCATATCACCATCAAGACAAATTAGGAATAGATATCAACCAAAATCACAAAGTTTTGATAGAGATTCGCCAGCGCTCTTGACCCGGCAAAGTTGTAACAAAACGGTATCGTCCAACCCCTTATGCAGCAAATCATCCGACACCAACAAAGATGTACTATCACCAACTCCTACAACTCTCAAGCACAGTCCCTGCATAAAAACTCCCAAACAAAATAAATAAATTGAAACATCAATCAACTAAACAGAAAGTGCACATTCTGCTATACCCATTCTCAATCAATGTCAAAAAAAAAATCACGGAGCGCAATCACTGGATTCATTTGGCAGAGAAGCAAAAAGCCCGCACAAATAACCCCAGAAAGAAAAAAAGTTCAAAAAACAAATGGGATGTCAGAAACCCAAATAAGATGCCATTTTTCAGCTTAAAGCTATGACATAAAAATAGGAAACTGAAACACAATTTGAAAACATAAGAATCCATCTAAAGGGACATTACCTGTGTGGAGTGAAGAGAACGGCACGAGACAATGTGTTGGAGAAGTTGACGACCAACTCCTCCACAACCCATTAGAATCAGAGGAATATTCTTCATTTTTCCTTTCAATCTTTCAATTTTTTTTAGAAAAAAGTTGTCAGTTGAATTAATTAGGGTTGTGTGTATGATGGAAGAAGTAGTAGCTTAAGTACGAGGGGACTGTGAAATATGACCCCTGATTCCAATTCTGCAGCATACAACATAGGCGGAAAGTTAGTCATCAAATAGGACAACATACGCTGATAGTACTCATCAAATATGACACAATTCAACATTATAACTCTATTAAGTACATTAGTACATTGTTATATGAAATTCTAATTCGACTAAAAGATAGCATCAATATATAATTTTATTAAATGCATTATATATTAAAGTAACAACGTGAAGAATCCAATCCTAAATAAGTGTTGTACATGCCTCAATAAAAGTCATTCAATATTGATATAAAATGATTGAAGATATTTATTGGTTATTTATTAAATATTATTAGATCCTACACTATAATATATTTTAATGTCATATATCAAAATAATAGGTTGTTAACCATGTAAAATATTATATTATTGTTATTATTTTAGTAATTTAATATATAAACGGGAAATTGTGAGACCCTAGATAATTAACACTGCAACTTAAGTCAAATCAAATTTAAAAGCATTAAAACCTACCTGCAGTGCAGTCCACGTCACTACTCAGGCAATTAAAACCCACTTACATACTCTCTGCATGCACTGCAAAACGCACACACACTGCCACACGTCTGCCATGTGTCAAATTAGAACATTCTAAATCAGTAGTGGAAGACAGGTGTCCGCGTGTGAGTGAACGTCCGTTTGACTTGGAAAAGAGAATTTAATTTTCTGAGACACTCCTTCCCATTCTCTGCATACACTCACCTTCTTTCTCAAAACTGATTTCTCCATTTTTCTCCACCTTCTCTCTAGAACTCCCAACTTCTCTCTACTGTAAATCTCACGCCTCTCCTCCGATCACGTTTCAGATACCGTAGCAACGTTCCCTGAGACTTGAGCATTTTTCTGGTCCGAACAGAACTGGGATCTGGGCTGGTAATTTCTTGTCTCTGAACGTTCGTCCATTTAGTTCATGCGAACCAAGTTCTGGTTGCATGCAGGGGTTATAGGTCTGATCTGTTTATGATTTTGGTATGATAGATTAAGTGAAAGTTGTTGAGTAACTCTTTGGATAGAAAGCTGTGAGAGGACGAGCGAAACCCTTGCATTTGGAAGTTCACTACTAGACCAGGTAAGGGAGGCTTATATGTTTAATTTATACTTGTATGTTGTATGGTTTGATTTGGATATATGAAAAGTATGCTATTTGAGTTGTTATGAACGATCGTTGATATTGTGTATGTTTTCTGTTGGTTGAAATGTATGTTGATTTGGATACGTATGAAAGGTGTATGACTATGGTATGGATGGATGTATTAAAATGATGAGATCTGTATAGTATGAAAATTAAGCATGGATATGAAGTTACTAGATATGAATCATATGAAAAATGTTAAAGTTAAGAAAGTTGAAAAATCTGGATATGATAATTCTCCCTATGATAAATTACGCTCGTCACCGTACGGTCTTATACCGTTCGTGTTTCTGGAAATAACTTAGAGTAGAATTCTTTCATTTGGGAAGAATTCGATTTGAGAACGAGCGTCCTTATTTCGAATTACTATGTTTGAGCGTTCGGCTCAGCATAGAGTTGTCGTACGCCTTAAATGGTACGGAATTAAGTAACATTCGGTCTTACACTGAGCGTTCGTTCTAAATAGCGCTCGGTCTTATACCGAACGTTCGTTCTAAATAGCGCTCGGTCTTATACCAAGCGTTCGTTCTAAATAGCGCTCGGTCTTATACCAAGCGTTCGTCCTAAAGAGCGCTCGGTCTTGAACCAAGCGTTCGTCCTAAAGAGCGCTCAGTCTTGAACCAAGCGTTCGTCATGATTGGTTTTCGGTCATCTACCTAGCGTGCGTCTTAACGTAGTGTTCGGTCTTAAATCGAACGCTCGTCCTTATCTTTGGTTCCTTAACGAACGTAAATAGCGTTCGTCCAAATAATTAGTAAATTTACATTGGCGCGTTCGGTCCTTGACCGGCAGTCTACCCCTTTTAAACAAAAGATTCCCAACGTAGTTAAGTATTCTTCTTGATGTATCTTCGTCCAAGTTGAGTCAACCTGACCTCTTGGTACTTAAAATATTCTGAAAATGGTCGTATTCCTCTGGAGTCTTTCTGATTGATAATGGGTTATCCTAAGTCTGGCTTTTAACGTTCGTCCTCTTCCTTCAGAACGTTGGACGTTCGTCTTTTTAAGAAAGTGGAACATAGAATGAAAATGTTATGAATATGAACTATTAAGACGTGTGAACACTATATTACATGATTGTAAAATTATGGATTTTGAACGAGCGTTCCAAGGAGGAACGTCTCATATATGTTAAATGCTAAATTTGGTAAAGTATGACTGTGGCTATTGCTAATGCTGGCTTGGTCCATCCTGATATTCCGTGATACTCATCTTCATGTAGAGGAGAGTAGTTCATGTGTGGGAATGGCAGGAGGTCCTTAGTCCATAAGTTAACATGGGCGACGTAAGAACGGACTAACCTCGAGTGGCAGCTCATTAGGTATATCCCGGCTACTACACCACTCGGGTGCAAGGACGCCTGTAGCTACACGGTTCATACAGTCCGGACGGTCGGTCTAATATATATTTATATTTCTATGTTACATTGTGTTAAATTGTATGTTGTATGTGTGAGTTGGAATGTTGAACGTATATGTTGAATGTATGAATTAAATATTATAAGCTTACCCTTTCGTTTTCCTTGTGTTGTCCTGATGTCTATGTACGTTCGTCCTGTCTTGCAATGATCATCCGTGTGGATGTGAGCAGAAGGCGAGGCCACCTTAGAGGATGTGATCGAAGAAGAAAACTTGGTTGAAGTGGAAGTGAAAGCGGAGCAGTAGAACGTCCGTCTTTCGTTTTGATTAGAGCGCTCGTAGATGTTAGGCTGTAAATGTTAGCTTATTTGGGCGTTCGGTTAATTCTTTTGTAAAACCGTTCGTTCTAGTTTACTTTCCTGTTTCGGTGTCGCGCTCGTTATTTTTGTATCCAGGCCGTTCAGCTTTTGAACCTTGAACTCTGTTAATTGTAAAGACTGCATGTTTTACTGTTAATTGTAATTAATTCTAATCTATGGTAATTACTATATTTTGGGATGTTACAGAAATTATTATATTTATTGATATTTTATTATAATATTAGTTTTTATTAATAAATTTTATAAGGTTTAGAAATCATATAAACACAAATAATATTTCACCAGTAAATATACTCTCAATTCTCTCTTACAGTTATATACATTTAAGCTCATTTGAACATCAAATAATCTTTTGTAAATTAATTTTTTTTATAGACAACAAGCAATTCAATTCCAACTATGAAGAATCTATGTTTCAGATCGCGATAACAACTTATATAAACAACCATAAGTAATTTTAATTTCTTTCAAAGAAGTAATAACTTATTATGTTTACGACAAACAAACTCTAATAAAATTCATAAGTATTTTGAGTTATAAATATATACAAGTTTATGCAATAAAAGAGACTAATATATTAAAAAAATCTTACATTATACTCTACATGTACAATTGAGTATTGTTTCCCATGAAATTTGATATTTCCCTTTAATAACATGTAATTCACTTCATAGAATGATAATTCATTGTTTTTTTTATGTAAGTAAGCTTACAAAATCAATATTTTCAATTCTTACTAATTCTCCTTCAAGAGAATGTTCATTTCTAATCTTTTGGTTATGTTAAATGTGTTCTCTTAATCTTCTTATTTAAGAAGTGTGTATGCGAAGACATTTTGATGATCAAGTGAATGATAAAAATCCCCTGAGTAATAAATGAGTAATGTATAATTAGGAATGTTCACTTAGTTAAAATACTTTTAATGGATCTTTTATGAGTGGTATAAGTTAATTATCCAACTTGTCCTATTAAAAACACTTAGATTGTGAAATAAACTATTAATATGAATGTGGACGAAAATAAAAGTTATATTTCTTTGGATGAGGTGTCCTTAGCTTCATTTGTATACTAACCCTTAAGCTCAAGGAGTTTTGTTGATGAAAAGCAAAATTCCCAAACTCAAGGGTGTTTTTATGATAAAGACCTTACGAAGGTAAGTGTGAAAATATGGCAAATATACAAGAAGAGGAATTGAATTATGTATAAAAAGATTTTGCAAACGTTCGCAATTATCATCTGATTATGCACATTTTGACAAATGATTTGTCAAAGATCTTAGTTTGAAAAATCTACTTATTAAGTTAGCACATATTTAATAATGTTCATGTTTAATAGATAAGGAAAGAAGAATGAACTCTCCTATTTTTATATTGGTTTGTCTAATAGTGCATAAGAAGTTTTCAATAAACTAATTGAGTTTTACTATTCTAACTTGATAGAATAATTGGTTGGAGAAGGGGTTGAATAGAGTCTTAGACACTTTTACACATAACACTAAATTAGATAATCTAATACCAAATAAATCAAGAACACAAAAGATTTTTATACTAGTTCACCTTAAACCTTGAGCTACATCTACACTACAAGAAAAATGGTCATTACCTATCGATATTTACATATGGATTTTGATCCATAGATAACATAGGTATTACATATGGATTTTACATACAGATATTGAAAAACGAGTTACATACGGATTTTTCCTACCAATGTTTTTGTATGTAAAATTCGTATGTAATGTTGACGTATTTGGGCGAAAATTTTACCTAAGGATATTTTCGGTATGTAAGAGATTAAAATCCGTATATAATCCAAAAAAACATTATCTACTTTATTACATATGGATATTTATAATTAATTATTAAAAAAATTAAAAAATAAAAGTAAAAGTTCTATTTTCATTTTCTCCCTCCATCACATTTCATTATCCCGCACTCACATATGCATTCTGCTAACCTCACATTTCCACAGTCTCAATCCCTGTTGCTTGAGTTTGTTCTCACCGTCAGCCTATTTTTTGTCGTTTGTCCTTGTCATTGTCTCGCCGTGAGTCCCTCTAGTTGTCACTCGGTGATACGCTGTCGTTGAAGCTATCAAATAAATACTACTTTTCAAGACAACTTCAGTATTATCAAATCGATTCAAGAAAGTAGATAGGGTTAAAGTAACCCTGAGTCGTCTCCCAACGAATACAGAATTATTTTTCAATATTTGACTCTTCTGAATGTTATGCAATGCTCAAGAATAATAGTTCGAAACTATGCTAATGAAATTAATGTTTGAGTTTAAGTGAAGAACGAGTATAAAACTTATAAACAATTATAACGAAATAGGCTAATTCCACTGCTTTTCCAAGATAGATTCATCATTGGTTATCCACAAATCATTGTTCAATTGATTATCGTTCGAGTTTCAAATTAATTAAAGTACATTCTCAATTAACTTGAGGGCGATCACACAATCAACCAAAGTATATTCTCAATCAAATGCAAGACATTTCTAGATTATTCACAACAAAATTCAACCGAAGTACATTCTCAATTAAATTATATTGTGTTTAATCATGTTTATTCTTAAATCTCTAAACCAAATTAAAATTTAATTAATCAAAGTAAATTCTCAATTAATTATAGTTGAAATTCTTACCATAAATCAAAGTACATTCTCAATTAGTAGCAAAAATCCACTTAATCATATGAAAGTTCCTAAATTCAATCAAACTATACTCTCAATCAAACTATACTCTCAATCAAACTATACTCTCAATCAAACCTAGAAACTTTTGAACTCATATGATTAATATGCATGTAGATTCAAACACCTTATGATGCAAAAATCATTGCTTTTAATATGATTGAGAGATGAAAGACATAAAAGAAGAATAACTCAAATCAATAATCAAAAGAAACAAATTCATTAATTCAACTTAACCTTAGAATCCATAATGAAATTACAGTGGAATAGCCCTATAAGCTTAAGTCTCCATGGTTGGAGTGAAACACATAGTAAAATAAAAGTAAGAGGAGTGGTGGATGATGGCTTCTAGTGGAGGAGTCTGAGAATGAATGAGTTCCCTTTTATGTTTCCCCTAGATCTCTTTATATAGGCTTAATCAAGTTTGGACTTTGAACATTCTATTCATAAGATATTCACTATTGATATATTTCCATATTAAATCAATTACCTTAAAAATATCAATTGAATTATTACTTAAATTCTATTTTATGTCCTTCATAATTTTCAAAAATTACAGAACAACCCCTCAAAGTTTCTCTAATTTCACTTTAGCCCCTTCTGAATTTCCCCAAATTGCACTAGAGCCCCTAACCTAACCAGAATTAATTTGTTTGACCAGTTTTGAATTAAGGAGTGATGCAGCCAACGAGGGTTTGCCACGTCGCAGCCCTCATCTCACCCAAAAATTAAGGTTTCCAACCCCTTGCTTTCTCTTGCGCTGCAACAGCAACTAGCAAAACGAAGTTCTAGGTTTGCATTGGTGCCCATGGAGATTGGTTCTAGTTTTTGTGAGTGCAAGTTTGGTTGGAGATGAAGAAAGGGCTTCGCGATTGAAGCGGCCTCGTCCATGGCTTTCATAGGTTGCGATTTTGGGTTAGTACGAGGATGACATTGTTCGCGCTTTATTTCGATGCTTGATGGCGGTGAGGTGCGGCACATGGTGGCGATTTTGCCCTCTTACTGGCGACGCGATTTAAGCTTTGTTGTGGTTGACGGCTAGGCTGCCATGGTGATGGTCCATTGCGAGAATGGTTGTTGAGGGAGGAGAACTCGTATTTTTGCGATTTGATCCGAAAAGGGTTTTGTTATGGGTTTTGTCTTGTAGGGTTTCCGTGGAGGCTTCGATGGTGTTTGGATAATCATTGGTACGAAGAAGATGATAAAGTGTGTTGTCTGTGACTGCGCGAGGTTGATAGAGGTGTGTCGCGGTAGCGCTCACGAGAGATTTAAACTCACTCGCGACAATGGTGGAGTAAGATAGAGCCCTTGCGGTGGTCATGGTGGCGACCTCTTGTGGAAGAGATGGCAATTTAGGGTTTAAGGTGACAACGGTTTGAGGAAGCGCGACATGGTTCATGGCGGTGACGACCTAAGGCGATTCTGGGTGGTTGCATAACTTGCGAAGATGGTGGCTGGCTCTGGAGTGTAATTGTGGTGGCGCTAGGGTTAGGTTTATGGTTTCTATTTAAAGAAGATGATGATGATGTGACAGCTGATGTGAAAGGGGTGATGATGTATCAGTATTTAACTAGTTCATCATGGTTTATTAGGATCTGGGACACATGGCATAAAATAATTTAGGAGGGCGTATGTAGGGGAATTCTAGGGTTGTAGGAGAAAAGGCTAGTGTTTGGGCTTACTTGTTGGGCCTGTGTAGAATCTTTGTAAAAACAGGGGTGCATTCAGCCCCTTTTCTTGAATAAACTAATTTTAATTTTAGGCATCATTTTTGCATCTTTGGATCAATAAAGTTGTAACTTCAATTGCACAAATAAACGTAAGAATATCCAAGAATAATTTATGCAACTAAAAATCACTTTTTAAGTTCCTTTTATTCCCAAACCCGATGAATCCAACCATCATAAATTCACTTTAAATAAATTATTTAAGGATAAAAATCTCATTAAAATTTTGAATTTTAAAGCATAAATGCGGGCATAAATATACACTCATCACTTGGTCTCGCCATCAGTCCTTCTGTTCATCAATTTGTCTCGGCATCACTCCCTCTCGACTTGGCATTGTCGCTCACGGTCACAAAGTTGCTTCATCTGGTAAGTAATAGTCTCTCACATCGTTCATTCATAAAACCCTAAAATTGAAAAACCAGAAAACCCTAATTTAATATATATATATATATATATATATATATATATATATATATATATATATGTATATATATATATATACTTTCTTCTTTCTTATCATTGGCATGTAAGGATATGTGGTGTGATTTGGAAGTTGTGGTTGCTTTGTTAGCAGATATCAATTGAGGCTATAGTAGTGATAGTAAGATAGTTAGCATAGGTGTTGTTGAATGGATAGACCAAGGGTCTATGTGTGTGATGTTAGTGATGACATCGAGGATCGAGGATCGAGGATCGAGGATTGAAGATCGAGGGTCAAGGATCCATGATCGAGTAATTAAAGATAGTATATTCATTTATGTTTAAAGAATTAGGAATCTTATGGATAATACCTTTATGTGTGGGGTAGTTTGGATATGGTTGATATAATTAGTATGTGTTGAAATAGTTAGGCCAATAAACTCAACCAAGAAGGGGGTGAATTGGTTTTCCTCATTAAAAGATTGTTCTTTCAAAAGTTTTTTAAAATCTGAGGTTTTCTTGAAATCAATATAACAATATGAACAATGATAAAAGAGAAGGGATAGAAAGATTAACACACAAATTTATACTGGTTTGGTCAAGCCTACATCCAGTCTTCCTTCAACAACCTTAGTTGAAGGGAACCACTATAATAATAGAGTTTACAAGCAAAAATACAAAGACTCTCTCTCAATGCACTCTCCTTCCCCACTCAATATCACTTATAGAAAACAAGAGGTGAACACACTCACACTCTTACAACATAGAGAACAATTACAACTCTCTATACACCTTGAGAGTAATCCCAACCACAATTCTCTCTCCCTAGCACAACCGCACAGACTAATTGAAAATGATCCACCTGATCTTCGCAGCAACCACTCCACTACTACAGATATGATCAGCAACCTTTAAGCACAATTCTTGATAGAATCTTGATGTATAAACTCAAATTTGATCCTTGATTGTTCTAGATGGTTCTTGGACGCTCCTCTAATCAAAACTCAATCAAAATGTTAGTTATGAAATTGAATGTACAAAATATTAGTTTGAAACAATGCGCAAGATAGTTATTTATAGGATTTTTAAAATCCTTACGCAATTTAATCGATTATGCAATTTATCTAATCTGTTATGTTTTCCTTCTAGTTTAACAAATTTTGACAGAATTTCAAATTCGACTTTTAACAGATTATAACGTGCATGTAATCGATTAAACAATTCTCAATAGCCAACAATAAATGCAATATGTCTGTTATAACTGTATTAAATTGAAAGAAATTGAATTTATCATCTGAAAATGACTTAACCGATTATACAACTTCTGTAATCGGTTATGTCCTATAAGCAAAATTTCAATTTCAATCTTCATTCAAATAAGATTTTCACTCTTTTGAAAACATGATTTGGCTAACTTTCTCACTTAATCAATTATATATATTGTTTAACAGATTATGTTAGAATAGTTGGCCTCCATTAAAGCATACAAGAGTTATGAAACAATTTAACAAATTAAGTTATATCAGAAATACATTTTCAATCTGTTTAAACATGTAAACCTTTTTCGAATCAATAATACATGTATCAAGCACACATATCAATATTATCAAACATTTGTTATGCCATTTTGTACAAGATAACTATAAAACAGATCCTTAATGTCCATCAACAAAATGTCCATCATACAATGGTCATCCTCATATACATCATCAAAAACAAGATATTCAAAGGAGTCAACGTTCCCTTATCAACAATCTCTCCCTTTTTTTATGATGACCAACAAGAAACTTGTTTTCCAGTTAGTCTCCCCCTTTGGACATTAGCAAAAAATGGCAGAACAAATAACATGGAAATAAAGTACTGAAAGAGTAATTAATGCTTGATTTTGTCATGAAAACAATTTTGATATCAAATTTGTGTTACACTATTCATGTATCATGTGCAATGTGTGTCTAACAAAAAGTATTATGCACTAAGAATAAGATACTATGCAACAAAAAATATGATTCCAGTTTAATCAAAGTAGTATCATAACATTATGGTTCACGGATATGCATAAAAAAGTAATGATGATTTTCAAATCAATTTTGAGCTCTATGCATCCTATGAAGTGAAACTTGTGCTAAACATGTGTATTAAAACATTTGAAACTTGTTTAGCATTTCGGGAAATTAGTTGAAAGCAAGTAAAAACATGTAAAACAAGTGTTTCATGCTTTAACAAATTACATTAGAAATCTGATAGAAAATACAAACTGTAGTGAGAATTATCTAATTGATTATATAATCTGTTAAATTTCGCAGATTTTGTTTTTAACAGAGTATATAATCTTAGAACCAATTTTGATTGCTCCAACACCTACAAAAACACTTTCTCAACATTTCAACATGTAGATATCATAAGAAATTTGATATTTGCAGTAATTGAATGTCAAGATGTATGATTTATGGATGATATAATATGATCAATTTATGTGTCAAATTATGAAAACTGCAGTTCAAATTATTTAACAGATTATGTGATTTGTTTTATCTGTTAAAATTCGCAGATATGATCAAGAATCAGAGTTCATGAATATAAACTTGGTTTGCTCAGATACCTGCAAAAACATCTTTCTCAACATTTTCCAATGTTAGTATCCAATACTCATGATAAGAACACACAGTTTTATAATGTATGAGCAATGAAAGACTATGATCATTGAATTATGTCACCAAGTGAAATATTAGTTTTAACAATTGGAACATGATCAATACAATCATTCGATGTGCCTATCCAATCACAAATCATTTTATCCAATCATTCAAGATAGTCATTGTTAATTACTTTCAAGCATTTGACATACGTGAATAACAGTTTCAGACAATCAAAGAAAGCAATGAGAAAAATCTAACATATTAGATTACTAACATAATCTGTTAAAACACGCAGAAATGGATATTTTGCAGATTTTCACCCAATGTTTTCATGCCAAGCAACAAACATACATCACACACATTCAAATGATTACGTAGAACAAAAATGATGCACATCTTATCAAATTTACAACTTGTTACCACTTTTGATGACTCTCAAGATGACATGATCACTTTAAATTATGAGATTTGCTTCAGCTTTATGCATCATCTTGAGTCTAGTCCTTTTTCATTTCTCTCAATGTCCTGCAAAACAATTTAAGGATTTTGATGCAGGTACCCATTTAAATTTGGTTCCTTTCTTGTAAGGAGATTTCAATGGTTCCTTAGGAATCCATTTAAATTTACCTTTAGGAACTCCAAAATATTTGTAATAACATGAATTTGATGCATGACCTAACTGTTTGCAGTAAAGACAGACAATTGAAGAGGGTTTGTTGATTTCAATAAACCTTTTGGTTCTTAATCTATTATTTTTACCAACATACACTATTCCTTCTCTATTCATCACAATCCTTTGTGAACCAAGAAGAGCATCATGATTTGAACTGCCTAGTGTGAATTTTGATAGAGTTTTCATAAGATATTTGATTCTTTCCAACTGTCTTGGGAAATTTTCACGCTCTTGATCACATTTCTTGTTCACATGCATAGTGTTTTGACATATATTCTCTAGAGATTCTAGTTTTGATTTCAAACTTTCATTTTCATTATCAAGAACCTTTATTCTATTTTCCAGCCTCTTGTTTTCACTTTTAAACTTGTTGATTAAGTGCTGGAGTTTCATAGCTCCCTCATACAATTCTTGAAAAGCATCGAGTAGTTGATAGTACCTATTTTCGGTGCTTTCAGATTCAACAAAACTCACACTACTCACGGATGTTGTAGATCTTGCCATTAAGCATAAGTTTGTTTCCTCATGCTCTCCTTCTTTTTCTTCACTACAATCATCTCCATTTTCTTCTTCCTTAACCTCATCATCTACTGCTACTCTTTCATCATCCATATTTTGATTCCCCGTTAGCTTCTGGAGTGCAGCAATCTCTTGATCCAGTTTGTCAAGCCTAGAGGTGTAGGTGGAATGATGGTTACCAATTTTTTCACTTGCTTGACCATATGTCTTTCAAAGTCATTCTTCGTTGCAATAGACATTTCCAAATTTAATGGGTTGACATCTTTTCCTTGAGTGGGCTGATGTTCATCTCTGCCTTCATCTTCTTTTTCCAGTCTTTGCTTCAATTTTAGTGAAGGACATTTCAGTTTGGTGTCTCCTTCTCTTTCATATACAATATTGGAAGAAGCAACGCATTCATCTTGTTTATTCCCTGCAAAATTCAAGTTAATTTTTCTTTTACATAACAAGAATTTAGAAAACCTTTCAGCCATTAGATCAATTTCTCCATCTTCTAGGCTTTCTGCAGTTTCAACAGTAGGTTTCAAGATGTTGATGACTCTTTCCTCCTCTTGAGATGATCTCCTTGATATTCTTGTCTCAATAAGCTCATGAGAGTTTTTAATCACATAATGCCATATATCTTTGTCTATTGAATTCAAGAAACCATAATCAATTACATCTTTGCTCATGGTCTAAGACATGTAGGCCATCAAGATCGATTTAACATGTTAATCAAATAACCTAATAGATTAAAATTCGAGTAACTTTCGAAAAATCAGCTCTAGTGTCAATTGTTGAAAATGTTAGGCCAATAAACTTAACCAAGAGGGGGTGAATTAGTTTTTCTCTTTAAAAGATTGTCCTATCAAAAGCTTTTTAAAATCTTTGACTTGAAAGAAATTGAATCTATCTTTTGAAAATGACTTAATCGATTATACTACTTATGTAATCAGTTATGTCCTGTACTTAAGCAAAATTTCTATTTCAATCTTCATTCAAATCAGATTTTCACTCTTTTGAAAACATGATTTGGCTAACTTTTTTACTTAATCGATTATACACATTGTTTAACAAATTATGTTAGAATAGTTTACCTCCATTAAAGCATACAAGAGTTCTGAAACAATTTAACAGATTAAATAGATTGTTTAACAGATTAAATTATACCAAAAATACATTTTCAATCTGTTTAAACATGTAAACCTTTTTCCAATCAAGAATACATGTATCAAGCGCACATATCAATAATATCAAACATTTGTTATGCCATTTTTTGTAAGATAATTATAAAAAAGATCCTTAATGTCCATCAACAAAATGTCCATCATACAATGTTCATCATCATGTACATCATCAAAAACATGATATTCAAAGGAGTAAAGGCTCCCCTTATCAACAATATTTATGTATTTTGTTGTTATGGTTTGTCTTATCGGTAGCTTACCCGATGAGTGTGTTTGTAAATGAAATTATCAGTTATGATCGTATAATTTGTTATACTTAAGCAGATGATGTTACAGATGTTCCATAAGCATGATAAACTCGAGAGATGACATGGATAAATTTGGGATTTCTTTGATTTAGACTTTTGAGACAATGTAATTGGAGTTGTTTTATTTCCTTAGTCATTTTCATATATTGTAATTTGACAAGACTTTTGGAACTATTAAGTTTTGAATTAATTATACATGTTTAAATATTGAGGTTTTCGAGAAATACGTTTCTGTGTTATAAGAAAAATTTGAAATATACAATTTTCTTAATAACTCGTAATACACTGATTTTTAGGGCGTTACATTTTGATATCAGAGCCAGATTTTCGAAAATTTTTTGGAGTCTTAGAGAGTGAGCTTGTCAAGCTTTTTGTTGCGTGATTGTAATGCATGCATATGTGTATGATTGTGTGGATTGCATGCGTATGTATGACTGTGTAGATTACATGCGCATGTGTGTGAATGTGTGGATTGTTGTTCAATCTTTTGTGAAGGAGTCTAATGTTTCTATTGGTATAAGGTTTGATAATCTATGTGTAAATTGTTCTATAGTTGATTTAGTTTTTATAATGAATCTTTGTAGTTTATCGTTTGCATGATGGAAATATATGTAGAGTCTTTCTTGCTATTTATAGTTGTGAATAAATTGTGGTTTTTGTTTTGTATAATTTAGAATACATTAAGCAGTTTGTTGTGATGTTCTTTTGATTTGTTTGAGAATTGTTGTTATTATTGTATTATGAAAATTTATGTGTTTATGGTTTATGTAATTTTTAGGGAAGTATATGAAATTCTGCATGGGTATACTTCCTTATGAGTATAATTTTCGGAAACGAAAATTCTTATAAGAGGGATGAATGTAAGACTTGTAAAAATAGGAACATCTTTGTTAGAATATATTTGTTAAATTATTTTTTTGATATTATTTATATTTTAGTCTATAGGTAAAAAGGTTCTTTACCTTTTATTAATTAGGTGTAAAAATTAAAATAATGAGTGTAAAAAGAAAAAGCATGAAAAATAATAGATTACATGAATGTGTAAAAATTAAAATAATGAGTGTAAAAAGAAAAAGCATGAAAAATAATAGATTACATGAATCTTGTAGAGGACTGGGATGCTATCATTTTAAAAGTTTGTTAGAAAAGATGCAAGATATAATTTTAGTGGATTTAAAGATTAAAATAAATATTATTATTAAAAAATTATTATTAAATATGGTTAGATATTTTAAAAGATATATTAAGACATTATTAATTAAATATATTGAAATATTATTATATATTTAAATATTATTATTAAATAATAATAATAACATATAATGCAGTATTTAGGACTTATCAATACATTATTATACATTTTATTAACGGACATAAATTTACAATAAAATAATCTATATAAATTAAACTTTTTTTAATAAATTTTAAAATTATAATAATATTTATGATAAATTTTATACCATTTTGTAAGTTTTAAATCTCTCATAAATTTATATATTTTCAGTTAAATTTTTATTATTTTTTTTTGCTGACTTAACTTTTTTATACTTTTTAATTTAGTTCATATGATTTAATTTTAATTTTATCCTTGAATGAGTGATTATATATTTTTTTTTATCTCCACACATATTAAACAGTATGAAATTTTATAATAATAATTTTTTTTAATAAAAGTCATTTATTGTATAAAAAAACAATATTGTATATACAAAATCTCATATTTCTTAAAAAATAAAAATAAAAAATTAACATAATGAAACCTGATAATCCAATTCACAAAAAGATTAAACAACAAATATTCAATTAAAAGATATAAAAAAATGGAATATGCAACAGAAACTTAATTAAAAATATATAAATTCACGAAAAATTTGAAATTTAATTAAACCACATTTTTATCATAAAATTTAAATATTTTTATAAAATAAAAACTATAAATTATAAATTATGTAATAAATTTATATTTCAGTAAAGTAGTTTTAAATCTAATTAAAAAATATAAAAAAGCGGTATTTTCTTTTATGCAATAGTGTATTTTCCCAAACTTGTCCTAAAGCAGTAGGTCAGAAACTCAATGGAATGTAGTAATTGTCATGATGGTTAAGGAAAACCATGATATCTGTCTAAATACTCTCAATTTCCAGCAAATTAACAAATGACTTCTCTTGTGTCCGATCTCGCGCAAAAGAAAAAAAAAAAACTCAACGGTGTCTGCCCGAGAACTTCAATTAGCTAAACGCACTTGCATTCAATCATTCAGGTTCTGATCATTCGCTTTGGCTTTCACAGTAAACCTGAATACTCGTTTCGGATCTTGTTTGATCTTTGTTTTGTGTTGAATGATTTGCTTTAATTGGTCTCAATTTTGCAGTTTCACCCGTCTGTGCGTGTTCTGTTGACTTTTGTGGCGTCTGGGAAGTGAAAAAATGCAGCGTGCTCCCGTGACAGTTGAGGAACAATTATTGCAAAAAGCGATTAAGGAAGAGTGTACGTGGGAGAACCTTCCAAAGAGGATTCAAGCTATTCTTTCTTCTAAAGAAGAATGGCACAGAAGGTTAGAATGACTTTTCTTGTGATTCCCGGACTTGGTCATTGTATTTTAAAGCAGTTTAAAGGCTTAGAAAACACACATAGTAATCCTGAAGCTAAATTGCACACTTTCTGTAATAATTTACTAGAAATAACTACGACCTTGTATTATACAGTATTTTCTGCAAGCTTGTTAAATAGAAATACATTATTCAAACTGTACGGTTAATTATTGGATTCTTTTCATCCTTTATACGCCATGTGTGAGGTGGGGCTACTCATTAGAAGTTGCATCGTTATAGTGAATGTATTGAGCTAACCTCTCTATAAAACTTTTGTATGTATACCATTCTGTTGAGTTAGTATGGTATTCAGGACCCTTTAATTTTCAAGTATATCTTATGCCCTTTTAGATAATGAGGACTTAGTTGTTTGAGCGGGATAATCAATCTGTTGAAGGACATCATTATATCAACCCAGTACATCTTAAATAACTGTAGAGTAGAATAAAATAAGTATTTTTTCGTTGTAATGAGGGGCATTTTATTTTGTTTGGCTAGTGTGCCTTTAGTGTTAAAACCATGATCTATGCTTAACGATAAATTTTGAGGGTTAAAATTCTCATTTAGAAATAGTATTTTTAGTAGATAAACACAGTATGCTAAACTCTATTTATTTCAAGGGTCATGTCTCCATTGAAATACATAATATTTGTGGAGAGGAAAACAAATAACGCTATGTTGTCAGTACTAAAATTATACACAAGGATATACAATTATCCTAGTGACATAATACTATATAACAACAAAGAAAGTCTTATACTCATCAAACTAGGTGAGAATGATTGGTTTGAATGCAATATTGATGGGGTGACTAAAGGTTTCCTGATGTTTTTGGTTTTGGGGTATTTATCATGCTTCCATTGTGGGTTGTTTCTCTTCATATCTTGGTGCTTGTTATGCCTTATATACTGAGGAGTGGGTGTGATTCTGGCTATAGAAGTTGCTGTTTCCAAAGATTTGACTAATCTTTGGATTGTGAGACTTGCAGTTTGTTATTCAAGCTTGATCCCATACTTCTATTATTCCTTGGAATTTTGTAGTAGATGGCTGAATTGTTTTTGTAAACAGTAATACTATGTTTATTCATTTTTCGCATATTTTTTAGAGAGGGTAATCAATGTGCTGATAAACGTGTTATGTTTGGCACTGGATCCCAAGATTATGCCTGGTGGGACATGTTCCTAACTTCATTTGTTAACTTCAAGATTCTTTTTAACAGTGTTCTCCTATGCCATTTTTGGTCTCCTTCTACCTCTTTTACAGCTTTAAAAATCTCCTCACTGGTGTTATTGGTGGTCTTCTTTGTGCATGTCCAAACCACAAGGATAGTACTGTATAAGTAATTATTTGTTTTCAATATGACAATTATAATATTGCCTTTTCTATTTTTTGTTGGCCATCCAAATTTTGTGCAGGATAATCGAAAGTTGCATAAAGAAGAGAATCCAATGGAATAGTTGTTTTGCTCGTAAAGTTTGTAAAGAAAGCGAATATTATGAAGAGATGATGCGATACTTGCGGAAGAATCTTGCTGTATGTCTTGCACTAAATGCTACCTGATTCTGATACTGTCTATCAAATACTACCGTGTTTACATGATCAATGATCAGAAAACTTTGTTGTTAAGATGTTGATGAGAGAAAATTGAAATTTTAGTGCTTTAAAATAAAAATTGTGACATTTTAATTAAAAACTGGATTTTGTTTCTCTTTTGTTTTAGAATCAATTTTTTTTTTTACAATAATAAATAGTTTAATCATACATGTCCTTTTGTAAACAAAAGATCTCATCTGTATAGTTGGATTCCAGATATAACTACTACATACCACTTCTTGGATGTTGGGCATTTGTTTTATAAGCAAGTTTTTTTCAAATAGAGTAAAAGGGGTAATAACCGTACACCAACAAGACAAGAAATTCATAACCTGGATATTAAGCATTGAGCTCATGCTTACTTTCTTTTTTTGCAATGTATTGTAGTTCTTTTAGGTTGTTTCTTTTTGGTTACTCTTTGTACAAGAATAGTATAGTAGCTGTTTCCATATCATCTGTAGTTTACACTTAAACAGCAGTAGACTCTAACTAATTCTCAGTTAGTTCGAGCTTGACAGCTGTGGACTCTAATTCCCACTTGGTTAGACTACAGTGTATGAACATGCATGTATAACTGATTTCAGTTGGATTGAAAAATAATTTCTGAATAGATATTCTCTCTCAACTATTCTCTATCTTACACTATTCATCTGCATATAATATTCTTGGTTTTCCACTTGCAGCTATTTCCGTATCATCTGGCAGAATATATTTGCCGTGTAATGAGACTATCACCTTTCAGATATTATTGTGATATGATTTTTGAAGTTATGAGAAATGGTAACTTTATACTTATTTCCATTCTCTAATGCATCATCTTTTAATAATGAGACCTGATTAATATTTACTGCATGTAGCTTGCAATTGAGTGTTTTGTTTTGGAAGTCACGCCATCTTAACCAAATTCTTGACTACCATATGAATAGTATCTTTAAGAATGTTTTTTTACAGTGGGTTCTTCTGTAACTTGAATGGTTGGAACTGGAAGAGTTGTGCATTTACTTTTATCTTTGTTAGGATATAAGGAGGAGAGATTAGTTAGGATATTTAGAATATTAATCAGCTAATTAGAGGTTGTTGATAAGATATAAATAGGGAAAGAAGGATAGGAAAGGCCCTTTGTAAGGGAAACCCTTGGTGGAGTGTTTTCTCATCCTCCGTGTGCTCCTACCCTTATAGGAGTTCATTTGGTGGTTTGATCTACTTTTCCATCGTAGTTATTTTTTTTTTTCATCAACTTTCTCCTAGCTTTCCAAAAAACAAATCTTTTCCAACACCACATCTACCATCTTATCTAGCCATATTGTTAGTATTGAGATGGGTGAGTCTAACTATTTCACTTGGACTTCGAAAATATGGTTATGGTTAAGTGGGTGGAGCTGTAAATCCCGTCACACTACTACTTCTAAATCTTTTCCTCCAACACACCATGAACAATGGATAAAGATTGATGCTCAACTGTGTAGTGTTATTAAATCCACTATTCACACCTCACTCAAACCTATTTTCCAAATGAGTAATAAAAAATGAAGGATAAATTATGGGTGTATGTTAGTAATTGGTGTTCGAACAAATACAAAATTAGACCCAAAAGATTATGGATTAGAGATGGATGATGTGTATGTGGACAATTGAGTCTATGATTAATACCATGACTGGCCAAAAAATTTGTAAAAGGTCAATATTCTCCACCCCAATCAGACTAGACATTTTCTATTTTTGAATGAAGTTGTAATTCAACTAATGATTTAATCGTTTGAAAACATGCAATGTTTCAACTTTAGACTTTATAGGAAATATCCAAGTGAACCGTGAATAGGCATCAATGAAAGACACCTAATATGTGTATCCTACATAAGAGATAATGTGAGGAGATCCCCAAAGATCATTGAAAATCAATTCTAAAGGAGAATAGACAGAATCAGAGACATAAGAAGAACAAAATAAACATTGCAATGATTCATGGCAATTTTCATTACATGAGTGTTTTAATGACCCAACCTAGTGTACTTGCATCACTAGATTTTATCGGAATAGAACAAGAATTTACAATATTAGCTTTATTTCATTAGCTCTAACTACAAAGAGCTATGGGTGGCTGAACCGTAAGAGGATTTGGAAGATGACAATAACACAAAGGAGTTATGTTGAAGCTTGAGATTATGAAATGAATAAAGTTCATCAACACAACAATTCCTTGAAGAAGGCCTTTAAATGTTGTCCCTTGAGATTTTATACAACACACATCAGGATGAAATTCGAAGAACACAAAGTTGTTTGTGGCAAATTAACTAACATTTGACAAATTTTTAGTAATTGATGGAAGCCAAATATTTGTGTTGTTGGCACACCAAGCAAGTTGCCACAAACTCTATCATGCTGTTCTTCATACCAATCCAGTATAAGGATTGGCCAATCCTCCTATACGTTCGAAAGACACTGGAATGTCCCCCTGTAGGAGTTGTATGATATTCTGCTAGCAATTTCAGGAATCCAGGGATATGTTGCTGAAATTACTATCCTGCCTTTATGGTGTAGTCCACCATGCTCCAGGGTATAATGGCCATGAGATCCTGGGTTATCCATTAAGTCTGTAACAATCTTCTACAAAAGAATCGCATCATTGTTGACCTCCTCTATTATTGAATGAAATCCTGCCACGAAGGTTTTGATAAGACACATAACTCCTTGTCCTCCTTAGACATATCCTCCCACCTTTTGGATAGTGCATTAGCCATCTTGTTGGATGACCCTGCCTTGTAGACACTATCAAACTCCTATCCCAGCAATTTGGCCATCTAGTTTTGTTGGTTTTGCTTCGTTATCCGCTGCTCCAAGAGATACCTTAGGCCTTTTTTATTTGTACAAACTGTAAATATTTTCCCTAGCAAGTATGGTCACCAATGTTGTATGGCCAACACCAAAGCCACCGACTCCTTCTTATAGATGGATTTCATGGAAGAGGATTCAGACAAACCGTTGCTATAAAACGCGATAGGCTTCCTGTTTGGGATAACACAACCCCTATCCCATTCCTTGGTGCGTCACATTCAATAGGAAAAGGTTGGATGAAATTCGGCAACACTAGCATAGGCATAGTTGTCACTTCCTTCTTTAGGTTTTCTAAGGCCTCACCACTCTCCTTATTCTACTAAAAGTTCCCCTTCTTCATTAACTTTGTTAGGGGTCTACCTATCTTCACATAATTCTGTATGAAACGCCTACAGTATCCCATAAGGGCAAGAAAACCTTTTAAGGCCTTGATTGTTTTAGGCGTGGGCCACTGTTATATTACTACCAGCTTCTTAGGGTCCATCTCAACTCCTTTGAGCGAAATCACATGTCCTAAGAACCTCACTTCCTGCTACAAAGGTGGGTAATTCCACCCTCTTCATCCAATGCCTTTGCACCTCTTCCTCTTCTTCTTCTTCTTCTTCTTCTTCTTCTTCTTCAAAGTCATCATTTTGTTCAATGCCTCCTTTTCTCCCTCCATTGATAGAATTTTCACACTTCTCTGAACTTCTTTCGCCCCACTTGATTGTCCTTAATATATTTTTTTTTTCTTGAATGTTGTCTTTGACTTCGGCATTCACCTTCTCCTGATCGCTAGCCCACTTCTCAGTCCATGTCTCTAATACTCCTATTAAACCTTCATGTCTCCTCCTCGTATCTGACAGGTTGGACCAATCAAGAGAAACCTGGTTATCATAATTCACACACCTCCAAGAACTTAGAATGCACCAGTTCATACACTGAATACACCTCGTTTATTGCGTACAATCACACTGTTACAAGAATTGTACTTGGCAAAGCCAATGTTCTTCTCCATCACAGGACAAACTTGGTCCTGTCTACCTTCTCTATAAATTTTCAACAATCCCCCAAATGAGCCTCAACCACCTATCTATAGCCTTCCTTTTACAAAGGTTGTACTCCTCCTAACCTCCTAACGAACAAGTAGTTTTTTTATTCTTCCTTAAGCACCGATGAAAGGAAATGAAGTGACAAGTTTGAATAGAACGAAAGTAGTCAAGCTCGAATCAACGCAAGTGAAGAAACCGTGACTAACAAAGACAAGCGAAGACAAATGCGAACAAACCGAATGAACAAGACGAACGCAGTTGGTGAACGCAATCAACAAAGGCAATCAAACTGAACTAGTGAACTAATTCGACAAACTCAAACAAACGAAACTAGTTAATGGAATCGAACTGAGTTGGTGAACTGATTTGATGAACTGAATCGAATTGAACTGGCGAACATAAACGAAGTGAACTTGCAAACGCAATCAACGAACTGAAACAACGAATGCAAATAATGAACAACTTCTCATCATACTGATGAACTCAAACGACGAACACAATTGATGAACGAAACTCGCGCACAAAACAAATACAGAAGCGGAATAAGCAAATCAATAATCATCAAGGATTTAGGATCGATGAAGGCAAAGCTCTAGATACCATCTTAGATAATTGGAGTAGAGAGAGAAGATGAACAATGAATATTGATTTATTGATCTCAAAATGGTTTAAGTCTAGTACAAAGAAACTATTTATTGGAGACTGGTTTCTGTTAGTAATAACAAAATCTTACAACTGTCACATATGAAACTATACATGATAGTAGAGAAAATACAATGCTGTACAGAATACAAACAACTATCAACTCTAGTACTCTAACACATAACCATAGTTTTCACCATACTATATGTTCAAAAATATTTTTCAATAAAAATCATAAACTTAAACAACATACCATACAAATACATACAAAACAGGTTGTCTCTCACATCAGTTAAAAGAAAACATATTATCTATCAATAATACAACCACTAGTGATCTCAACGTCAAGAAGCTGAGTTGTAACTCTTGCATGCAGCTTACCAATAACCGATCCACTTGCCCTGCTTCCTAGGAGTCTTATGGGAGAAGCTTGTTGGTGCCACTTCCTACCACTCTCCCCGAGAGTGACCCAGGTGAAGATCACCCCCGTTACAACTATGCAGAGTTACTGATAGATTTCTTTCGTCAAGAAATCAGTCTAACTCTCCCCATAGTACTCACTCACACAAAAGAGAGAAAAAGTATGTATATTCCTTCTGTAAACAAGTATACAATGTACACAATCAACACTCACAAGGGAGCACTCTCCCTCCACAGGATATAGAAGTCCTGTCTATACAAAGGAATTAACAAACGCTACTCTTTTTCTATAGTCCCCCATCCTTCTTATAAATTCTCCCCTACTACTAACCAACTGTTAACAGAACTGCTAACAGTTACAACCATTACAACTCCCCCTAACCTCCTAACTACTTTATAAATTCCTTTTTCTCCTCTCATAGACTCTTAATATCCTATCAGTTACCCTTCACCACCTTTCGCTGAGTCATTGCACACACAAACATGTCGGCAATCATCCCCTGCCCATACAAGTTTCTCACACTACATCAGTTCACCACCAAAACTCATTATATATTCACAAATAAGATAGAAAAACAAGTTTAAACAAGTTAAAACATGTTGAAACAATTAAATCAGCTAAAGCAGTTAGCTCCCTCACTTAGATACTACAAAGTTTAATCTTACCCTTTTGAATCTACAACTGACTCACTTCCCTCCTTCAAAGAACTCCTCACGTTTCACTTTCTAAACCACTTGAAAATTCGAGATTTGAATATTGAATTATTTAAATGCTTCAACTCCAAGTGTCATACTCGAGAGTTTACGTAAACTCATGAGAGTCCAATAAACTCGACTCATAAACTCGTAAGAGTTTACTTTACATGAAAAAAATAATAATTTATATAAATAACATTCGAATTCAAATAAGTTCACAAATTTATATAACTTAAAAGTACTTTTAATAAATAAGTTCTTACAAATATTCCAAAACATAAATTCAAAGGTCAAGTGTATGTTTCTTGGAACATTTTTACTTCTACTTTTAATAGATGAAGATGCACTTAGGTTCCTTTCAAGTGAATTTGAACAATCCCCAAACATCCTGTTTCAATTTCAGTTCACTGCAAAATCCCCTAATAAAAAATTATCTAATTGTCAAGACCCTTATTTGTCACAAGGGGAGAAAAGGGCTTAAAATTTTTTAGTCATGTTACTTGTGGGAAATCAAATAGTTTTTTAGGAAAGAATAAATTAGGAAATTTGTGTATTTCATAACAAGTATATATTTTATTGTAATCAGTACAGATTTGAATAAATAGGGACAATCCCATAAATCAAGGGATTCTAGAATAGAATATAGTTATTATATTTCCTAAAATAGCTTAGGTCTCCCGTATATATCTTGTATGATCTCTTTGTAATAAAGATATCAATTTCCATTTAACCTAATTTCCAGATGGTATCAGAGCCATGGTTAGAGCCTATCCTAGCGAGTTCTAAGTGGGCATTCTATTCTTCTATTCCACCCGCTATCGGGCCGTTATCGGACCACCCAATTTCTACTATTATCACACACGAGATGTCTATATCTCGGCGTGAAGGGGTGTGTTGGAAGTCCCACATCGACTAGAGATAAGGTCAATTCTTAGTTTATAAGTGGATGCAAACCTCACCCTACAAGCCGGTTTTGTGGGGTTGAGTTAGGCTTAAAACCCACTACTAACATGGTATCAGAGCTTCCGATCTAGGAAGCTCTGTCTGCGCATTGTAAACCCTAAGACGGCAGCCTGCATTGCTGCTGCATTTTTCTTAACCCTAAGACGGCAGCCTGCATTGCTGTTGCATCTCTCTTAACCCTAAGACGGCAGCCTGCATTGCTGCTGCATCTTTTCCTATATTCATTACATTTTTTTCCCTTGCTATTGCAACCTTCTCTATCGCTCAATCTTCTGTTGCTGCTGTCTTCTCTGTGCCTTAATTGCACAGCCTTTCCTTTTTCCGCTCAGCCATCTTCTTGCTATGATGTCAAGGGAAGAGGAAGTTGTGAACCCAACCCCAGAAACAGGGAATTCCCATTCCCAGCTTCCTGGAGAACTGCAGAATATCCATTCTGCATATCGACTCAATGGAAGAAATTATTTGAAGTGGGCCCAACTTGTTCGTACAGTGCTGAAGGGAAAGGGGAAGTTGAGTCACCTGATGGAGTCTGGACCCAAACAGGAGGATCCCAAGTTTACTACATGGGATGAGGAAGATTCAATGATCATGGTGTGGCTGTGGAATTCAATGATTCCAGAAATCAGCGACACATGCATGTTCCTTAATTCGGCAAAAGAGATTTGGGATGCTGTAGAGCAAACCTACTCTAAAGCCAAAGATGCTGCTCAAGTATATGATGTAAAGGTGAAAACTTTGGCAGCAAAACAAGGGAACAAGACTGTTACAGAATATGCCAATCAGTTGACATCATTATGGATGGAGCTAGACCATTATAGAGTCATAAAAGCCAAATGTACTGAAGATTCAGCACTTCTCAAGGAATATATCGAACAAGACAGAGTTTATGATTTCCTTGTTGGTTTGAATCCTGAATTTGATCAAGTTAGGATTCAAATATTGGGGAAGCAAAAGGTACCATGCTTCAATGAAGTGGTGGCTATTGTGAGAAGTGAAGAAAGCAGAAGGGGTCTCATGTTGGAGAGTCCAGCAGTAGTAGAGAACTCAGCAATGGTGGCTGACCATAAAGGAGAACAGACGTTGGCCATGGTAGCCGAACAGAAGAAAGGAGGATCAGCAAATGTGGAGAAGAAAGGTGATGGTCTCTGGTGTACCTACTGCAATAAGCCTCGTCATACCCGAGAGAAGTGCTAGAAGTTGCATGGAAAGCCTTTAAATCAAGATCGAGAAGGGGGACACAGAGGAGGCCCCTCAAGGAAAGGAGGACAAGTTTATGTTGCTGCTGGAACAAATGAAGGAAATAATCCAGAAGCTGCTGCCCATCTTAATCAAGAGGAGATAGAAAGGGTGAGAACCTTTCTTAGTAAGCTGGAAAAACCTACAGGTGTGTGTTCTTTGGCATATTCAGGTAATTTTCCACTTTCTTTTGGATTAAATGTCTCAGATACACCCTTTAACAATTACTGGATATTGGACTCTGGAGCCACAGACCACATGACACCATTAGCCAAACACTTCTCCACATATTCCCCATGTCCCAGCAACAAGAAAATTGCCACAGCAGATGGAACCCTTATAACTGCAGCTGGTCAAGGAAATATCCAAATCAATTCTTTAATAACCTTAAAAGATGTTCTCCATGTCCCAAAGCTGTCCACCAACCTAGTCTCTATACGAAAACTTATAAAGGATTTGTCATGTAAGGTTGTTTTTTACAACAATCATTGTGTATTTCAGGACAAGGATTCGGGGAGGATGATTGGACATGCTAGAGAATGGAATGGCCTTTATTATCTTGAAGATCCAAATCTGTCCAACAAAAACAGAATCTCTCATTCCTTCATATCTGAATCTTTGATGACCAACAGAGAAAAAATCATGCTTTATCATTGTCGGTTGGGACATCCCTCCTTTGGAGTGATCAAAATTATGTTTCCCTCTCTGTTTACAAAGTTAGATGTTGAGAGTCTTCATTGTGAGGTGTGTGAACTTGCTAAGCACAAGCGTGTATCTTTTCCAATAAGTAATAAAATTAGCAATTTCCCCTTTTATCTTGTTCATACTGATGTATCGGGACCTTCTAATGTTTCAAATGTGTTTGGTGCTCGATGGTTTGTCACCTTTATAGATGATTGTACAAGGGTCACTTGGGTTTTCCTACTTAAACAAAAATCAGAAGTCAGTTCTGTCTTCCTAAACTTCCACTCCCTGATAAAAGGTCAGTTTGGTGTTAATATTAAGAGGCTTAGGTCAGATAATGCCAAAGATTACTTCAATCATGTCCTTAATTCTTTTTGTCAAAAAGAAGGTATAATTCATGAGTCCTCTTGTGTCAAAACACCACAGCAGAATGGGATCGCAGAAAGAAAAAATGGGCATCTATTAAATCAGACTCGGGCATTGTTGTTCCAAAATAGTGTTCCAAAAAATATCTGCGGGGAAGCTGTTCTTACAGCAACACACCTTATCAATAGACTACCCTCTAGAGTCTTAGGATCAAAAAGCCCTATGGAAGCTTTGTCGTCTTTCTATCCAAACCTATCCACTACAAATAATCTTAAACCAAGAGTTTTTGGGTGCATCTCATATGTCCATATTCATAATACAGACAGGGGGAAACTTGATCCTAGAGCCTTAAAGTGTGTCTTTGTTGGTTACTCACTCACTCAGAAAGGGTATAAATGCTACCACCCCCCATCCAAAAATTCTTTGTGTCTAGGGATGTTACCTTCAATGAACAAGAGGGCTATTTCCATCAACCTTATCTTCCGGGGGAGAGTTTCAGGGAAGATAAGGAAAGTAGTAATTCTGGTTTTCCCATTCTTCCAGACCTGATATTTGAACCTAAACTAGATCAAATTGAAGCTGTACCAAGTGAAATAGGTCAAGAAAGTGAAATTAATTGTGGAGCTGATCAAGGAGATGTTGAAGCTGGAAAATTTGGTAAGAAGCTGGTATACTCAAGGAAGACTAAGGCCATTCCAGGATCAAGCAATGTTCAAGAATCCAACTCAAATCCACAAAAAGAGGTAACAATTTTTTCTCCAGCTGTGCAGGCTGAAATTGAAACCCAAAATGATCTTGAAATTGAAACCCAAAATGATCTTGACCTCCCAATTGCCATTAGAAAAGGGCCAAGAAAATGCACCAAACAGCCACTCTACCCTCTCTCAAATTACCTGTCCTTTGAAAATTTCTCTCCTACCCATAAAGCCTTCCTAGTAAACCTAAACACTACACTCCTACCTAATACCCTATCTGAGGCATTGTCTGACAGAAAATGGAGGCAAGCCATGGATGTAGAGATGGAGGCGTTAGAGAAGAACAACACCTGGGAGTTAGTCACCTTACCAATAGGAAAGAGGCCAGTTGGATGTAAGTGGGTTTATACAGTGAAATACAAGGCTGATGGATCAATTGAGAGATATAAGGCAAGACTAGTTGCCAAAGGGTTCACCCAAACCTATGGAGTTGATTATTTGGAGACCTTTGCTCCGGTTGCCAAAATGAACACAGTTAGGGTGATATTGTCTCTTGCTGCCAATTATGGTTGGAACTTGGAACAATTTGATGTTAAGAATGCTTTCCTACATGGAGACCTTGAAGAAGAAATTTATATGGAGATACCTCCGGGATACGGTAGAGACGTTGTTACCAACACTGTTTGCAAGCTGAAAAAGGCATTATATGGGCTAAAACAGTCCCCGCGTGCATGGTTTGGCAGGTTTACTAAAGTTATGACAGGTCTAGGTTACAAACAAAGCCAAGGGGACCATACTTTGTTCTTTAAACATTCCAAGTCAGGGGGAGTAACAATATTATTGGTGTATGTGGATGACATAATATTAACTGGAGATGATAAAGAAGAGCAGCGATTGTTGAGCCAATGCTTGGGCAAGGAATTTGAGATCAAGACCTTGGGAAAACTAAAATATTTTTTGGGAATTGAAGTTGCCCACTCCAAGAAAGGGATATTTATATCCCAGCAGAAGTATATCACTGATTTGCTCAAGGAAACTGGCAAGGCAGCGTGCAAACCTGCTGGTACCCCATTAGAACCAAACATAAAGCTTGGAAATGCAGAAGAAGACGTTGCTGTTGAAAAAGAGATGTACCAGCGATTAGTGGGCAGACTTATATATTTGTCTCATACCAGGCCAGATATTGCCTATGCAGTGAGTTTAATTAGCCAATTTATGCATAGCCCAAAGGAGACCCATTTACAAGCTGCCCACAGAATTTTACAGTACCTTAAAGGAACTCCAGGAAGAGGGATTCTATTCAAAAGGAATGGTAATGTGAAGCTTGAAGCCTATACTGATGCTGATTATGCAGGGTCAATTGTGGATAGGAGGTCAACTACAGGATATTGCACCTTTCTTGGAGGAAATCTTGTGACTTGGAGAAGCAAAAAGCAGGGTGTAGTGGCTCGGTCCAGTGCTGAAGCGGAATTCCGAGCCATGGCACAAGGTATATGTGAGTTGCTATGGCTTAAAATCATCTTAGAAGACTTGAGGATAAAATGGGAAGAACCTATGAAGCTCTATTGTGATAATAAGTCAGCAATCAACATAGCCCACAACCCAGTGCAGCATGATAGAACAAAGCATATTGAAGTAGACAGACACTTCATCAAAGAAAAGCTTGATAGTGGCTTGATATGCACTCCATATGTGTCCTCTCAAGATCAAATTGCAGACATTCTTACCAAGGGGCTGGGCTGCCACAATTTTGAGAAGATTGTATCCAAGCTGGGAATGAAAAACATCTATTCACCAGCTTGAGGGGGAGTGTGGGAAATCAAATAGTTTTTTAGGAAAGAATAAATTAGGAAATTTGTGTATTTCATAACAAGTATATATTTTATTGTAATCGGTACAGATTTGAATAAATAGGGACAATCCCATAAATCAAGGGATTCTAGAATAGAATATAGTTATTATATTTCCTAAAATAGCTTAGGTCTCCCGTATATATCTTGTATGATCTCTTTGTAATAAAGATATCAATTTCCATTTAACCTAATTTCCAGATTACTAATAAAATTTAAACCAAGAGTGGATATAAAATTAGAACTAGTAGACATGAGGTGTTAGCTTTGCAAAAGGAAAAACAAAACAGAGCGAGGGGCTGCAAAGTCAGAGCTAATCCGACCCACGATAAGCAACAACAACCCCGGCGAGCGACAATGAGCAATGACGACCTTGGCGACAACGACCATGATTGTGATGGCGGCTAATAGCGATGGCGAGCGAGTGACATGAAATTGAGAGACAAAGCACAAGAGCGAGAGTTGGAAGATGATGGGCTTAAGTCTGAAAGATGATCACAAACCTTAATCTGGTGAGTCACCCCTAAAATTTACTTTGTTTTACCTAAAAAAAGAAATTTTGTCGAACTCGCCAAATTGGAAGCACACTCGTGAGTTTGACCAAGCCTACCGTTCTGTGATTCTACTCCAAAATCGAGTTTGCTTTGAAGTTAACTCGAAAGCTATGAGTAAACACGTAAACTCGTCTGAGGTAACGAGTTAACTTGCGAGTTTGATAACCATCTTCAACTCTCATCCAATTCACTCTACTTATGTGTAACGTTTAACCTAGGAAACCAATTTTACCTCATACGAGATTTAAGGCACAAAATGCTACGCTAAACTAATTAAGATTTTATTATCAAATCTTGTCCCATATCTCACCCAAATAAGTCATCAGAAACTTCATTATATTATATCTATATAAATATATATTTATATTATCAATATATTATATATATTATCTCTATTATATATTATATTTTAAAATATTCTACTAAATATTATGTTAACTATGCATATCACAAAATATTCCATTATCTATTATAATATTCTAATAAATCTTTTAAATTATAAATAATAAATTGTTTTATCTTTTACTTAAAATATTTAACCATATTTGTATATTTTTCTAATTATTATAATTTATAGGATCTCACTTTAGATACCATGTAAAATGAACTGAACAAGAGGGAGCTGTTTAGCAAACTGAAAGGTATTCATTTTATTAATATATTGAATATAGAAGCATACATTAGTATTTCTAGCTAACTTCTTACAACATAAGAGATAACTAACAGCCTTTACTCGAAAGGTTGCAAGAGGTAACTGTTACGAATAGCTAACTGCTCTGACTACGTAGTACAATTTTTACATTTTGCAGTATAGCTAAGTACATACTCTAATAATCGAAGAACACCATCTAGTATTGTTCACTTTTTTGATTGTGCTATAGCTTAATTAATGTGCAAAATAATAAATATTTGCTTGCAAGTGAGCTGACATAAAAGTTTCCTGCATGTTTTAATTATGTGCAGAGCAACCTTATGACAGCATCCCGAATTTTAGTGCCGCTGATGCTTTAAGGCTTACAGGAATTGGGAGGAATGAATTTATTGATATAATGAACAAGTGCAGATCTAAGGTACTAGATAGATTTTTCAATATGGTATACAGAAATATACTTTTGATTCTTGTATCAAATTGTATGCATTTCTGTGATTACTTTAGTACCTGTTTCAATAGCGTTCTGATATTAGCTTTAAAGACTTGGTGTAAGCAGGGAAGGTGTTGATTCTAGAGATGTCAAACTGAATAATATACCTTATCCTCATCTGACACTTCTCACTTATATGCCTCTGATTAGAGACTTTAAATTTTTTCCTCATGTCATATCCAAGATCTTGTTGCCCCTTGCCTTAAACTGGATAATGATTTCATTACATTCTTTCCTTACTTGTTAATGCCTCTTTTGGGGTATTCAGAAAATCATGTGGAAGCTGAACAAGTCAATTGCCAAAGAACTTTTACCTACACAGCCTGTGGATTTTCCTATTGAACCTTGGTGGGGAGTTTGTTTGGTGAACTTTACTTTGGAAGAATTTAAGGTACGGTCTGCATTTTCACCCTTGTTAATGGAGGAGGGTTCATTTGCAATAATGTTGTCCATTGAGTTTATTGGAAATAATATGTAGTTTAGGTATTCACTTTATTTTTTTCATGTGTTTTCTTGTCTTCATAGAAACTTTCAGAAGAGGAAATGGCCATGATAGATAAACTTTGTAAGGAGGAAGCAAATTCATTTATCTTGTTTGATCCTGATGTTGTAAAAGGTCTTTATGGTCGAGGATTGATCTATTTTGATGTTCCTGTGTATCCTGATGATCGCTTTAAAGGTCTGTCTTGAGTTCAAGTTTGATTCTATTTTTATTTTTTGCTTTCTAGGCTTTTCATATTGTGAAAATAGAGAAAAACTAGATATAGGATTAATTCCTTTGTGTAGAACATACATATAGGGCAATATATTTATACTAAAGAATCGTACTGGAAAATTTGGACTAAGCCTATATACATATAATATTGTAACTAACACAAGATATTGTAACTGTTAGATATATTATCTTTATCTTTGATCTTGTTAGTTTGTTATAATTTCTTATTTGTATTTTGGGCTTAGTCCATATTTCTTTTATTATAAATAGAGGACCCTGTGTGTATATTCAACACAAAGGAGATTAATCCCTGTTAGGAACCCAAAATTGAAAAGAGACAAAAGTGTAATATTCTTTCTTGTGTAGACGGTATAGAACACAAAGAATAGGAGAGCACTCTCTCCTCCAAAGGTCTCCCCTTCACAAAGAGCCAAAGCTCAATCTACAAGATTTTCCAAAAGTTAACCCCCCATTCCAAGACCCTCTAACTATATAAAGGAAACCAACCTCACTCACCTAACAACCTAACTAACACTATTTCTTAATCTGTCTCCTTCTATTAGACCCACATTATATCCTAACATTACACCCTGCTGCAAAACAACATTGTCCTCAAGGTTGGAACCGTGAAGCTTGATCTCATGGCTCTTCTTCATCATCATGTTATCATATGAAGCGAACCCACTGGCAACTGCCCTCCAATTCAGGTCTGGAGGCTTGGGTAGTGGCAAATCCTCCTCCAATGACTTCCACTCTTCCTGGATTCTTTTAGCCCAATTTTGTGAAATCCTCAAAATCTCATCTCTGTCCTCATTGGCTCTTGTAGCAACAACACTTTCAGTAGTCGCTCCATCTGCTTGCAAACTCTCAAGTAAAATTTCCACACTCCCAATATGTGTTATTGCTGCCCAACTCTCATGTAAAATTTCCACACTCCCAATATGTGTTACTGCTGCCCAACTCTCACATAGCATGCTTCTCCTGTTCCCTTCAACTCTCTTTAGTAGATTTTTCCAAGAAAGGTTCTTGGATTTTTGGTGCCAGGTCTTGAACCCCTGGACTACATTTTCTTTGCTGTTTGGGTGTCCTTTTGTTGATCCTTTGGTGTTTTGAACTTCAGAAGCATTTGCTGCTCCTGTTGTTTGACCTTGGGTGTCAGTCCCTTCATTAGTGGTCAACTCTTCTCTTTTCACCCACGGAAAAACAGGTTTTTCCTCACCCTTCCTAGCTCCAATATTGTCAATGGCATCCTCTTCTCCTTTTTGTTCCCAATTGATTGAATTGTCTCCTTCACCTGAGTGTTTCTTTGCTTTCTTGATGTCTTGTAGAAGTTCCTCTCTTCTTTCCTCTCTTGCATTGTAAACAGACTCAACTAGGTTGCTCCCTGACACCACTGTTTTAACCCCAGGCCTCAACAATTTTCCCCCCTTCTTCACTGTTTTGACATACACACCACAACCTACCACACTATCTCCACTAAAAACAACAGTTTTTGCAACTTTCTCAACAGCAGTCACACCAATGTCTCCATCACAGTTTTCGTCATTGCCTTCCTCTTCACATATATTTTCTTCTCTCCTATCCTGTCCTCTAATTTTTGCAAAACCATCAACACTAAAAACAACAGCTTCTGTTTCTCTTTTCCTCTCCCTATTGGTTGAATATTCTTCTCCATATGAGGGTTTCTTGGCTTTCTTGATGTCTAGGAGACTATCTTTCAGAACATACCTACTCGTTTTTCCCTTTTTCTTTCCTTTCATGACAAATTTCTCACTTCTTTCTAAGCCCTTTATGAGAATCCTGATTTCTTGCCGCATTTCTTGCATATTTCTTCTCCATTCTGCCATGCTCATTTTTGGTTCTGCCCTGCTCATTTTCTGTTCACTGGTCCTCCTCTCCAAGGTATTGTCTCTTCCTTCCATGCTTCCACCCTTTCTTGATCACTTCTTGATCTGCAACCTTTGATCCGGCGGGTCAGACCAATTGTTAGGAACCCAAAATTGAAAAGAGACAAAAGGGTAATATTTTTTCTTGTATAGACTGTATAGAACACAGAGAATAGGAGAACACTCTCTCCTCCAATAGTCTCCCCTTCACAAAGAGCCAAAGCTCAATCTTCAAGATTTTCCAAAAGTTAACTCTCATTCCAGGACCCTCTAACTATATAAAGGAAACCAACCTCACTCACCCTAAGAACCTAACTAACACTATTTCTAAATTTGTTTCCTTCTATTATACCCACATTATATCCTAACAATCCCTTACATAGTCTTCAAAAAAAAACCTGGCTCAAGATACCACTTGTTAGGTTTATCAAGAAGGAGGTTCATTGGAGAATACAACACCAAGGAGATCTGAGCCTAACCACATAAGGAATTGACACCACTATCTACACAAAACCTTAAGACAATGGGTTAATGGATATTCAACCTTATATGGTGCTCTATTTTCTCATTTCTATCCAATGTAGGACTTAGAATCACACTTGGAAACAATGAATATGTTCGAAAATCATCCAAGGAACCAACCTCCATTCACACAGAATGTAACAAATCTTGTTAGCTATCATAGATACAAAACAATGTGTCTGTCTCAAGACACCTTCCCCCTTTATATAGCTAATCCCCCAAGGGACACTACACAACCTGACAACCCCCACCTAACAACCCCTACACCTCTTAACAAACTCTATTTTGTGTTCTATTTCTTTTTCTCCTAACGTAGACCCTCATGGTCCTATCAGCATACTTCCTTTGAGATATAACAATACCATTGTTGGATTATCCTATCTTAATCCTCAAGATATATTGAGTTTTCCAAGATCTTTGATCTAAAAGTGGTGACAAAGGTGTTGTTTCATCTAGGAGATGCCATGGTGGTCACTGCTTGTGAGAACGATATCATGAATAGATATTGTTAAATAGATACACCAAACACTTGAGTGATGGTAAAAGACTAAGTGATTTTCCTCATTGTGAGTCATACTAAATTGTTGAACAAGATTGCTAAAACTTCCAAACCATGCCCTAGGAGACTGTTTCAGGCCATATAAAGTTTTGTAGAGATAAAATACCAATCCAAAAAACTCGCTTTAAGCAACAAAACCTGGTGGTTGCTCCATTTAAATTTCTTACTTTAAATCTCTAGTAGAAAAAACAATTTTGACATCTAGTTGGTAAAGAGGTCATTGTTGAAAATCAGCCATAGCTATAAATAAGTGAACAAAAGATTATTCAAACAAAAATTTTTTGTAACCTTTTGCCACAAGGTGAGCATTGAGATGACAAATAGTAACGATAGCAAAAATCCACCTAAACCCAACAACCAATTTCCTAGATGGTAATGGGATGAGCTTCCAAGTTTCACTATTATTAAGAGCATTGCTTTCATGAAGCATGGTTTGACGCCAATCAAGATGGGCTTAAGGATCATCTATAGATTTTGGAATTGACACAGAAGAAATAGACTAAAGGCAAGTATAAAAAGATGGAGTAATCTAGGGTAACTCGAAGCAGTGTGTTAAGAAATGGACTTTACGCCTAATTTAACATTACAAAATTGACTTGTAAAGTGAGGTTTGCACCTACTTATATACTCAAAAGTAGCCTTATCACTAGTGTTTCGAAACTTCCAACACCCCTCCTCACGCCGAGGTATATACATATTGTGCATGGGACTAGATATTAACGAGTGGTCTGATAGCGGCCTAATAGCGGGTGGAACAATATGCCTAACAAACAACAAATTTTGCTATGATAGGCTCTAAACCATGAGTCTGATACCATGTTAAGAAATGAACTTTAAGCCTAACTCAACCCTACAAAACTGACTTATAAGGTGAGGTTTGCTCCTACTTATATACCCTAAACTAGCCTTATTAGTAGTCGATGTGAAACTTCCAACACAATGTAATGAGGAGAGATATTACGGGTATAGCGTATACCTTTATGAAGGACAATTAGAAGTGTAGACACTTCATCAAAGATAATCTTGGCAAGATGTTTTCACAAAAAGCTTCCTCAAGGTAGATTTGAGGATCTTGTAGGCAAGTTGAGAATGATTGATATTCATTTACCAACTTGAAAGCAAATTATTTGGATAAATGTTTTCATAATATTTCCATATTGATTAGGAAAAATGTCTTTATAATCATCCTATTCATTTCGGCATATTTTTATTTTCTTATTTTAAAGGTTTTGATTATTACAAAATAGAGATTATGAGAATGTAATTTGTGTGATTGTTATCAATAAATAATTCTCATTTATTTCTTCTAAAATAACTCCTTACCTCATTAGTGTATCCAATATATCCAAAGTTGCATTCTAAGGAATCAGTCAAGTTCCTTTTTCTTTAAATCTTAATTTTGTGTTATATTTTAATCTCTCCAAACTTTTAAATTTTTCTGTAGTCTTTGATGCTAATACTTGAACTGTGTAAGGAAATAAAAAATCATTTTATTTATTAACAATCACACATAAGGAAATCAGACTTACTTTCATTTATTTTGAGATATGATCAAGATGATTTTAAATATTTTATTGTATTCTGACATAGTCAATAATTTGGAAGGATGAGGCTTTAAAGTTAAATTTGAGGTATGGATTAGTGGCTTATTGGTTTTCTTCTCTTACTTTTTTTTTGTTGTGGTGGGTGAGTCATAAAGGTACAGTATAAACATAATGATTTTTATTTAGACATACAAAAGACATGTGGCCAAATGTAAGTCAAAAAGTTGTGATCATCAGAAATATTCCGAAATCCCACTAAACTAGGAACAATAACTAAAACTAAGTAATTGACTACACCCCTATGTAATCAGAGTGCCTTGTATCTTATGATTGTGGGGACTGTTTTTTTCTCTCCTTTATTTGATTGTTAGAATTATGAGATGTATCCGATTTCATCTTTAGAATAGTTTACAGTTAGATGATCTATTAAGATTTATTCTTTTATATTTCATTATTTAATTTGAATTTTTATAATTATATGTATATCTTATTAGAATCAGATATATTAGAATGATTTATTGGTGTATATCATATCATGTGTTAGGATTCTAAGTGTGAGTTTGGTCTCACATTGAGTAGGAATGAGTCTAAAGAGTAGCATATAAGAAAGAAAACCGACACACTCATTGTCTTAAGGTTTTGAGTTGGATGTGATATCTTGGTTATATAGTATGCTCACGGCTCATTGGTGCCAAATCTCCCTAGCGTTTCCCCTTGGAAGAACCCTACATCATGCATATAGAATAAAATATCCATTAATTATTTTTTTGTAATAAACTTGTGTAAAACAGACTCTATAGTGTAGTCCATACAAACAGTTTTCAACTGTTGCATCCATATATTTTTCTCTCTTTCAACAATTTTTATACTTTTGGCGGTGATTCAGTTTCCAGGCTCGAAGGTTTCGTTTCCAACAGGGAGCAGTCTTATGAAGATCCTATAGAAGAGTAATGCCTTCTTTCCTGTCTTGCCATCCTTTTGTTTTTAGGTGATGTTTCCATAAAGTGGAATAAGTAACACCATATCCTTTTCATCTAGGCTACTATATGCAGTGTTTGTTGTTTCAAATGAAAATGCATCTGTTGCTGAATTGGCAGCAACCCTACAGGCTGACTTGTCACAACTGCAGGCTGCTGCGTCTTTTGTATGTAGATTGGGATGGGCAACGAAAGTAATTGATCCAGCATCTATTCTCCAGGATGCAAACATACCTGGATCTCCTAAAAGTGCAGGCAGTGATGAAGATGCTTCTATGGGTAGTCATGGTTTTCATAATATGCTCACTGATAGTAATAACAATCAAGGTGATGCTTATGGTCCTCATTCTTCCTATACACGTGTTGCTTTCATAGTTGATGCTACTATAACATCATATCTTATGATGGGTTCTGTTTCGCCAGGTATATTCCTTCATCATTTTCTAAAGCTTAAATTCATTTAATGGAACTTTTTTGAATTGTTTTTCTTATTGTTATTGTCCTACTGATGTTTGTTAGAGTGTATGCACAGGCTGTTATTCTGAGCATTGTTATATTATATACTTTTTCCTCGGGTTAGTTTGTCTGCTAGTTTAAGTTAGCTTTCAGTTACAAGTTGCTGTAACTTCCATATCTACTTATATAAATATCATGTATATTTGCAGCAGATTAAGGAAATAATTATACAAATTACTTCTATTTTTTACTCAAACTCATTACTTTTGGTGGTTTTTGGGACTGTTGGGGAACAAAAGAAGATACATATATAGGCAGCATTGTTCAGTTACATAATACATGCAGAAAGGAAAGTAAATAGAGGGTGATCAAATCAAATTAGAGAGATTTGGTTTGCACACAAAACAGCAATCAAATAGGATAAAATCAGAATATTTTGATCTTGAAAAGTAATTCCAAAGTAAACATACAACTGTCAAGTCCCCACTCCCAAAGTTGGTGCATAGATGTTGAACTTGGTTACAAGAATAAATTATCAATTTAATGAGCTAAGATATTCTAAAGGATAATAATACAAAATATCTTGAACATAATATATAATATAATAAGCTAACTAATTTTTCTTTTTGAGCGGGAAAGTATAACTATTTATATATATATATATATATATATATATATATATATATATATATATATATATATATATATATATATATATATATATATATATATATATATATATTGGAGCACTTGGGGTGTCCCAACCATATACAAAAGTGTACAATGATAGGCAAGGGAAAACGGAGGGGGTCTTGAAAGTATACTTTAGGGAGAAATAAAAATAGAAATAGTTAATTGGTTAACAATTGGTTGTTTTTGTGAAATGAGACGAAGACTTTTTGTAAAAGTCTATATATTGTCATGTATAGGAGAGGAGAAGGGGGAATGAAAATTTGTAGATTGAGCTTTAGTTCTTTGTGAAGGGGAAACCATTGGAGGAGAGAGTGCTCTTGATAGGAATAAGAAGAAATGGTTAGTCTATGAGAGAAGGAAGAAGGGTAATTAGCTGTAATAGCCTAACTGCCTATGACAGTTAGAAGTGAGCGGGAGAGGGAGTATAAATAGAGGCCTGTTAGTTGGGAAAAGGGGACTTGTTGTTGAATTGTTTGTTGACAGGTTCTGACCTGTGAAGAGGGTTAAGCCTCTGGATTCTTTCTGTACAGATACACTACTGTGAATAATATTCAGTTTTTTCCTATCTTTCTTGTGTCTTTTGGTGAGAAAGAGAGTACTTGATTAGGTTCCCAATTTAGGAACCTATCAATTGGTCCGACCTGCCGGATCCCATTTGGAGAGGAGACGTTAGCGCATGATGGAGGGAAGAGTGGTGGCAGTCGAAGGGCACTTGGAGGCTGTCGAGATTGCAATAGCAGAGACGAAGGCAGACACGGCGGCGATACGACAGGCATCCAAGCATTCTTGAAAGCGCTTGGAGAACGTAACCACAATCACAAGGGCCAACATCAGGATGAGAGCCAATCGTCGGTGAATGATAATGAGGGTGGACCCGACGGCGAAAGGGGAAGAAGAGGAGAAGGTAACCAAGAAGGAATGGTCAATTGGAGGAAACGGGTCGAGTTGCCCGTGTTTGAAGGGGGCAAACCATGGATTTGGATAGGCAGAGCGGAGAAGTTTTTCAAGGTCCAGAGGGTGGCTGAAGAGGTGAAGCTACAATTGGCTTTTATTAATATGGAGGGTTATGCCGGAAGTTGGTTCCGATTTTGGCGGGAGAAAACCAAGAACCATTCTTGGGATGGATTGAAGAGGGCTTTGGGAATACGATTCGGGGGAGGAACACGAGGGACGGTTTATGACAGGCTGTCGACCATAAAACAGGCGGGGCCGGTGGATGAGTATATTCGCGAATTCGAAGTACTGGTTGGGCAAACAACCAAGATACATGAGCGGATTATGGGTTACTTCATGGTGGGCCTACGGGAAGAGGTGGGCGATCATGTCAGGCTGCATGACCCACCTGATCTAATGACTGCCATGCGAGTTGCGCGCGATGTGCAAAAGTTGTGTTCGACTTCGAAGGCGGGAGGAGGATGGGTGTCCAAGAATCAAAGTTCCTGGGGGGAAACGACAGGACCGGTGGTGCATGCGGAATCAAATCGCGATACAACGGTGCGAGGAGGGCTGGCGGAGAGTATCGGGTCTGTAAAGAAAGACGCGACCCAGGGGGGATGTAATGTGAGAGCCAACAGCGACGGGAGAGAGAAGAATGTCCGCAATCTACCATACTCGGAGTATGTCAAACGGAGAGAGGAGGGGAGATGTTTCAGGTGCGGCGGACCTTTCAACCCCGACCATCGCTTCCCAGAGAGGGGTTTAAGGATGCTAATCTTGGCGGAAAAGGAGGAAGAGACTGAAGGCGAGGTGGGAACCGAGATGAATATCACCACGATGGAGCTATCGGCGCTGTCCGCCGGCGGTCTCACGTCTCCCAAAAAGATGAAGTTACGGGGACGAATAGGATGACAAGAGGTGCTGGTTTTGATTGACAATGGCGCGAGCCACAACTTTATCAATCGAAGGGTGGTGGAGGAACTGGAGATAGCGGTAGTGGAGACCCAACCTTATATTGTAAGCCTGGGGGACGGACAGAAGAAGAGAATCAGCGGTTGCTGTGAGCAGGTGGCTTTGGAGTTGGGAGATGCAGAATTTATCGAACGATTTTACCTGTTCGAGCTCGGAGGAGTGGAGGTAATCCTTGGGGTGGAGTGGTTGGAGAAACTAGGAAAGGTGACGGTGAATTGGCGGAAGTTGACTATGGTGTACCGACAAGGAGAGAAGGAGATAACAGTGAAGGGGGACCCCACGTTGGAACGGAAAGTGGTGGGACCCAGGGCCTTATTAAAAATGGATAAAGTAGAAGCTTGGCTTATGGTATGGGAATTGGGCTCACTGGAGTCCAGGGGAAGTACTCTAAATTATTTGGGCCTCACCGACAAGCAAAAGCAAGAGATGGAGTTGCTGTTGGGCCAGCATGACGTGGTGTTCTCGGAGCCTACGGGGCTGCCACCTAGCAGAGGGATGGTGCATCATATACCGCTAAAAGAGGGGGTAGATCCCATCAACGTGAGGCCCTACCGGTACCCAAACGTGATGAAAGGAGAAATAGAACAGCAGGTCGCCAAGATGCTCTGATCGGGGGTGATCCGACCAAGCCACAGCCCCTATTCGAGTCCTGTCATTCTGGTGAAGAAGAAGGATGGCAGCTGGCGCTTCTGCATAGACTACAGGGCACTAAATCGAGCTACGGTGCCGGACAAATTTCCCATACCGGTGATCGAGGAGTTGCTGGATGAGTTGGGAGGGGCTTCCTACTTCTCTAAGGTGGACTTGAAGGCGGGGTACCACCAGATTCGCATTGGTGAGAAGGATATAGAGAAGACTGCGTTCAGAACGCACCAGGGGCACTACGAGTTCGTGGTGATGCCGTTCAGGCTCACCAACGCGCCGACGACATTTCAAAGCGCGATGAACAACCTTTTCCAACCCTAGTTACGAAAGTTCGTTCTGGTTTTCTTTGATGACATCTTAGTCTACAGTCGAACATGGAGGGAGCATCTCGAGCATGTCGGAAGCATCCTTTCAACCTTGGAACGAGATCATTGGGTGGCTAACCAGAGAAAGTGCAAGTTCGGACAAACCCAAATTAAATACTTGGGACATATTATTTCGCACAGAGGCGTGGAGATGGATGATGAGAAGATAAAGGCCGTCGTGGAGTGGGAGAGACCAAAATCGGTGAAGAGCTTAAGGGGATTCTTGGGATTGTCGGGTACTATCGGAGGTTCATAAAGTATTATGGCAAAATTGCCAGACCTTTAACGGAACTGCTGAAGAAGGGGGGATTCGCCTGGAATGAGAGGGCAGACGAGGCATGGCAAACTTTGAAGAGAGCCATTACGACGGCCCTAGTGCTGTCTTCACTTGACTTTCAGCAACCCTTCCACATTGAATGTAGCGCGCCAGGTAGGGCCAGAGACAGCACGAATTCACCCTGTCTTCCATGTGTCACATATGAAGAAGGCAATAGGAGAACAAAGAGTGGAGAAGGAATTGCCACAGGACCTGCAGACAGAAGGGCCTTCATTCTGGCCAGTGAACATTTTAGGAAGAAGACAGCTGCAGGGAAAAGGGGAAAGTGTGCCACAACTGCTGGTAGAATGGCAAGAAGGAGGACCGGAAGGGGCAACCTGGGAAGACGAAATGACTATCAGGGAGCAGTACCCCGATTTCAACCTTGGGGGCAAGGTTGGTCTTCAAGGGGAGGGTATTGATAGGAATAAGAAGAAATGGTTAGTCTATGAGAGAAGGAAGAAGGGTAATTAGCTGTAATAGCCTAATTGCCTATGACAGTTAGAAGTGGGCGGGAGAGGGAGTATAAATAGAGGCCTGTTAGTTGGGAAAAGGGGACTTGTTGAATTGTTTGTTGACAGGTTCTGACCTGTGAAGAGGGTTAAGCCTCTGGATTCTTTCTGTACAGATACACTACTGTGAATAATATTCAGTTTTTTCCTATCTTGTGTCTTTTTGGTGAGAAAGAGAGTACTTGATTAGGTTCCCAATTTAGGAACCTATCAGCTCTCCTAATTTTGTGTTCTTTTTAGTAGTTTCTACAAAGAAATATTACTCTTCTTTCTTTTGTCAGTTCTGGGTTCCTAACAATTGGTCCGACCAGTGAGCGAGGTAGAGCCATAGTCAAATTAAGGGAGGAAAGCAGGGAAGGTTTCCAAGAATTGAAAGAAATGATACGGGAATACCATAATCAAGAAAGGAACTCAAAAGGAAGGAAGAAATATGTTGATAGAGCAAGAAAGGGAGGGAGCGAAGAATTTCTTCATGACATCATGCAAAGAAGGAAAGAGGTAAAGAAGGGTATGGTTGTTGGGAAAGATAGTTTGCAAAACATCAAGAAAGCAAAGAAACCCTTAGATGGAGGAGAAAATTCAATCAATTGGGAGAAGAAAAGAGAAAAGAATATGTGTGAAGAGGAAGGCAAAGACGAAAGCTAAGATGGAGACATTGTTGTTGTGGCTACTGAGAAAGTTATAGAAGTTGCTGCTGTAAAGGTGGATAATGTGATCAATGTTGGGGAAAATACATCAAGTGAAGACTATGATGGGAATGTTGTGACTCTTGCCTCTAATTACAACATAATCTTTATTTTTGAGGAAACAAAATATCCTCTGTTCATGCATAATAAATATAATGAGTCCATATAAACTTAGATCCGTTGTATTCAAACACAGTATTCAGTGCAATGTTTCTGTGTTCTCTAATTTAAGAATGTGATAACAATCCATGTGTTTAGTTTATGTCTAAGATGTGAATTTTTTTTAGTCTATTCATTTTTAGCATGTTTGGCTTGTCTCCTGTGGCTGAGATTTTTTTTTTTTTTTTGTATATTGCTATTAACCAAAATCATTCTTCCTGAACTGTATCAGGCCTGAAATCTCATGCTGTTACACTCTATGAAGCGGGGAAATTGGATCATGCTGTCATTGCTGATCTTTGCAAGGATCTTAGCACTCTGGAAGGTGCCAAATTTGAGGGAGAGCTACAGGAATTTGCAAATCATGCATTTAGCTTGCGTTGTGTGTTAGAATGTCTACAATCTGGTGGAGTTGCTTGTGATGCAAAAGTTGGTGAAGATAAGATGAACCCGGCTACATTAGAAAATAATAAGTCTAGTTCTCCATTATCGGAAATATCTCCGACTAACAAATATGGAGACTCTGGTATTACGGAAGCTGGGAAGAATGGTTGTGATATATTGAGTTCAGTTTTAGAGAATTCAGTACAGCCTGCTTCCACTGAAGCTACTCCTAGTAATATGGTTAGTGAAACCTGTTCTATTGCTTTTGATGATGATGATAGTCATGTACAGGACGAAGCCACGTTAGAAAATGATGAGTCTAGTTCTCCATTATCAGATATATCTCCGACTAACAAATATGGAGACTCTGGTATTACGGAAGCTGGGAAGGATGATTGTGATATATTGAGTTCAGTTTTAGAGAATTCAGTGCAGCCTGCTTCCACTGAAGCTACTCCTAGTAATATGGTTAGTGAAACCTGTTCTATTCCTTTTGATTATGATGATGATAGTCATGTACAGGACGAAGCCAGTAAAGATGGAAATCTTCGGAATGATGAGAAACTAATGGTTGAAGAGGCCGATGTTGGAAAAGAAATGTCGAAAAATTTTAAGAAATATCGTGTAGACATTCTCCGTTGTGAAAGCTTGGCTTCACTTGCTCCAGCAACCCTTGATCGATTGTTTGTTCGTGACTATGATGTAGTTGTGTCCATAGTGCCTCTTCCTCATTCGTCAGTTCTTCCTGGATCCAAGGGTCTAGTTCATTTTGGTCCCCTCTCGTATTCTTTTATGACTCCTTGGATGAAATTGGTATTATATTCAACTGTAGCTAGTGGCCCTATATCAGTTGTTCTGATGAAAGGACAATGTCTGCGCTTTCTTCCTGCTCCATTGGCTGGTTGTGAGAAAGCTCTCATATGGTCTTGGGATGGCTCCACAATAGGAGGGTTGGGAGGGAAGCATGAAGGAAATTTAGTAAAGGGAAGTATACTACTCCATTGTTTAAATTCACTTCTTAAACATTCAGCTGTGCTGGTACAGCCTCTAAGTAGGTTTGACCTTGATGAATTTGGAAAGATGACTACAATGGATATCCCTCTGCCCTTAAAGAACATTGATGGATCAATTACGTCTGTTGGAAAAGAGCTAGGAATATGTGAAGGGGAATGTTCAAAACTGAATTCTCTCTTGACTGATTTGGCTGAAAAGATGGAACTATGGACAATTGGGTATATTCGCCTGCTGAAATTATTTATTGAACAAGAATCAGGCCAGTTCACGCCTGAAGAAGAGAAATATGAATGGGTCCCATTGAGTGTTGAATTTGGGATTCCGTTATTCAGTCCAAAGTTGTGTAGTAATATATGTCAGAGGGTTGTTTCATCTGAATTACTTCAATGTGGCTCATTTGAAGAACACCATCATGCAATGCAAAGCTTAAGGAAAAACCTGCATGACATGTGTGCTGAGTACGAAGCAACAGGTCCTGCTGCGGAGGTTCTTTACCAGAAGCAGAAAGCCAAGGGATCCCCACGACAACTAATGAATTATGCTAGTGGAAAGTGGAATCCACTCATGGACCCTTCTTCTCCAATTTCAGGGGCCTCGAGTCAGCATCAAAGGCTAAAACTTGCTAATCGACAACGCTGCCGAACTGAAGTTTTAAGCTTTGATGGCAGCATTCTTAGGTTTGTTAACTTCTAAAACATTGAGTTCTTTCTAAACCCTAAATGACAAATATATGAGGTTAAAAAACATGGTTTACCAAAAAACCTTTTTCAAGAATAAGAATGCTAAAGCATCACTCTATAACGCTATCCTACCAAATCGTTTGATGGCATGGCTAGTCATTGGACTGCCAATGTTGTTATTGCTTGACAGTATGGACTAAAAGTGTTATAAGAGAAAAACTTTGGGACTTTGAGCAGTCAAAATTTAGATTAGAGAATAAATGTAGGAATCCTAGAAAGTTTATGAACCAAAAGACAGCCTTTCTTATTAGATTAATGAATGAATTTTTCTATCCTTTTTGGATTGAAATAAAATCAGTTTTTTCATCATAAATAATCATCTAGCTTTTAATCTAGCGCAATGACTGTAAAATTTTGTTGATATATTCTAAATTAAAAACACAAATTTTCAGCTGTGGTGGTGTGTATGAAGGTGAATAAAGTATCTTAGATGTTTGTGTACATGCATCGCAACAATGGTAGGGACTATATACAATTTTATCCCTAATCTGAGACCGTTCTCACTTTTTCCGCTCCCTAGAAACTCTACCATGCTAACCAATATACGTTTTTGTATTTATAACTCTTCAGTGGCATTATGTTGCATTGGTATCCGCTAGTTTTCTATCTCTATCTTTTTAGTATGTGTAGTGTGTAAGGGTATACGGTCGGAATAGTTTAAAATTAGAATGAAGTTTTATAAAATCCTCCCCAAGACACTGAGATACTAAGAAAGCTGGTATAATCTCCCTTCCATCTGTTGATCTTTGTCATAATTTCGGTTCCCTTATGATTCAAATTCTCAGAAACTAGTGTTTTTGGATGGTGCTTGCAGATCTTATGCCTTAGCTCCTGTTTACGAAGCTGCCACAAGGCCCTTTGAAGATGGTACTCAAGCCAACCCATTAAAAGCTGAAACAGATGAAAGTGATAGTAAAGAAGCCATCCTTCCTGGAGTAAATCTTATTTTTGATGGTTCTGAGTTGCTTCCATTTGATATAGGTGCCTGCCTCGGGGCACGTCAACCTATTTCCTTAATAGCAGAAGCAGCAGCTGCCTCAGCATCTTTACCTATCAAATAGTTCTGCAGTTAACATAGATTACAGTGCATTGAAAAGCATGACCGCTGGCCAATCATGTTGTTACCATCTTCGACATTGTTGATTATGTATCCACGTAGTTGGGTTCAGATTGAAGCCAAGTTTCATATTTTCTTGTTGTAAAACTATAGTTGTTAAAAACTACATTCAATGCTCGACCTCTGTGGCAGTACCAGCAGCCTTAAGTTTTACTGACCTGGTTTTCTATTTGAAACAAGGATGTATAACACGATGCGAAACAGATTTTGAAACTTGTAGACTGATTGTTCTTTCTAAAACATTTCTCCTCGTGTCCCAACTTTTTTTCCATGTTTTCATGTATACCTTTCTACTTGCTCAAGCTTTTAGTCTTTGTTATTAAGGATATCAAAATCTTACTCAAGATCGGAAATGGAAGTATGGGAAATATGGATCGTTCATTGGTAGATCGTTACCAGGATAGTAAGATCCTATAAAATTTATGAAATTCATATACGCGCATACAAAATCGTTATATATCTCGGTTGAAACACATAATTTCACTACAATTCAACATGACAAACAAAATAAAATATAATATATAAATAGCTACATACGAACAATTCCTAGTTACAAAACTGTTAAGTATACTACAGTTGACTTGTATAGGTTACATTTGCATTTTAGAGATGTAAGTCTTATTATTGTACTACAACATTATTTTCTTTCTTTTATGAATAGCTGTCAGTTTCTATTACATCTATCAGAAGACTACATCTATAAATAGACATTGTACCTATGATTCAAAGTGTGTTACAGAAATAAAACAGTTCAGTTTATTGTTCACTTTCTCTCTCGTTTCTCTGTTCACTTTCTCTAAGATATTTAGAGATTTTCTTCACCGATCGAGATTCTTCAAGTTTGTCACTCATTTCATTCTTGTTCAACGTTGAGACTGCTTCTGCTTTAGTTTCTAGTATTTTGAATTGGTCCATTGTTTCAATTCATCGATGTTCTCAATTCGTGCATTTGCTTGGTGATGCGTTCTCAATTCATATTCAATTCAGTTTTCACTCGGTCAATTGTTCCAGATTTGACTTGCTTTAGGTTCAGATCTGTTAATTGAAGATTTTAATCAGTGAATTGTCTCAGTTCTTTGTTAATTCAAGGTGTAATTGGTGAATTATGTCAGAACTGGTTCATGAAAGCTTCCTCTTCATTTTAATCTGAGTTGCTTGTTGTCATCTTTTTCTCAGCTCGATTATTCTTGTAATAGCCATTCTATCGTGCGTTTCTGATTTACGAAGTTCATCTTGCTTAAGCTGGTATTAATTCAACTGTACATCAACGTATTTTTGCTGGTTCGTTCTCGCTTCAGTGTTTTTCTCCTTCGCGTGGCGATTTTCATTTGTTGGCTTACTATGGGTTCTACTTCATTTCCTACATCCATTGCTGAAAAATTGGATGATTCTAATTACTTACATTGGCCTCAATATGTAGAACTAGTGATTAAGTCACAAACTGCGCTTTGTTGTCAATTCTGTCGTTCCACCTAGATATCTTAATGACATTGACTGTGCTAATGGTATAGTTAATCATAAGTATGAGACTTCGAGGTTCAAGATCAAACTCTATTGGTATGGCTTCAATCTATTCTGTCCAAATCTGTTTTATCCATATCTCTTGGATGTAGCCGCTCTTATGATGTTTGGGAGAAGATTCTTAAGTATTTTAGCCTTCAAACTAAGTTTGGTGCTAAACATTTGATAGCAACCTCCTTAGCTAGGTTAGGCCAAAGTTAGAAAATGTGTATGGAGGAATGTTTCCTTGGATGGATGGTGAGAAAATGTGGTGGTAAATGGTCCAAGGATGATGAACTAAGGTGTGGAAAACGTAAAGCTCATGGTCTCTAGGAGATATGGTGATGGTGGTGTAGTGTTTGGTGGCTCCAAGAGAGGTGAGGCCAACTCAAGGAGGAAGGTGATTAGAGGGACATCTAGGTTGCTCTAATCTTGATCTAGGAAATGCATGGCCAAATTTGGGCAGCATAACATTAATAAACTTTCAAGATTATTACAAGAGAGAAGACACCTCTATATATAGGCAATGATGTCTCCTAAAAACCCTAAAAACATGATCTCCCACCTTTTCACTCATTGACCAAAACTATTATCCTTCTAGGATGGAGACAAGTGTCACAAATCCTCTACAATGGTGGAGGGACATGTGGCCACTACAAAAAAGAAAACCTCTCCAATCCTAGAGTGCCATATGGCCACTACAAAAGGCAAATCATCTCCAATGGAAGCATGACACATGACACACACTTTCCACTTGGTTTGGATGTCTAACTTAAAGAAAACCTTATTAGGTCTTAATACAAGCCTTAAACAAACATACACTACATAGCTGAATACAATGGCCTAAACAACCTACACTACTCTTTAAGTTATGATGGTTCCAAAGGTGGTCCACAAGGTAGAGTTGATACCATCTTCAAGGATGAATTCCACTCTTCTTTAAAGTGTTTGACCATGGCTAGAGGATTTGTCATCATTATCTCCCTATTGAAAAGGATTTGCCCTCAAATCTTCAACATGGGCTAAAGCAACTTCCTCTTCATTATCTCCAATTCTTCCTTACTTTTCCGTCGGGGTCAAATACCCATTTTATAACACAAGTTAGAATAAGTGTTATAATAGTGAGTATGTGAAGGATACAACTCCCAAGAAGGATACACCTTAAATAAGATGCACCTTAAATAAGATGAATGATTAAGGTCTAGGAAAGTAGGAGCATGTATCTTGATGATTTTATTTCCAACACAATAATCCTTTGGGTCTTTTCTTACCATGATTCTATAGGAAGATAGTAAGGAGACCTTTACATATTTAGACAATCCTTTGGTCCTTAACATCATAATTTTCTTGTTGGGACATTCTTGAGACTTGTGCATTATGCTTTGACACTTAGAACAAAATGTGTCTTTAACACTAACACAACATAGGATCGCTTGACCGAACCGTTGGTCCCCAACAGTAGTGCCAAATTTGATCGAGGTCGTACCCAAATCAAATTAATATGCAATTAAAGTGCAGTATTGATACGGCTGTCGCGGCCGATCAAATTTGATGTGCAATTAAGAATGCAGTATAGTTACTAGGAAGTGACTCCTAGGTCGTCTCTCAAGGACCAATTTTTGTCGGTTCAGTCTTACACGAAAAAGGGATGGTTTTGTGGATGTTTTGTACGGAAAATAAAATTTAAAACTGGAAATTAAATAAAACAGAATTAAAAACACTGAAATAAATCTTAACGACGGTAAAAACTGAACGGTAAAAGACTGTAAAAATAGAAAATGGAAAATTACGCAGTGTGCGGTAAAAGACGGTAAAAATCAGTAAACGGAAAATTTAACAGTGTTTGAAATTAAAATGCTGGAACAATAAACATGCAAAAACATAACAGCAGTGTAAATAAAATTTACCCAAAGCAACAGTGAAAATGAACAGTAAAAACAACGTTGAAAATAAACTGAACGGTAAAAAGAAATGACTGAATTTAACTGTGTGGAAAATCATTACTGGTAAAATTTAACAGATAAAATAAAAACACTTAACATGAAAATAAAATTCATCAAAGATTCAATACTTGAAATTAAATTCGTTGAACAGTACAACTAAAAATGAAATGACACGTTCAGAAATGAAAACTACGTTTTGGCACTGAAATTAAAATACAGAGAGTTTTGGAAGAGGAAGAGGCAAGAGCCTCCTCCCAGACGTGGGTAGTTCCTACACTACTCCTAAAATCCACTAAAATCTGCTTCCCAAATCTCATCCCTCTGCCCCCAAATTCTGCCAATTTATAGCTCCTGAAGCTACTCCTGTTACTTCTCTTTTTGTGCACACTTGAACGTGACTTTGCCATCCAGCACCATTTCTCAATTTTGTCTTTTAGCAACTTTCTTGATCAATTAATTTTCCACTTTTGTTTCCTTGTGGACGTGAAAAAGCCTTCCATTTCTCTTCACCACTTCATTGCTAATGAATAAAATATTCCAACTTAGACCGTGGCAGCTGCTTCCCCCTGGACGTAATACCATTCTCATGCCACCATGACAACACACCACTTCCTTTCTTTTCCAAACACACACACGCTGCTGGACCGTGGTGAAGGGCTGCATGCTGGACGTTGCTGCTTCCTGGATGGTGCTTCTTCCATTTGAAGAACGGAAGAGCTGCTGCTGCTCATCTTCATTCAAGTGCTGCGTGAACTGCTGCGTTTGGTGGAGGATGCTGGAAATATGGACGTCTGGATGGAGTTGCTTCGCTTGCTAGAATGGAGAACACCACTGCTGCACGTGTGCTGCACCAAAGGGACCGTGAGCTTCTCTATCCTTCCAGCCAGTTGCACTCCTTACGTTCCAATCTCCAATTGTCTTCAATTTTTACAAGCCATAAACGTTAAAAAGCGTGAGTGGTGGACCATGTGCTAGCCAAAAATAAAATGGAGAAAACCATTCAGATTTTTCCATGTGGGCCGTGAGATGTGAGCTGCCACTTAATTTAATTGAAGCTTTCCAAATTGATGGCTTCATATTCACGTTCCAGACAAGAGAGTTTGGTGGTTCCCATGTTGCAAAATGTATGCTCTTGATGTATGTTTGCCAAAATGAATGAAGAAAACTTCTTGGTTCCGTGAGTTTTGCTAGAGTGCTTTTTTAGTGGTGAATGGACCCCATATTTTAGCATTTGTTATCTCCTTTAACACCTTGCACGTATTCTTTCTTCAATCAATCTTTTACAAGAGTAATAATAACAAAAGAAGGTGTGTACGTGCTTCTCTCCAAAGGTTGAAGGCTTCTTCTTTTTTTTTCAAAGCTAGGTGGGCCGTGTGTTATATTTCAACAAATTCACTTTCATTTTTGAATTCCTCCCAGACGTGATGTGTTCCAAAGTATCAACTAAATGCCAAAATAAAACCTTGAATGGGAAAATAAAACCGTGGAGTGGTGGCTGGTATTCTTAAGGCTGTGTGGTGTGTAGGAGTTCTAAATCAAATTTTTTATTTTAACACACAAAATAAATCAATGCAAAATCCATTGAGCTCTCCTTCTTGTGAACACTCTGCGGAGAGTCTTAGCACTGTCCAATGATCAATTCCAGCCACCACAAGTACTAAACATCAAGCAAACAATGCAAACATTTTAGAACACTCAAAACAGTAATTACTGGACTGACATAGGAGAGTAAACAAAATACTGGGAACAGCACAAAACGAATTTTAACAAACGAAAAGCTATACGTGAAAATAGACATCTAGACGAAACTATGAAAAAAAATTGCATGCAAAACGGATAAGAATTGAACTCAAACGAAGACACACAAGTTGACACAACATTCACGCAGCACTGGTAATCGTTTACAGCACCCCTGTAAACGATTACCCGAGAGGAATTGCAAATTTGTACAGAAAGTCCAACACAGGTACTCAGTCAGGTGAACACAGGTCACCATTGGCAAAAAAACTGACTTTTAGGCACTTCTGCCCCTGTCTGAGGCTTGTTCAGGTGTTCCAGTGGTGTATATTGGTTTCAAAACCAATTTTATTTCTTAAAATTAATCAATACAATGTGTAAATAAACATTCTTCTAAATGTCCCAAATTGTGTTTCCTAAATTTCCCTTGCAATCACTAATGCAAATAAATAACTCAAATAATTCAAATTAATTGAAATTAGAATTTTTGGTCAAATTAAGTACATTTAGTGAAAACGGGAAAATACCGGACACTTTAGCACAATTCCCTGATCAAATTTGGTACAATAAACTAAGTGAAGTGTATAAAATATCGACTCATCAAGTATATACTAGGAAGTAACTTTTTGGTCGTCTCTCAAGCACCAACATTTGGTTCAGTCATTAAATCAAACACATAGTGGGGGAAAATTTGGATAGATTTTTGTGAACTAAAATTAATCAATTAAAACACGAATTCAAAAAATTATCCTAGGGTATTTTTACTGGAAACAATGTGTTTTGATGAAGAATGAACGTGGACCAAACTTGTGGAGTTGTGGAATGTGATGATAATTAGAGAGTAAGATTAATGTTATGTTTAGGGTCAGTTGTGACTTGTGGTTGAGATTGGAGCATGAGTGAGTGTTGGGGTGTACTTGAATATGTGGTTGATGAGCTTGAGAGTGGAGAATAAGTCTATTAGTTGTACCTAGTAAATCCTGGTTCTATCTACAAATAGGTGCTTCCTTTTTCCTTATGTGCAAAGGAAGGGTTGTTCGGGTATTGAACCTTCCTTGTGTGGGGGTGATGGTGTCTTCCTTGCCCTTGTGTGGCAGGATTACATATTCATTAGCTGGATTGCGGGTCTACTCGAGCGTATCTATAGGGGAAGCTACAAATTGGTCTGTACGATCGGCTACAAGCGGGTGAGATAGGGTACAATAGTGTGACTGATTCTTTCCACTATGGTGTACATGGTACGGTGATGCTCATGGTGTTATTTATGACTGGGGTAGTCATGATGGTGGTGTATCTATGGTGATGATCATGGTATTGTAGATGCTTCATGTGATGCTATGTTGATAGTGGTGTTACTATAATTATTATAGTAAGTAGTTAGCACAAATGCTAATGAATGGATAGCCAATGGTCTTTGCATGAGATGTTAGTGATGACATCAAGGTTCAAGGGTCAAGGATCAAAGATTGAAGATCAAGGATCGAGAATTGAGTAATTCATTATGATTAAGTTGATATGCTAGAGGATTAGGAATCTTATTGTTTAATACCATTGGGCATGGGGAGGTTTATGGTTGATATATTCAGTGTGCTTATATCTTATTATTATTATGATTGTTTTATCGGTAGCTTTCCCCATACATGTTTAAGGTAAATAATTTCAACTCAATGTACTCAAGAAAACAAACACAAGTAGACTTGGCAAGCTTCTAATTATCAATACTTAAAACATATGCATGTTCAGATCAAAAGGTCTTTACTGGGTTGTAATGGGGCCAAGTACAGGGGAGGATAAATTTGGATAAGTAGCTATAGCTGAGAAGAAATAGAGGTGCACTAGGAAAAAATGTAAACACAGTGAAATCTCACCCAAACCTCTAATTCAATCCTCTTCTCGACTCCATTATTCACAAAAATTATTTTTCAATTTTTTTTCTCTTTTTCTCATCATTTTTTTTTATCCTGTCTTCTTTCTTTTCTTTTTTCTTTCTTTTTTTTATCACACAACAGGATATAAATTATCATTTCAAAACATGACGAGGAACCAACTAGCCAATTCATCAAAATTCCCAAGGAGACCACACTTATTCACAAAATACTTCTATAGCTCCAAACTTTCCTAAGGTTAAGGTAATCATTTGTTTTTCACTTAGGGTCAGTGTATGAGCTTTAAAACAAACAAATGGGGAAAGTATAGGCTCAAAGGGGTTATCAAAGGATAATAACATGGTAGGCTTATTTGGCTAAAGAGGCTCAAGAATAAAATTGCCTTTATCACTTCTAAACATGCATATAAATCAAGTATATCAAAAAGAATCAAGCCAAGGCATATGTGCAAGAAATCAAGAGTCATATCACACAAGAAAGAACATTAAGTGGCTCAAATCTCACATAGGGTATCCGTGTTATAATCAATTCAACCTCTTGAACACATAATCATCTTTCCAAGCAGAGAAAAACAAGGATTGCAATCTATAAGTATTAAGTAAGTGAAGGAAAAATATACAACTTAGACATCATCCAGAAATCAAGAGAAAAATGTAAAATTTATTGCACACAAAACTCGATAAAAATAACTTAAAACAGAAAAAATTTAACACTAAAAAACAAAAAATTTAACACACAAAATACATACTAACAGAAACTAACAGAAAATTCAAAATTTCTCCCCAGTAGACCACACTTAAATCACACAATGTCCTCAGTGTGTAACAATCATCAGATTATCAATTTCAAAGCAGTCAAATAATATAGACAAGTGCAATAAAAAGTTAGGAAATGGGAAGAAATTTTTCAATAACATCCATCAGTAGATGTTATCATTGACATCCATCAGCAGATGTCTAAATCACCTAGCACCCTTCAGAAGATGCTAATAATTTTTAATTAATTTTTTTTTTTTTTGAAAAGGAGACCGGTACTGTGACAACAGTCTCAGTGGCAAAGACCGGAACTGTTGCTACAGTGGAAAGAAATCTGGCTATAAAAGGGTACCTCCTCAGCGTCAGAGCGCCATTTCCTCACCTAGCCTCTCTCTCTGCTCTCCTCTCTTCTCTCTTCTCGAGCGTCTGGATCTGCGAGGAAGCTCTGTCACCGTGCCATCTGAAGAGTCCGAGATCAGCGAGGAGCTCCTCTGCCAGCCTACTACTCCAGGTAAGTTCTCTGCACCTTGGATCTCTATTTCTTCCTTTTCTGCTTCTCTGCTGTTATTACCATCCTGCTTTCCTGCTTTCCATTTTTTCTTCTCTGACCTCTTGCCTGCTCTCCCTCTTTTCCATTTTCCTGCTTTCCTTTATTTTTCTTCTTCTGCCGATCTATCTTCTTTCCTTTCTTTCCTCCCTTTACCGCTTTTTCTGCTATTATTACCTTCTTGCTTTCCTGCTTTCCTGCTTTATTTTTTTTTTAAAAGAAAAACACATAAAACACAACTGTCAAAAAAACTTAAGGGGTATATCGGCTGGAAACCAGACGTTAATCTCCCTTCGATTGAAGGTATGGCAGAGACAATCGGGTAGAACAACGCCACGTACCCCACTTAAAAATAAAACACAAAAACATAATAACATGAATGACATGGACAAGGACAACTGAACGTAGATTCGTTTAGGACCCCTTTGCAAGGACCGTGAAACAGATCAAAGACCAGACACTGAAACATCAAATACAGACTGGACAAAATAAATCTAAAAGGAAACAACAACAAATAAAGAAAACACAGACTAATCTAATATTTTTTTTTATGCTTCTTATTTTTCTGTTTTTGTTTTTTTTTTTTTTTTTTTTATTTTTTTCATTTTTTCCATGTTTTAGAATATGATGAGCGAGATGGAAATCGAGAGATACACAAGTCAGCGGTGGCGTCCAACAGATGATCAGGTCAAGATGATGACCAACATCTTCAATTATGGGGTCACTCATCCAAGCCGAGCGCAAATCGTCGAGATCACGTCTCGACTAAGGACCTTCGGAGATGCCAGCGAATACAACGTGCACTGCTGGTTCAACAACCACGGCAATCGGGTCAGGCGCTGGCAAGCGGATATAGACCCCACTGGCACTCAGTTTTCACAACTGCCGCTGTACATGTATGGTAAGAACTCTCATCAGATCTCAATTTTATTGAATTTTTTTTTTCTATTAAAATTAACACAATTTTTTTTTTTGGTTGAAAGAATACGACTGGGTAATAATGAGGGCACCGAGGCTGCTGGACCTCTTCCCCATTCCCATCATAATCGATCCAGAAACAGAGATTCCTTCGCCTCCGCTCGTGACTTTTCGTACCAGAGCTCCCTCAACGGAGCTCTCCCTTAGACCACCACAACCAGCTCGACAATTCTTTCGTTGAATTTGTTTTTATTTTCTTATTATTTTTTTTTTATGTTTTTGATGGCCGAGTGTGGCCAGAATATTAATGAGGACTGTAATATGGACAATTAATTTTTATGTTTTTATGTTTTTAATTTTTTTTATGTTTTTTTTATATGGTTTGTAATATTAACGATCAGAAATGATCGAACCCCGAACATCATTATTATGTTTTTATGTATTTTTGCATTGTTTTTTTTATTATTAATAAATGCACTCAAATTAGTACTTCAGCACAAACTATATACTCTGCCCTATTACAGCAACTTTACTCTCTGATTTTTTTTTTTTATTATTATAACAAAAAAAACTAAAAAAAATAAATAAAAACAGAACACATAATTTAACAAAACAAAAGACCTAATATCGAACACAAAAAATTAAAACATATAAAACGCAAATGTAAAAAAAAACAACAGACAAAACACATATTTACAATACATACATAAAGAAAATAACACACGTGAAAGAGAACATACATTTTTTTTTTAAATTTTGTTTTTTTTTTTTTTTTTTTTTAAAACAAAAAAAAAAAACACACCAAACATAAACACAGATTAAAACTAACAAGTTATCAGAATCTCCCCCCAAATTCATAAACTAAGAAAATTAAGGGAAGAAGGAATAGGAAAACTTCCCTGGTTATGGTGGGTGTTGCCAAATTTGGACAATCAGGGATATGCTTTCCATCACATGATTCAGCAGAGAAAATATTAAGAGAAACTGTGTCATCAGTATTGCCCTATCATCCGCAACAAAATGTTTCTTCTTTCTTCTCATAGCAGTATACTCTTCTTCAGTAATCATTAATTTCTTAATGTCAGCACCTGCATTCTCTTTTAACTCTGCATCCTTGTCATCAAACTCACAATTAATAGCATCGGTAATAAACTTAGAGTTTGGCTGTAATGCATAATCAATTTCAGCACAAATGGAGCAAGAACCAGATTCACAGTCACATTCAAAATTTTCAGAAAACTGTGCTAAATCAAAGTTTAATCCTAACTCTGTAAAGTCATCAGATTGCACAGTTTTTCTTTCAAAATTAATATTGACGCTACTCTCACTAATGGGTTCAATGGCTGACACTGAATTAAAAATTTTAGAATGGTCAATCAAATTTGTATCAGTATCAGTCATAAACCCTATAGAATCAGTGTGCGTCAAATCACATGCATTTGAATGTGTAGGCAAATCTGGTAAAATTGGAATCTCAGGTTCAGAATAAACCTGTTTTTGCTCACTGAGAAGTTTCTTACCAAACTCCAAGTTATCAGCTGCATCCTCAGGGCTATCAGTGTCAGAATCCAGAACAAGCTGCTCAGGTTCTTCCTTTGCTACCTCAATTGGACTTTCACCAGTCAGCTTGCAGAGCAACTTCCTCGCTTCTGTTGGGGTCATATCCATCCAACATCCACCAATAGCTGCATCCACAAGTATCCTTTCATTGTCCAGGAGCCCTTCATAAAAATAAGTCAAGAGCAAATGCTCTGGAAATTGGTGGTTTGGACAAGTTGTGCAGAGCCTGTTAAACCTCTCCCAATAATCTGCCAGGCTTTCTTCTTGAAATTGCTCAATGGCAGTGATCTTCATCCTAATGCTGGTCACCTTTGCTGCTGGAAAGAACTTGTCAAAGAATTTTTGTTGTGTTTCCTGCCAACTATTAAAAGGATACTGGTATATGAACCAGTCTCTTGCTTCATCTTGCAGGGACATGGGAAACATTTTTATCAACATTGTCTCCTTGGAAACACCAGCAGGTCTCATAGATAAACACACCAAACTAAACTCCTTGAGGTGCCTGTATGGATCTTCATGTGCCAACCCAAGGAATTTGGGAAGACACTTGACTAGATCATACATCCAGTCTTGAGAATCTGTCATTTTCTCTATTCTAGTTCAAAACCTATCTCAGACCTGGACTTTCACTTCAAGCAAGGATTATAAAAAATATACAGAAGCATAACATGGAGTAAAACTAATATTTTCAGTTTTTTTTATTTTTTTATAAATTTTTTTTTTAATTAACACACATAATACAAAACACAACACAATAAAAATATAAAAGACAAAACATATAGTAACACAACATAATTGAAAAACACAACAAAAATGTAGAACAAAAACCTGGAACTGAAGTGACAACGCCGCCAAAATTTGCTGAAGGTGTCGTTGTCGCCTACAAAAATATACAAGACAAAACACACAAAACACACATATTAACAAAACAAAAATTTACACAACAAAAATCTAAAACCAAACCTTCATTGGTCCCCGGCAGCGGCGCCAAAATTTGATACGGCTGTCGCGGTCGATCAAATTTGATGTGCAATTAAGAATGCAGTATAGTTACTAGGAAGTGACTCCTAGGTCGTCTCTCAAGGACCAATTTTTGTCGGTTCAGTCTTACACGAAAAAGGGATGGTTTTGTGGATGTTTTGTACGGAAAATAAAATTTAAAACTGGAAATTAAATAAAACAGAATTAAAAACACTGAAATAAATCTTAACGACGGTAAAAACTGAACGGTAAAAGACTGTAAAAATAGAAAATGGAAAATTACGCAGTGTGCGGTAAAAGACGGTAAAAATCAGTAAACGGAAAATTTAACAGTGTTTGAAATTAAAATGCTGGAACAATAAACATGCAAAAACATAACAGCAGTGTAAATAAAATTTACCCAAAGCAACAGTGAAAATGAACAGTAAAAACAACGTTGAAAATAAACTGAACGGTAAAAAGAAATGACTGAATTTAACTGTGTGGAAAATCATTACTGGTAAAATTTAACAGATAAAATAAAAACACTTAACATGAAAATAAAATTCATCAAAGATTCAATACTTGAAATTAAATTCGTTGAACAGTACAACTAAAAATGAAATGACACGTTCAGAAATGAAAACTACGTTTTGGCACTGAAATTAAAATACAGAGAGTTTTGGAAGAGGAAGAGGCAAGAGCCTCCTCCCAGACGTGGGTAGTTCCTACACTACTCCTAAAATCCACTAAAATCTGCTTCCCAAATCTCATCCCTCTGCCCCCAAATTCTGCCAATTTATAGCTCCTGAAGCTACTCCTGTTACTTCTCTTTTTGTGCACACTTGAACGTGACTTTGCCATCCAGCACCATTTCTCAATTTTGTCTTTTAGCAACTTTCTTGATCAATTAATTTTCCACTTTTGTTTCCTTGTGGACGTGAAAAAGCCTTCCATTTCTCTTCACCACTTCATTGCTAATGAATAAAATATTCCAACTTAGACCGTGGCAGCTGCTTCCCCCTGGACGTAATACCATTCTCATGCCACCATGACAACACACCACTTCCTTTCTTTTCCAAACACACACACGCTGCTGGACCGTGGTGAAGGGCTGCATGCTGGACGTTGCTGCTTCCTGGATGGTGCTTCTTCCATTTGAAGAACGGAAGAGCTGCTGCTGCTCATCTTCATTCAAGTGCTGCGTGAACTGCTGCGTTTGGTGGAGGATGCTGGAAATATGGACGTCTGGATGGAGTTGCTTCGCTTGCTAGAATGGAGAACACCACTGCTGCACGTGTGCTGCACCAAAGGGACCGTGAGCTTCTCTATCCTTCCAGCCAGTTGCACTCCTTACGTTCCAATCTCCAATTGTCTTCAATTTTTACAAGCCATAAACGTTAAAAAGCGTGAGTGGTGGACCATGTGCTAGCCAAAAATAAAATGGAGAAAACCATTCAGATTTTTCCATGTGGGCCGTGAGATGTGAGCTGCCACTTAATTTAATTGAAGCTTTCCAAATTGATGGCTTCATATTCACGTTCCAGACAAGAGAGTTTGGTGGTTCCCATGTTGCAAAATGTATGCTCTTGATGTATGTTTGCCAAAATGAATGAAGAAAACTTCTTGGTTCCGTGAGTTTTGCTAGAGTGCTTTTTTAGTGGTGAATGGACCCCATATTTTAGCATTTGTTATCTCCTTTAACACCTTGCACGTATTCTTTCTTCAATCAATCTTTTACAAGAGTAATAATAACAAAAGAAGGTGTGTACGTGCTTCTCTCCAAAGGTTGAAGGCTTCTTCTTTTTTTTTCAAAGCTAGGTGGGCCGTGTGTTATATTTCAACAAATTCACTTTCATTTTTGAATTCCTCCCAGACGTGATGTGTTCCAAAGTATCAACTAAATGCCAAAATAAAACCTTGAATGGGAAAATAAAACCGTGGAGTGGTGGCTGGTATTCTTAAGGCTGTGTGGTGTGTAGGAGTTCTAAATCAAATTTTTTATTTTAACACACAAAATAAATCAATGCAAAATCCATTGAGCTCTCCTTCTTGTGAACACTCTGCGGAGAGTCTTAGCACTGTCCAATGATCAATTCCAGCCACCACAAGTACTAAACATCAAGCAAACAATGCAAACATTTTAGAACACTCAAAACAGTAATTACTGGACTGACATAGGAGAGTAAACAAAATACTGGGAACAGCACAAAACGAATTTTAACAAACGAAAAGCTATACGTGAAAATAGACATCTAGACGAAACTATGAAAAAAAATTGCATGCAAAACGGATAAGAATTGAACTCAAACGAAGACACACAAGTTGACACAACATTCACGCAGCACTGGTAATCGTTTACAGCACCCCTGTAAACGATTACCCGAGAGGAATTGCAAATTTGTACAGAAAGTCCAACACAGGTACTCAGTCAGGTGAACACAGGTCACCATTGGCAAAAAAACTGACTTTTAGGCACTTCTGCCCCTGTCTGAGGCTTGTTCAGGTGTTCCAGTGGTGTATATTGGTTTCAAAACCAATTTTATTTCTTAAAATTAATCAATACAATGTGTAAATAAACATTCTTCTAAATGTCCCAAATTGTGTTTCCTAAATTTCCCTTGCAATCACTAATGCAAATAAATAACTCAAATAATTCAAATTAATTGAAATTAGAATTTTTGGTCAAATTAAGTACATTTAGTGAAAACGGGAAAATACCGGACACTTTAGCACAATTCCCTGATCAAATTTGGTACAATAAACTAAGTGAAGTGTATAAAATATCGACTCATCAAGTATATACTAGGAAGTAACTTTTTGGTCGTCTCTCAAGCACCAACATTTGGTTCAGTCATTAAATCAAACACATAGTGGGGGAAAATTTGGATAGATTTTTGTGAACTAAAATTAATCAATTAAAACACGAATTCAAAAAATTATCCTAGGGTATTTTTACTGGAAACAATGTGTTTTGATGAAGAATGAACGTGGACCAAACTTGTGGAGTTGTGGAATGTGATGATAATTAGAGAGTAAGATTAATGTTATGTTTAGGGTCAGTTGTGACTTGTGGTTGAGATTGGAGCATGAGTGAGTGTTGGGGTGTACTTGAATATGTGGTTGATGAGCTTGAGAGTGGAGAATAAGTCTATTAGTTGTACCTAGTAAATCCTGGTTCTATCTACAAATAGGTGCTTCCTTTTTCCTTATGTGCAAAGGAAGGGTTGTTCGGGTATTGAACCTTCCTTGTGTGGGGGTGATGGTGTCTTCCTTGCCCTTGTGTGGCAGGATTACATATTCATTAGCTGGATTGCGGGTCTACTCGAGCGTATCTATAGGGGAAGCTACAAATTGGTCTGTACGATCGGCTACAAGCGGGTGAGATAGGGTACAATAGTGTGACTGATTCTTTCCACTATGGTGTACATGGTACGGTGATGCTCATGGTGTTATTTATGACTGGGGTAGTCATGATGGTGGTGTATCTATGGTGATGATCATGGTATTGTAGATGCTTCATGTGATGCTATGTTGATAGTGGTGTTACTATAATTATTATAGTAAGTAGTTAGCACAAATGCTAATGAATGGATAGCCAATGGTCTTTGCATGAGATGTTAGTGATGACATCAAGGTTCAAGGGTCAAGGATCAAAGATTGAAGATCAAGGATCGAGAATTGAGTAATTCATTATGATTAAGTTGATATGCTAGAGGATTAGGAATCTTATTGTTTAATACCATTGGGCATGGGGAGGTTTATGGTTGATATATTCAGTGTGCTTATATCTTATTATTATTATGATTGTTTTATCGGTAGCTTTCCCCATACATGTTTAAGGTAAATAATTTCAACTCAATGTACTCAAGAAAACAAACACAAGTAGACTTGGCAAGCTTCTAATTATCAATACTTAAAACATATGCATGTTCAGATCAAAAGGTCTTTACTGGGTTGTAATGGGGCCAAGTACAGGGGAGGATAAATTTGGATAAGTAGCTATAGCTGAGAAGAAATAGAGGTGCACTAGGAAAAAATGTAAACACAGTGAAATCTCACCCAAACCTCTAATTCAATCCTCTTCTCGACTCCATTATTCACAAAAATTATTTTTCAATTTTTTTTCTCTTTTTCTCATCATTTTTTTTTATCCTGTCTTCTTTCTTTTCTTTTTTCTTTCTTTTTTTTATCACACAACAGGATATAAATTATCATTTCAAAACATGACGAGGAACCAACTAGCCAATTCATCAAAATTCCCAAGGAGACCACACTTATTCACAAAATACTTCTATAGCTCCAAACTTTCCTAAGGTTAAGGTAATCATTTGTTTTTCACTTAGGGTCAGTGTATGAGCTTTAAAACAAACAAATGGGGAAAGTATAGGCTCAAAGGGGTTATCAAAGGATAATAACATGGTAGGCTTATTTGGCTAAAGAGGCTCAAGAATAAAATTGCCTTTATCACTTCTAAACATGCATATAAATCAAGTATATCAAAAAGAATCAAGCCAAGGCATATGTGCAAGAAATCAAGAGTCATATCACACAAGAAAGAACATTAAGTGGCTCAAATCTCACATAGGGTATCCGTGTTATAATCAATTCAACCTCTTGAACACATAATCATCTTTCCAAGCAGAGAAAAACAAGGATTGCAATCTATAAGTATTAAGTAAGTGAAGGAAAAATATACAACTTAGACATCATCCAGAAATCAAGAGAAAAATGTAAAATTTATTGCACACAAAACTCGATAAAAATAACTTAAAACAGAAAAAATTTAACACTAAAAAACAAAAAATTTAACACACAAAATACATACTAACAGAAACTAACAGAAAATTCAAAATTTCTCCCCAGTAGACCACACTTAAATCACACAATGTCCTCAGTGTGTAACAATCATCAGATTATCAATTTCAAAGCAGTCAAATAATATAGACAAGTGCAATAAAAAGTTAGGAAATGGGAAGAAATTTTTCAATAACATCCATCAGTAGATGTTATCATTGACATCCATCAGCAGATGTCTAAATCACCTAGCACCCTTCAGAAGATGCTAATAATTTTTAATTAATTTTTTTTTTTTTTTGAAAAGGAGACCGGTACTGTGACAACAGTCTCAGTGGCAAAGACCGGAACTGTTGCTACAGTGGAAAGAAATCTGGCTATAAAAGGGTACCTCCTCAGCGTCAGAGCGCCATTTCCTCACCTAGCCTCTCTCTCTGCTCTCCTCTCTTCTCTCTTCTCGAGCGTCTGGATCTGCGAGGAAGCTCTGTCACCGTGCCATCTGAAGAGTCCGAGATCAGCGAGGAGCTCCTCTGCCAGCCTACTACTCCAGGTAAGTTCTCTGCACCTTGGATCTCTATTTCTTCCTTTTCTGCTTCTCTGCTGTTATTACCATCCTGCTTTCCTGCTTTCCATTTTTTCTTCTCTGACCTCTTGCCTGCTCTCCCTCTTTTCCATTTTCCTGCTTTCCTTTATTTTTCTTCTTCTGCCGATCTATCTTCTTTCCTTTCTTTCCTCCCTTTACCGCTTTTTCTGCTATTATTACCTTCTTGCTTTCCTGCTTTCCTGCTTTATTTTTTTTTTAAAAGAAAAACACATAAAACACAACTGTCAAAAAAACTTAAGGGGTATATCGGCTGGAAACCAGACGTTAATCTCCCTTCGATTGAAGGTATGGCAGAGACAATCGGGTAGAACAACGCCACGTACCCCACTTAAAAATAAAACACAAAAACATAATAACATGAATGACATGGACAAGGACAACTGAACGTAGATTCGTTTAGGACCCCTTTGCAAGGACCGTGAAACAGATCAAAGACCAGACACTGAAACATCAAATACAGACTGGACAAAATAAATCTAAAAGGAAACAACAACAAATAAAGAAAACACAGACTAATCTAATATTTTTTTTTATGCTTCTTATTTTTCTGTTTTTGTTTTTTTTTTTTATTTTTTTATTTTTTTCATTTTTTCCATGTTTTAGAATATGATGAGCGAGATGGAAATCGAGAGATACACAAGTCAGCGGTGGCGTCCAACAGATGATCAGGTCAAGATGATGACCAACATCTTCAATTATGGGGTCACTCATCCAAGCCGAGCGCAAATCGTCGAGATCACGTCTCGACTAAGGACCTTCGGAGATGCCAGCGAATACAACGTGCACTGCTGGTTCAACAACCACGGCAATCGGGTCAGGCGCTGGCAAGCGGATATAGACCCCACTGGCACTCAGTTTTCACAACTGCCGCTGTACATGTATGGTAAGAACTCTCATCAGATCTCAATTTTATTGAATTTTTTTTTTCTATTAAAATTAACACAATTTTTTTTTTTGGTTGAAAGAATACGACTGGGTAATAATGAGGGCACCGAGGCTGCTGGACCTCTTCCCCATTCCCATCATAATCGATCCAGAAACAGAGATTCCTTCGCCTCCGCTCGTGACTTTTCGTACCAGAGCTCCCTCAACGGAGCTCTCCCTTAGACCACCACAACCAGCTCGACAATTCTTTCGTTGAATTTGTTTTTATTTTCTTATTATTTTTTTTTTATGTTTTTGATGGCCGAGTGTGGCCAGAATATTAATGAGGACTGTAATATGGACAATTAATTTTTATGTTTTTATGTTTTTAATTTTTTTTATGTTTTTTTTATATGGTTTGTAATATTAACGATCAGAAATGATCGAACCCCGAACATCATTATTATGTTTTTATGTATTTTTGCATTGTTTTTTTTATTATTAATAAATGCACTCAAATTAGTACTTCAGCACAAACTATATACTCTGCCCTATTACAGCAACTTTACTCTCTGATTTTTTTTTTTATTATTATAACAAAAAAAACTAAAAAAAATAAATAAAAACAGAACACATAATTTAACAAAACAAAAGACCTAATATCGAACACAAAAAATTAAAACATATAAAACGCAAATGTAAAAAAAAACAACAGACAAAACACATATTTACAATACATACATAAAGAAAATAACACACGTGAAAGAGAACATACATTTTTTTTTTAAATTTTGTTTTTTTTTTTTTTTTTTTTTAAAACAAAAAAAAAAAACACACCAAACATAAACACAGATTAAAACTAACAAGTTATCAGAATCTCCCCCCAAATTCATAAACTAAGAAAATTAAGGGAAGAAGGAATAGGAAAACTTCCCTGGTTATGGTGGGTGTTGCCAAATTTGGACAATCAGGGATATGCTTTCCATCACATGATTCAGCAGAGAAAATATTAAGAGAAACTGTGTCATCAGTATTGCCCTATCATCCGCAACAAAATGTTTCTTCTTTCTTCTCATAGCAGTATACTCTTCTTCAGTAATCATTAATTTCTTAATGTCAGCACCTGCATTCTCTTTTAACTCTGCATCCTTGTCATCAAACTCACAATTAATAGCATCGGTAATAAACTTAGAGTTTGGCTGTAATGCATAATCAATTTCAGCACAAATGGAGCAAGAACCAGATTCACAGTCACATTCAAAATTTTCAGAAAACTGTGCTAAATCAAAGTTTAATCCTAACTCTGTAAAGTCATCAGATTGCACAGTTTTTCTTTCAAAATTAATATTGACGCTACTCTCACTAATGGGTTCAATGGCTGACACTGAATTAAAAATTTTAGAATGGTCAATCAAATTTGTATCAGTATCAGTCATAAACCCTATAGAATCAGTGTGCGTCAAATCACATGCATTTGAATGTGTAGGCAAATCTGGTAAAATTGGAATCTCAGGTTCAGAATAAACCTGTTTTTGCTCACTGAGAAGTTTCTTACCAAACTCCAAGTTATCAGCTGCATCCTCAGGGCTATCAGTGTCAGAATCCAGAACAAGCTGCTCAGGTTCTTCCTTTGCTACCTCAATTGGACTTTCACCAGTCAGCTTGCAGAGCAACTTCCTCGCTTCTGTTGGGGTCATATCCATCCAACATCCACCAATAGCTGCATCCACAAGTATCCTTTCATTGTCCAGGAGCCCTTCATAAAAATAAGTCAAGAGCAAATGCTCTGGAAATTGGTGGTTTGGACAAGTTGTGCAGAGCCTGTTAAACCTCTCCCAATAATCTGCCAGGCTTTCTTCTTGAAATTGCTCAATGGCAGTGATCTTCATCCTAATGCTGGTCACCTTTGCTGCTGGAAAGAACTTGTCAAAGAATTTTTGTTGTGTTTCCTGCCAACTATTAAAAGGATACTGGTATATGAACCAGTCTCTTGCTTCATCTTGCAGGGACATGGGAAACATTTTTATCAACATTGTCTCCTTGGAAACACCAGCAGGTCTCATAGATAAACACACCAAACTAAACTCCTTGAGGTGCCTGTATGGATCTTCATGTGCCAACCCAAGGAATTTGGGAAGACACTTGACTAGATCATACATCCAGTCTTGAGAATCTGTCATTTTCTCTATTCTAGTTCAAAACCTATCTCAGACCTGGACTTTCACTTCAAGCAAGGATTATAAAAAATATACAGAAGCATAACATGGAGTAAAACTAATATTTTCAGTTTTTTTTATTTTTTTATAAATTTTTTTTTTAATTAACACACATAATACAAAACACAACACAATAAAAATATAAAAGACAAAACATATAGTAACACAACATAATTGAAAAACACAACAAAAATGTAGAACAAAAACCTGGAACTGAAGTGACAACGCCGCCAAAATTTGCTGAAGGTGTCGTTGTCGCCTACAAAAATATACAAGACAAAACACACAAAACACACATATTAACAAAACAAAAATTTACACAACAAAAATCTAAAACCAAACCTTCATTGGTCCCCGGCAGCGGCGCCAAAATTTGATACGGCTGTCGCGGTCGATCAAATTTGATGTGCAATTAAGAATGCAGTATAGTTACTAGGAAGTGACTCCTAGGTCGTCTCTCAAGGACCAATTTTTGTCGGTTCAGTCTTACACGAAAAAGGGATGGTTTTGTGGATGTTTTGTACGGAAAATAAAATTTAAAACTGGAAATTAAATAAAACAGAATTAAAAACACTGAAATAAATCTTAACGACGGTAAAAACTGAACGGTAAAAGACTGTAAAAATAGAAAATGGAAAATTACGCAGTGTGCGGTAAAAGACGGTAAAAATCAGTAAACGGAAAATTTAACAGTGTTTGAAATTAAAATGCTGGAACAATAAACATGCAAAAACATAACAGCAGTGTAAATAAAATTTACCCAAAGCAACAGTGAAAATGAACAGTAAAAACAACGTTGAAAATAAACTGAACGGTAAAAAGAAATGACTGAATTTAACTGTGTGGAAAATCATTACTGGTAAAATTTAACAGATAAAATAAAAACACTTAACATGAAAATAAAATTCATCAAAGATTCAATACTTGAAATTAAATTCGTTGAACAGTACAACTAAAAATGAAATGACACGTTCAGAAATGAAAACTACGTTTTGGCACTGAAATTAAAATACAGAGAGTTTTGGAAGAGGAAGAGGCAAGAGCCTCCTCCCAGACGTGGGTAGTTCCTACACTACTCCTAAAATCCACTAAAATCTGCTTCCCAAATCTCATCCCTCTGCCCCCAAATTCTGCCAATTTATAGCTCCTGAAGCTACTCCTGTTACTTCTCTTTTTGTGCACACTTGAACGTGACTTTGCCATCCAGCACCATTTCTCAATTTTGTCTTTTAGCAACTTTCTTGATCAATTAATTTTCCACTTTTGTTTCCTTGTGGACGTGAAAAAGCCTTCCATTTCTCTTCACCACTTCATTGCTAATGAATAAAATATTCCAACTTAGACCGTGGCAGCTGCTTCCCCCTGGACGTAATACCATTCTCATGCCACCATGACAACACACCACTTCCTTTCTTTTCCAAACACACACACGCTGCTGGACCGTGGTGAAGGGCTGCATGCTGGACGTTGCTGCTTCCTGGATGGTGCTTCTTCCATTTGAAGAACGGAAGAGCTGCTGCTGCTCATCTTCATTCAAGTGCTGCGTGAACTGCTGCGTTTGGTGGAGGATGCTGGAAATATGGACGTCTGGATGGAGTTGCTTCGCTTGCTAGAATGGAGAACACCACTGCTGCACGTGTGCTGCACCAAAGGGACCGTGAGCTTCTCTATCCTTCCAGCCAGTTGCACTCCTTACGTTCCAATCTCCAATTGTCTTCAATTTTTACAAGCCATAAACGTTAAAAAGCGTGAGTGGTGGACCATGTGCTAGCCAAAAATAAAATGGAGAAAACCATTCAGATTTTTCCATGTGGGCCGTGAGATGTGAGCTGCCACTTAATTTAATTGAAGCTTTCCAAATTGATGGCTTCATATTCACGTTCCAGACAAGAGAGTTTGGTGGTTCCCATGTTGCAAAATGTATGCTCTTGATGTATGTTTGCCAAAATGAATGAAGAAAACTTCTTGGTTCCGTGAGTTTTGCTAGAGTGCTTTTTTAGTGGTGAATGGACCCCATATTTTAGCATTTGTTATCTCCTTTAACACCTTGCACGTATTCTTTCTTCAATCAATCTTTTACAAGAGTAATAATAACAAAAGAAGGTGTGTACGTGCTTCTCTCCAAAGGTTGAAGGCTTCTTCTTTTTTTTTCAAAGCTAGGTGGGCCGTGTGTTATATTTCAACAAATTCACTTTCATTTTTGAATTCCTCCCAGACGTGATGTGTTCCAAAGTATCAACTAAATGCCAAAATAAAACCTTGAATGGGAAAATAAAACCGTGGAGTGGTGGCTGGTATTCTTAAGGCTGTGTGGTGTGTAGGAGTTCTAAATCAAATTTTTTATTTTAACACACAAAATAAATCAATGCAAAATCCATTGAGCTCTCCTTCTTGTGAACACTCTGCGGAGAGTCTTAGCACTGTCCAATGATCAATTCCAGCCACCACAAGTACTAAACATCAAGCAAACAATGCAAACATTTTAGAACACTCAAAACAGTAATTACTGGACTGACATAGGAGAGTAAACAAAATACTGGGAACAGCACAAAACGAATTTTAACAAACGAAAAGCTATACGTGAAAATAGACATCTAGACGAAACTATGAAAAAAAATTGCATGCAAAACGGATAAGAATTGAACTCAAACGAAGACACACAAGTTGACACAACATTCACGCAGCACTGGTAATCGTTTACAGCACCCCTGTAAACGATTACCCGAGAGGAATTGCAAATTTGTACAGAAAGTCCAACACAGGTACTCAGTCAGGTGAACACAGGTCACCATTGGCAAAAAAACTGACTTTTAGGCACTTCTGCCCCTGTCTGAGGCTTGTTCAGGTGTTCCAGTGGTGTATATTGGTTTCAAAACCAATTTTATTTCTTAAAATTAATCAATACAATGTGTAAATAAACATTCTTCTAAATGTCCCAAATTGTGTTTCCTAAATTTCCCTTGCAATCACTAATGCAAATAAATAACTCAAATAATTCAAATTAATTGAAATTAGAATTTTTGGTCAAATTAAGTACATTTAGTGAAAACGGGAAAATACCGGACACTTTAGCACAATTCCCTGATCAAATTTGGTACAATAAACTAAGTGAAGTGTATAAAATATCGACTCATCAAGTATATACTAGGAAGTAACTTTTTGGTCGTCTCTCAAGCACCAACATTTGGTTCAGTCATTAAATCAAACACATAGTGGGGGAAAATTTGGATAGATTTTTGTGAACTAAAATTAATCAATTAAAACACGAATTCAAAAAATTATCCTAGGGTATTTTTACTGGAAACAATGTGTTTTGATGAAGAATGAACGTGGACCAAACTTGTGGAGTTGTGGAATGTGATGATAATTAGAGAGTAAGATTAATGTTATGTTTAGGGTCAGTTGTGACTTGTGGTTGAGATTGGAGCATGAGTGAGTGTTGGGGTGTACTTGAATATGTGGTTGATGAGCTTGAGAGTGGAGAATAAGTCTATTAGTTGTACCTAGTAAATCCTGGTTCTATCTACAAATAGGTGCTTCCTTTTTCCTTATGTGCAAAGGAAGGGTTGTTCGGGTATTGAACCTTCCTTGTGTGGGGGTGATGGTGTCTTCCTTGCCCTTGTGTGGCAGGATTACATATTCATTAGCTGGATTGCGGGTCTACTCGAGCGTATCTATAGGGGAAGCTACAAATTGGTCTGTACGATCGGCTACAAGCGGGTGAGATAGGGTACAATAGTGTGACTGATTCTTTCCACTATGGTGTACATGGTACGGTGATGCTCATGGTGTTATTTATGACTGGGGTAGTCATGATGGTGGTGTATCTATGGTGATGATCATGGTATTGTAGATGCTTCATGTGATGCTATGTTGATAGTGGTGTTACTATAATTATTATAGTAAGTAGTTAGCACAAATGCTAATGAATGGATAGCCAATGGTCTTTGCATGAGATGTTAGTGATGACATCAAGGTTCAAGGGTCAAGGATCAAAGATTGAAGATCAAGGATCGAGAATTGAGTAATTCATTATGATTAAGTTGATATGCTAGAGGATTAGGAATCTTATTGTTTAATACCATTGGGCATGGGGAGGTTTATGGTTGATATATTCAGTGTGCTTATATCTTATTATTATTATGATTGTTTTATCGGTAGCTTTCCCCATACATGTTTAAGGTAAATAATTTCAACTCAATGTACTCAAGAAAACAAACACAAGTAGACTTGGCAAGCTTCTAATTATCAATACTTAAAACATATGCATGTTCAGATCAAAAGGTCTTTACTGGGTTGTAATGGGGCCAAGTACAGGGGAGGATAAATTTGGATAAGTAGCTATAGCTGAGAAGAAATAGAGGTGCACTAGGAAAAAATGTAAACACAGTGAAATCTCACCCAAACCTCTAATTCAATCCTCTTCTCGACTCCATTATTCACAAAAATTATTTTTCAATTTTTTTTCTCTTTTTCTCATCATTTTTTTTTATCCTGTCTTCTTTCTTTTCTTTTTTCTTTCTTTTTTTTATCACACAACAGGATATAAATTATCATTTCAAAACATGACGAGGAACCAACTAGCCAATTCATCAAAATTCCCAAGGAGACCACACTTATTCACAAAATACTTCTATAGCTCCAAACTTTCCTAAGGTTAAGGTAATCATTTGTTTTTCACTTAGGGTCAGTGTATGAGCTTTAAAACAAACAAATGGGGAAAGTATAGGCTCAAAGGGGTTATCAAAGGATAATAACATGGTAGGCTTATTTGGCTAAAGAGGCTCAAGAATAAAATTGCCTTTATCACTTCTAAACATGCATATAAATCAAGTATATCAAAAAGAATCAAGCCAAGGCATATGTGCAAGAAATCAAGAGTCATATCACACAAGAAAGAACATTAAGTGGCTCAAATCTCACATAGGGTATCCGTGTTATAATCAATTCAACCTCTTGAACACATAATCATCTTTCCAAGCAGAGAAAAACAAGGATTGCAATCTATAAGTATTAAGTAAGTGAAGGAAAAATATACAACTTAGACATCATCCAGAAATCAAGAGAAAAATGTAAAATTTATTGCACACAAAACTCGATAAAAATAACTTAAAACAGAAAAAATTTAACACTAAAAAACAAAAAATTTAACACACAAAATACATACTAACAGAAACTAACAGAAAATTCAAAATTTCTCCCCAGTAGACCACACTTAAATCACACAATGTCCTCAGTGTGTAACAATCATCAGATTATCAATTTCAAAGCAGTCAAATAATATAGACAAGTGCAATAAAAAGTTAGGAAATGGGAAGAAATTTTTCAATAACATCCATCAGTAGATGTTATCATTGACATCCATCAGCAGATGTCTAAATCACCTAGCACCCTTCAGAAGATGCTAATAATTTTTAATTAATTTTTTTTTTTTTTTTGAAAAGGAGACCGGTACTGTGACAACAGTCTCAGTGGCAAAGACCGGAACTGTTGCTACAGTGGAAAGAAATCTGGCTATAAAAGGGTACCTCCTCAGCGTCAGAGCGCCATTTCCTCACCTAGCCTCTCTCTCTGCTCTCCTCTCTTCTCTCTTCTCGAGCGTCTGGATCTGCGAGGAAGCTCTGTCACCGTGCCATCTGAAGAGTCCGAGATCAGCGAGGAGCTCCTCTGCCAGCCTACTACTCCAGGTAAGTTCTCTGCACCTTGGATCTCTATTTCTTCCTTTTCTGCTTCTCTGCTGTTATTACCATCCTGCTTTCCTGCTTTCCATTTTTTCTTCTCTGACCTCTTGCCTGCTCTCCCTCTTTTCCATTTTCCTGCTTTCCTTTATTTTTCTTCTTCTGCCGATCTATCTTCTTTCCTTTCTTTCCTCCCTTTACCGCTTTTTCTGCTATTATTACCTTCTTGCTTTCCTGCTTTCCTGCTTTATTTTTTTTTTAAAAGAAAAACACATAAAACACAACTGTCAAAAAAACTTAAGGGGTATATCGGCTGGAAACCAGACGTTAATCTCCCTTCGATTGAAGGTATGGCAGAGACAATCGGGTAGAACAACGCCACGTACCCCACTTAAAAATAAAACACAAAAACATAATAACATGAATGACATGGACAAGGACAACTGAACGTAGATTCGTTTAGGACCCCTTTGCAAGGACCGTGAAACAGATCAAAGACCAGACACTGAAACATCAAATACAGACTGGACAAAATAAATCTAAAAGGAAACAACAACAAATAAAGAAAACACAGACTAATCTAATATTTTTTTTTATGCTTCTTATTTTTCTGTTTTTGTTTTTTTTTTTTATTTTTTTTTTTTTTTCATTTTTTCCATGTTTTAGAATATGATGAGCGAGATGGAAATCGAGAGATACACAAGTCAGCGGTGGCGTCCAACAGATGATCAGGTCAAGATGATGACCAACATCTTCAATTATGGGGTCACTCATCCAAGCCGAGCGCAAATCGTCGAGATCACGTCTCGACTAAGGACCTTCGGAGATGCCAGCGAATACAACGTGCACTGCTGGTTCAACAACCACGGCAATCGGGTCAGGCGCTGGCAAGCGGATATAGACCCCACTGGCACTCAGTTTTCACAACTGCCGCTGTACATGTATGGTAAGAACTCTCATCAGATCTCAATTTTATTGAATTTTTTTTTTTCTATTAAAATTAACACAATTTTTTTTTTTGGTTGAAAGAATACGACTGGGTAATAATGAGGGCACCGAGGCTGCTGGACCTCTTCCCCATTCCCATCATAATCGATCCAGAAACAGAGATTCCTTCGCCTCCGCTCGTGACTTTTCGTACCAGAGCTCCCTCAACGGAGCTCTCCCTTAGACCACCACAACCAGCTCGACAATTCTTTCGTTGAATTTGTTTTTATTTTCTTATTATTTTTTTTTTTATGTTTTTGATGGCCGAGTGTGGCCAGAATATTAATGAGGACTGTAATATGGACAATTAATTTTTATGTTTTTATGTTTTTAATTTTTTTTATGTTTTTTTTATATGGTTTGTAATATTAACGATCAGAAATGATCGAACCCCGAACATCATTATTATGTTTTTATGTATTTTTGCATTGTTTTTTTTATTATTAATAAATGCACTCAAATTAGTACTTCAGCACAAACTATATACTCTGCCCTATTACAGCAACTTTACTCTCTGATTTTTTTTTTTATTATTATAACAAAAAAAACTAAAAAAAATAAATAAAAACAGAACACATAATTTAACAAAACAAAAGACCTAATATCGAACACAAAAAATTAAAACATATAAAACGCAAATGTAAAAAAAAACAACAGACAAAACACATATTTACAATACATACATAAAGAAAATAACACACGTGAAAGAGAACATACATTTTTTTTTTAAATTTTGTTTTTTTTTTTTTTTTTTTTTAAAACAAAAAAAAAAAACACACCAAACATAAACACAGATTAAAACTAACAAGTTATCAGAATCTCCCCCCAAATTCATAAACTAAGAAAATTAAGGGAAGAAGGAATAGGAAAACTTCTCTGGTTATGGTGGGTGTTGCCAAATTTGGACAATCAGGGATATGCTTTCCATCACATGATTCAGCAGAGAAAATATTAAGAGAAACTGTGTCATCAGTATTGCCCTATCATCCGCAACAAAATGTTTCTTCTTTCTTCTCATAGCAGTATACTCTTCTTCAGTAATCATTAATTTCTTAATGTCAGCACCTGCATTCTCTTTTAACTCTGCATCCTTGTCATCAAACTCACAATTAATAGCATCGGTAATAAACTTAGAGTTTGGCTGTAATGCATAATCAATTTCAGCACAAATGGAGCAAGAACCAGATTCACAGTCACATTCAAAATTTTCAGAAAACTGTGCTAAATCAAAGTTTAATCCTAACTCTGTAAAGTCATCAGATTGCACAGTTTTTCTTTCAAAATTAATATTGACGCTACTCTCACTAATGGGTTCAATGGCTGACACTGAATTAAAAATTTTAGAATGGTCAATCAAATTTGTATCAGTATCAGTCATAAACCCTATAGAATCAGTGTGCGTCAAATCACATGCATTTGAATGTGTAGGCAAATCTGGTAAAATTGGAATCTCAGGTTCAGAATAAACCTGTTTTTGCTCACTGAGAAGTTTCTTACCAAACTCCAAGTTATCAGCTGCATCCTCAGGGCTATCAGTGTCAGAATCCAGAACAAGCTGCTCAGGTTCTTCCTTTGCTACCTCAATTGGACTTTCACCAGTCAGCTTGCAGAGCAACTTCCTCGCTTCTGTTGGGGTCATATCCATCCAACATCCACCAATAGCTGCATCCACAAGTATCCTTTCATTGTCCAGGAGCCCTTCATAAAAATAAGTCAAGAGCAAATGCTCTGGAAATTGGTGGTTTGGACAAGTTGTGCAGAGCCTGTTAAACCTCTCCCAATAATCTGCCAGGCTTTCTTCTTGAAATTGCTCAATGGCAGTGATCTTCATCCTAATGCTGGTCACCTTTGCTGCTGGAAAGAACTTGTCAAAGAATTTTTGTTGTGTTTCCTGCCAACTATTAAAAGGATACTGGTATATGAACCAGTCTCTTGCTTCATCTTGCAGGGACATGGGAAACATTTTTATCAACATTGTCTCCTTGGAAACACCAGCAGGTCTCATAGATAAACACACCAAACTAAACTCCTTGAGGTGCCTGTATGGATCTTCATGTGCCAACCCAAGGAATTTGGGAAGACACTTGACTAGATCATACATCCAGTCTTGAGAATCTGTCATTTTCTCTATTCTAGTTCAAAACCTATCTCAGACCTGGACTTTCACTTCAAGCAAGGATTATAAAAAATATACAGAAGCATAACATGGAGTAAAACTAATATTTTCAGTTTTTTTTATTTTTTTATAAATTTTTTTTTTAATTAACACACATAATACAAAACACAACACAATAAAAATATAAAAGACAAAACATATAGTAACACAACATAATTGAAAAACACAACAAAAATGTAGAACAAAAACCTGGAACTGAAGTGACAACGCCGCCAAAATTTGCTGAAGGTGTCGTTGTCGCCTACAAAAATATACAAGACAAAACACACAAAACACACATATTAACAAAACAAAAATTTACACAACAAAAATCTAAAACCAAACCTTCATTGGTCCCCGGCAGCGGCGCCAAAATTTGATACGGCTGTCGCGGTCGATCAAATTTGATGTGCAATTAAGAATGCAGTATAGTTACTAGGAAGTGACTCCTAGGTCGTCTCTCAAGGACCAATTTTTGTCGGTTCAGTCTTACACGAAAAAGGGATGGTTTTGTGGATGTTTTGTACGGAAAATAAAATTTAAAACTGGAAATTAAATAAAACAGAATTAAAAACACTGAAATAAATCTTAACGACGGTAAAAACTGAACGGTAAAAGACTGTAAAAATAGAAAATGGAAAATTACGCAGTGTGCGGTAAAAGACGGTAAAAATCAGTAAACGGAAAATTTAACAGTGTTTGAAATTAAAATGCTGGAACAATAAACATGCAAAAACATAACAGCAGTGTAAATAAAATTTACCCAAAGCAACAGTGAAAATGAACAGTAAAAACAACGTTGAAAATAAACTGAACGGTAAAAAGAAATGACTGAATTTAACTGTGTGGAAAATCATTACTGGTAAAATTTAACAGATAAAATAAAAACACTTAACATGAAAATAAAATTCATCAAAGATTCAATACTTGAAATTAAATTCGTTGAACAGTACAACTAAAAATGAAATGACACGTTCAGAAATGAAAACTACGTTTTGGCACTGAAATTAAAATACAGAGAGTTTTGGAAGAGGAAGAGGCAAGAGCCTCCTCCCAGACGTGGGTAGTTCCTACACTACTCCTAAAATCCACTAAAATCTGCTTCCCAAATCTCATCCCTCTGCCCCCAAATTCTGCCAATTTATAGCTCCTGAAGCTACTCCTGTTACTTCTCTTTTTGTGCACACTTGAACGTGACTTTGCCATCCAGCACCATTTCTCAATTTTGTCTTTTAGCAACTTTCTTGATCAATTAATTTTCCACTTTTGTTTCCTTGTGGACGTGAAAAAGCCTTCCATTTCTCTTCACCACTTCATTGCTAATGAATAAAATATTCCAACTTAGACCGTGGCAGCTGCTTCCCCCTGGACGTAATACCATTCTCATGCCACCATGACAACACACCACTTCCTTTCTTTTCCAAACACACACACGCTGCTGGACCGTGGTGAAGGGCTGCATGCTGGACGTTGCTGCTTCCTGGATGGTGCTTCTTCCATTTGAAGAACGGAAGAGCTGCTGCTGCTCATCTTCATTCAAGTGCTGCGTGAACTGCTGCGTTTGGTGGAGGATGCTGGAAATATGGACGTCTGGATGGAGTTGCTTCGCTTGCTAGAATGGAGAACACCACTGCTGCACGTGTGCTGCACCAAAGGGACCGTGAGCTTCTCTATCCTTCCAGCCAGTTGCACTCCTTACGTTCCAATCTCCAATTGTCTTCAATTTTTACAAGCCATAAACGTTAAAAAGCGTGAGTGGTGGACCATGTGCTAGCCAAAAATAAAATGGAGAAAACCATTCAGATTTTTCCATGTGGGCCGTGAGATGTGAGCTGCCACTTAATTTAATTGAAGCTTTCCAAATTGATGGCTTCATATTCACGTTCCAGACAAGAGAGTTTGGTGGTTCCCATGTTGCAAAATGTATGCTCTTGATGTATGTTTGCCAAAATGAATGAAGAAAACTTCTTGGTTCCGTGAGTTTTGCTAGAGTGCTTTTTTAGTGGTGAATGGACCCCATATTTTAGCATTTGTTATCTCCTTTAACACCTTGCACGTATTCTTTCTTCAATCAATCTTTTACAAGAGTAATAATAACAAAAGAAGGTGTGTACGTGCTTCTCTCCAAAGGTTGAAGGCTTCTTCTTTTTTTTTCAAAGCTAGGTGGGCCGTGTGTTATATTTCAACAAATTCACTTTCATTTTTGAATTCCTCCCAGACGTGATGTGTTCCAAAGTATCAACTAAATGCCAAAATAAAACCTTGAATGGGAAAATAAAACCGTGGAGTGGTGGCTGGTATTCTTAAGGCTGTGTGGTGTGTAGGAGTTCTAAATCAAATTTTTTATTTTAACACACAAAATAAATCAATGCAAAATCCATTGAGCTCTCCTTCTTGTGAACACTCTGCGGAGAGTCTTAGCACTGTCCAATGATCAATTCCAGCCACCACAAGTACTAAACATCAAGCAAACAATGCAAACATTTTAGAACACTCAAAACAGTAATTACTGGACTGACATAGGAGAGTAAACAAAATACTGGGAACAGCACAAAACGAATTTTAACAAACGAAAAGCTATACGTGAAAATAGACATCTAGACGAAACTATGAAAAAAAATTGCATGCAAAACGGATAAGAATTGAACTCAAACGAAGACACACAAGTTGACACAACATTCACGCAGCACTGGTAATCGTTTACAGCACCCCTGTAAACGATTACCCGAGAGGAATTGCAAATTTGTACAGAAAGTCCAACACAGGTACTCAGTCAGGTGAACACAGGTCACCATTGGCAAAAAAACTGACTTTTAGGCACTTCTGCCCCTGTCTGAGGCTTGTTCAGGTGTTCTAGTGGTGTATATTGGTTTCAAAACCAATTTTATTTCTTAAAATTAATCAATACAATGTGTAAATAAACATTCTTCTAAATGTCCCAAATTGTGTTTCCTAAATTTCCCTTGCAATCACTAATGCAAATAAATAACTCAAATAATTCAAATTAATTGAAATTAGAATTTTTGGTCAAATTAAGTACATTTAGTGAAAACGGGAAAATACCGGACACTTTAGCACAATTCCCTGATCAAATTTGGTACAATAAACTAAGTGAAGTGTATAAAATATCGACTCATCAAGTATATACTAGGAAGTAACTTTTTGGTCGTCTCTCAAGCACCAACATTTGGTTCAGTCATTAAATCAAACACATAGTGGGGGAAAATTTGGATAGATTTTTGTGAACTAAAATTAATCAATTAAAACACGAATTCAAAAAATTATCCTAGGGTATTTTTACTGGAAACAATGTGTTTTGATGAAGAATGAACGTGGACCAAACTTGTGGAGTTGTGGAATGTGATGATAATTAGAGAGTAAGATTAATGTTATGTTTAGGGTCAGTTGTGACTTGTGGTTGAGATTGGAGCATGAGTGAGTGTTGGGGTGTACTTGAATATGTGGTTGATGAGCTTGAGAGTGGAGAATAAGTCTATTAGTTGTACCTAGTAAATCCTGGTTCTATCTACAAATAGGTGCTTCCTTTTTCCTTATGTGCAAAGGAAGGGTTGTTCGGGTATTGAACCTTCCTTGTGTGGGGGTGATGGTGTCTTCCTTGCCCTTGTGTGGCAGGATTACATATTCATTAGCTGGATTGCGGGTCTACTCGAGCGTATCTATAGGGGAAGCTACAAATTGGTCTGTACGATCGGCTACAAGCGGGTGAGATAGGGTACAATAGTGTGACTGATTCTTTCCACTATGGTGTACATGGTACGGTGATGCTCATGGTGTTATTTATGACTGGGGTAGTCATGATGGTGGTGTATCTATGGTGATGATCATGGTATTGTAGATGCTTCATGTGATGCTATGTTGATAGTGGTGTTACTATAATTATTATAGTAAGTAGTTAGCACAAATGCTAATGAATGGATAGCCAATGGTCTTTGCATGAGATGTTAGTGATGACATCAAGGTTCAAGGGTCAAGGATCAAAGATTGAAGATCAAGGATCGAGAATTGAGTAATTCATTATGATTAAGTTGATATGCTAGAGGATTAGGAATCTTATTGTTTAATACCATTGGGCATGGGGAGGTTTATGGTTGATATATTCAGTGTGCTTATATCTTATTATTATTATGATTGTTTTATCGGTAGCTTTCCCCATACATGTTTAAGGTAAATAATTTCAACTCAATGTACTCAAGAAAACAAACACAAGTAGACTTGGCAAGCTTCTAATTATCAATACTTAAAACATATGCATGTTCAGATCAAAAGGTCTTTACTGGGTTGTAATGGGGCCAAGTACAGGGGAGGATAAATTTGGATAAGTAGCTATAGCTGAGAAGAAATAGAGGTGCACTAGGAAAAAATGTAAACACAGTGAAATCTCACCCAAACCTCTAATTCAATCCTCTTCTCGACTCCATTATTCACAAAAATTATTTTTCAATTTTTTTTCTCTTTTTCTCATCATTTTTTTTTTATCATGTCTTCTTTCTTTTCTTTTTTCTTTCTTTTTTTTATCACACAACAGGATATAAATTATCATTTCAAAACATGACGAGGAACCAACTAGCCAATTCATCAAAATTCCCAAGGAGACCACACTTATTCACAAAATACTTCTATAGCTCCAAACTTTCCTAAGGTTAAGGTAATCATTTGTTTTTCACTTAGGGTCAGTGTATGAGCTTTAAAACAAACAAATGGGGAAAGTATAGGCTCAAAGGGGTTATCAAAGGATAATAACATGGTAGGCTTATTTGGCTAAAGAGGCTCAAGAATAAAATTGCCTTTATCACTTCTAAACATGCATATAAATCAAGTATATCAAAAAGAATCAAGCCAAGGCATATGTGCAAGAAATCAAGAGTCATATCACACAAGAAAGAACATTAAGTGGCTCAAATCTCACATAGGGTATCCGTGTTATAATCAATTCAACCTCTTGAACACATAATCATCTTTCCAAGCAGAGAAAAACAAGGATTGCAATCTATAAGTATTAAGTAAGTGAAGGAAAAATATACAACTTAGACATCATCCAGAAATCAAGAGAAAAATGTAAAATTTATTGCACACAAAACTCGATAAAAATAACTTAAAACAGAAAAAATTTAACACTAAAAAACAAAAAATTTAACACACAAAATACATACTAACAGAAACTAACAGAAAATTCAAAATTTCTCCCCAGTAGACCACACTTAAATCACACAATGTCCTCAGTGTGTAACAATCATCAGATTATCAATTTCAAAGCAGTCAAATAATATAGACAAGTGCAATAAAAAGTTAGGAAATGGGAAGAAATTTTTCAATAACATCCATCAGTAGATGTTATCATTGACATCCATCAGCAGATGTCTAAATCACCTAGCACCCTTCAGAAGATGCTAATAATTTTTAATTAATTTTTTTTTTTTTTTTGAAAAGGAGACCGGTACTGTGACAACAGTCTCAGTGGCAAAGACCGGAACTGTTGCTACAGTGGAAAGAAATCTGGCTATAAAAGGGTACCTCCTCAGCGTCAGAGCGCCATTTCCTCACCTAGCCTCTCTCTCTGCTCTCCTCTCTTCTCTCTTCTCGAGCGTCTGGATCTGCGAGGAAGCTCTGTCACCGTGCCATCTGAAGAGTCCGAGATCAGCGAGGAGCTCCTCTGCCAGCCTACTACTCCAGGTAAGTTCTCTGCACCTTGGATCTCTATTTCTTCCTTTTCTGCTTCTCTGCTGTTATTACCATCCTGCTTTCCTGCTTTCCATTTTTTCTTCTCTGACCTCTTGCCTGCTCTCCCTCTTTTCCATTTTCCTGCTTTCCTTTATTTTTCTTCTTCTGCCGATCTATCTTCTTTCCTTTCTTTCCTCCCTTTACCGCTTTTTCTGCTATTATTACCTTCTTGCTTTCCTGCTTTCCTGCTTTATTTTTTTTTTAAAAGAAAAACACATAAAACACAACTGTCAAAAAAACTTAAGGGGTATATCGGCTGGAAACCAGACGTTAATCTCCCTTCGATTGAAGGTATGGCAGAGACAATCGGGTAGAACAACGCCACGTACCCCACTTAAAAATAAAACACAAAAACATAATAACATGAATGACATGGACAAGGACAACTGAACGTAGATTCGTTTAGGACCCCTTTGCAAGGACCGTGAAACAGATCAAAGACCAGACACTGAAACATCAAATACAGACTGGACAAAATAAATCTAAAAGGAAACAACAACAAATAAAGAAAACACAGACTAATCTAATATTTTTTTTTATGCTTCTTATTTTTCTGTTTTTGTTTTTTTTTTTTATTTTTTTTTTTTTTTCATTTTTTCCATGTTTTAGAATATGATGAGCGAGATGGAAATCGAGAGATACACAAGTCAGCGGTGGCGTCCAACAGATGATCAGGTCAAGATGATGACCAACATCTTCAATTATGGGGTCACTCATCCAAGCCGAGCGCAAATCGTCGAGATCACGTCTCGACTAAGGACCTTCGGAGATGCCAGCGAATACAACGTGCACTGCTGGTTCAACAACCACGGCAATCGGGTCAGGCGCTGGCAAGCGGATATAGACCCCACTGGCACTCAGTTTTCACAACTGCCGCTGTACATGTATGGTAAGAACTCTCATCAGATCTCAATTTTATTGAATTTTTTTTTTTCTATTAAAATTAACACAATTTTTTTTTTTGGTTGAAAGAATACGACTGGGTAATAATGAGGGCACCGAGGCTGCTGGACCTCTTCCCCATTCCCATCATAATCGATCCAGAAACAGAGATTCCTTCGCCTCCGCTCGTGACTTTTCGTACCAGAGCTCCCTCAACGGAGCTCTCCCTTAGACCACCACAACCAGCTCGACAATTCTTTCGTTGAATTTGTTTTTATTTTCTTATTATTTTTTTTTTATGTTTTTGATGGCCGAGTGTGGCCAGAATATTAATGAGGACTGTAATATGGACAATTAATTTTTATGTTTTTATGTTTTTAATTTTTTTTATGTTTTTTTTATATGGTTTGTAATATTAACGATCAGAAATGATCGAACCCCGAACATCATTATTATGTTTTTATGTATTTTTGCATTGTTTTTTTTATTATTAATAAATGCACTCAAATTAGTACTTCAGCACAAACTATATACTCTGCCCTATTACAGCAACTTTACTCTCTGATTTTTTTTTTTTATTATTATAACAAAAAAAACTAAAAAAAATAAATAAAAACAGAACACATAATTTAACAAAACAAAAGACCTAATATCGAACACAAAAAATTAAAACATATAAAACGCAAATGTAAAAAAAAACAACAGACAAAACACATATTTACAATACATACATAAAGAAAATAACACACGTGAAAGAGAACATACATTTTTTTTTTAAATTTTGTTTTTTTTTTTTTTTTTTTTTAAAACAAAAAAAAAAACACACCAAACATAAACACAGATTAAAACTAACAAGTTATCAGAATCTCCCCCCAAATTCATAAACTAAGAAAATTAAGGGAAGAAGGAATAGGAAAACTTCCCTGGTTATGGTGGGTGTTGCCAAATTTGGACAATCAGGGATATGCTTTCCATCACATGATTCAGCAGAGAAAATATTAAGAGAAACTGTGTCATCAGTATTGCCCTATCATCCGCAACAAAATGTTTCTTCTTTCTTCTCATAGCAGTATACTCTTCTTCAGTAATCATTAATTTCTTAATGTCAGCACCTGCATTCTCTTTTAACTCTGCATCCTTGTCATCAAACTCACAATTAATAGCATCGGTAATAAACTTAGAGTTTGGCTGTAATGCATAATCAATTTCAGCACAAATGGAGCAAGAACCAGATTCACAGTCACATTCAAAATTTTCAGAAAACTGTGCTAAATCAAAGTTTAATCCTAACTCTGTAAAGTCATCAGATTGCACAGTTTTTCTTTCAAAATTAATATTGACGCTACTCTCACTAATGGGTTCAATGGCTGACACTGAATTAAAAATTTTAGAATGGTCAATCAAATTTGTATCAGTATCAGTCATAAACCCTATAGAATCAGTGTGCGTCAAATCACATGCATTTGAATGTGTAGGCAAATCTGGTAAAATTGGAATCTCAGGTTCAGAATAAACCTGTTTTTGCTCACTGAGAAGTTTCTTACCAAACTCCAAGTTATCAGCTGCATCCTCAGGGCTATCAGTGTCAGAATCCAGAACAAGCTGCTCAGGTTCTTCCTTTGCTACCTCAATTGGACTTTCACCAGTCAGCTTGCAGAGCAACTTCCTCGCTTCTGTTGGGGTCATATCCATCCAACATCCACCAATAGCTGCATCCACAAGTATCCTTTCATTGTCCAGGAGCCCTTCATAAAAATAAGTCAAGAGCAAATGCTCTGGAAATTGGTGGTTTGGACAAGTTGTGCAGAGCCTGTTAAACCTCTCCCAATAATCTGCCAGGCTTTCTTCTTGAAATTGCTCAATGGCAGTGATCTTCATCCTAATGCTGGTCACCTTTGCTGCTGGAAAGAACTTGTCAAAGAATTTTTGTTGTGTTTCCTGCCAACTATTAAAAGGATACTGGTATATGAACCAGTCTCTTGCTTCATCTTGCAGGGACATGGGAAACATTTTTATCAACATTGTCTCCTTGGAAACACCAGCAGGTCTCATAGATAAACACACCAAACTAAACTCCTTGAGGTGCCTGTATGGATCTTCATGTGCCAACCCAAGGAATTTGGGAAGACACTTGACTAGATCATACATCCAGTCTTGAGAATCTGTCATTTTCTCTATTCTAGTTCAAAACCTATCTCAGACCTGGACTTTCACTTCAAGCAAGGATTATAAAAAATATACAGAAGCATAACATGGAGTAAAACTAATATTTTCAGTTTTTTTTATTTTTTTATAAATTTTTTTTTTAATTAACACACATAATACAAAACACAACACAATAAAAATATAAAAGACAAAACATATAGTAACACAACATAATTGAAAAACACAACAAAAATGTAGAACAAAAACCTGGAACTGAAGTGACAACGCCGCCAAAATTTGCTGAAGGTGTCGTTGTCGCCTACAAAAATATACAAGACAAAACACACAAAACACACATATTAACAAAACAAAAATTTACACAACAAAAATCTAAAACCAAACCTTCATTGGTCCCCGGCAGCGGCGCCAAAATTTGATACGGCTGTCGCGGTCGATCAAATTTGATGTGCAATTAAGAATGCAGTATAGTTACTAGGAAGTGACTCCTAGGTCGTCTCTCAAGGACCAATTTTTGTCGGTTCAGTCTTACACGAAAAAGGGATGGTTTTGTGGATGTTTTGTACGGAAAATAAAATTTAAAACTGGAAATTAAATAAAACAGAATTAAAAACACTGAAATAAATCTTAACGACGGTAAAAACTGAACGGTAAAAGACTGTAAAAATAGAAAATGGAAAATTACGCAGTGTGCGGTAAAAGACGGTAAAAATCAGTAAACGGAAAATTTAACAGTGTTTGAAATTAAAATGCTGGAACAATAAACATGCAAAAACATAACAGCAGTGTAAATAAAATTTACCCAAAGCAACAGTGAAAATGAACAGTAAAAACAACGTTGAAAATAAACTGAACGGTAAAAAGAAATGACTGAATTTAACTGTGTGGAAAATCATTACTGGTAAAATTTAACAGATAAAATAAAAACACTTAACATGAAAATAAAATTCATCAAAGATTCAATACTTGAAATTAAATTCGTTGAACAGTACAACTAAAAATGAAATGACACGTTCAGAAATGAAAACTACGTTTTGGCACTGAAATTAAAATACAGAGAGTTTTGGAAGAGGAAGAGGCAAGAGCCTCCTCCCAGACGTGGGTAGTTCCTACACTACTCCTAAAATCCACTAAAATCTGCTTCCCAAATCTCATCCCTCTGCCCCCAAATTCTGCCAATTTATAGCTCCTGAAGCTACTCCTGTTACTTCTCTTTTTGTGCACACTTGAACGTGACTTTGCCATCCAGCACCATTTCTCAATTTTGTCTTTTAGCAACTTTCTTGATCAATTAATTTTCCACTTTTGTTTCCTTGTGGACGTGAAAAAGCCTTCCATTTCTCTTCACCACTTCATTGCTAATGAATAAAATATTCCAACTTAGACCGTGGCAGCTGCTTCCCCCTGGACGTAATACCATTCTCATGCCACCATGACAACACACCACTTCCTTTCTTTTCCAAACACACACACGCTGCTGGACCGTGGTGAAGGGCTGCATGCTGGACGTTGCTGCTTCCTGGATGGTGCTTCTTCCATTTGAAGAACGGAAGAGCTGCTGCTGCTCATCTTCATTCAAGTGCTGCGTGAACTGCTGCGTTTGGTGGAGGATGCTGGAAATATGGACGTCTGGATGGAGTTGCTTCGCTTGCTAGAATGGAGAACACCACTGCTGCACGTGTGCTGCACCAAAGGGACCGTGAGCTTCTCTATCCTTCCAGCCAGTTGCACTCCTTACGTTCCAATCTCCAATTGTCTTCAATTTTTACAAGCCATAAACGTTAAAAAGCGTGAGTGGTGGACCATGTGCTAGCCAAAAATAAAATGGAGAAAACCATTCAGATTTTTCCATGTGGGCCGTGAGATGTGAGCTGCCACTTAATTTAATTGAAGCTTTCCAAATTGATGGCTTCATATTCACGTTCCAGACAAGAGAGTTTGGTGGTTCCCATGTTGCAAAATGTATGCTCTTGATGTATGTTTGCCAAAATGAATGAAGAAAACTTCTTGGTTCCGTGAGTTTTGCTAGAGTGCTTTTTTAGTGGTGAATGGACCCCATATTTTAGCATTTGTTATCTCCTTTAACACCTTGCACGTATTCTTTCTTCAATCAATCTTTTACAAGAGTAATAATAACAAAAGAAGGTGTGTACGTGCTTCTCTCCAAAGGTTGAAGGCTTCTTCTTTTTTTTTCAAAGCTAGGTGGGCCGTGTGTTATATTTCAACAAATTCACTTTCATTTTTGAATTCCTCCCAGACGTGATGTGTTCCAAAGTATCAACTAAATGCCAAAATAAAACCTTGAATGGGAAAATAAAACCGTGGAGTGGTGGCTGGTATTCTTAAGGCTGTGTGGTGTGTAGGAGTTCTAAATCAAATTTTTTATTTTAACACACAAAATAAATCAATGCAAAATCCATTGAGCTCTCCTTCTTGTGAACACTCTGCGGAGAGTCTTAGCACTGTCCAATGATCAATTCCAGCCACCACAAGTACTAAACATCAAGCAAACAATGCAAACATTTTAGAACACTCAAAACAGTAATTACTGGACTGACATAGGAGAGTAAACAAAATACTGGGAACAGCACAAAACGAATTTTAACAAACGAAAAGCTATACGTGAAAATAGACATCTAGACGAAACTATGAAAAAAAATTGCATGCAAAACGGATAAGAATTGAACTCAAACGAAGACACACAAGTTGACACAACATTCACGCAGCACTGGTAATCGTTTACAGCACCCCTGTAAACGATTACCCGAGAGGAATTGCAAATTTGTACAGAAAGTCCAACACAGGTACTCAGTCAGGTGAACACAGGTCACCATTGGCAAAAAAACTGACTTTTAGGCACTTCTGCCCCTGTCTGAGGCTTGTTCAGGTGTTCCAGTGGTGTATATTGGTTTCAAAACCAATTTTATTTCTTAAAATTAATCAATACAATGTGTAAATAAACATTCTTCTAAATGTCCCAAATTGTGTTTCCTAAATTTCCCTTGCAATCACTAATGCAAATAAATAACTCAAATAATTCAAATTAATTGAAATTAGAATTTTTGGTCAAATTAAGTACATTTAGTGAAAACGGGAAAATACCGGACACTTTAGCACAATTCCCTGATCAAATTTGGTACAATAAACTAAGTGAAGTGTATAAAATATCGACTCATCAAGTATATACTAGGAAGTAACTTTTTGGTCGTCTCTCAAGCACCAACATTTGGTTCAGTCATTAAATCAAACACATAGTGGGGGAAAATTTGGATAGATTTTTGTGAACTAAAATTAATCAATTAAAACACGAATTCAAAAAATTATCCTAGGGTATTTTTACTGGAAACAATGTGTTTTGATGAAGAATGAACGTGGACCAAACTTGTGGAGTTGTGGAATGTGATGATAATTAGAGAGTAAGATTAATGTTATGTTTAGGGTCAGTTGTGACTTGTGGTTGAGATTGGAGCATGAGTGAGTGTTGGGGTGTACTTGAATATGTGGTTGATGAGCTTGAGAGTGGAGAATAAGTCTATTAGTTGTACCTAGTAAATCCTGGTTCTATCTACAAATAGGTGCTTCCTTTTTCCTTATGTGCAAAGGAAGGGTTGTTCGGGTATTGAACCTTCCTTGTGTGGGGGTGATGGTGTCTTCCTTGCCCTTGTGTGGCAGGATTACATATTCATTAGCTGGATTGCGGGTCTACTCGAGCGTATCTATAGGGGAAGCTACAAATTGGTCTGTACGATCGGCTACAAGCGGGTGAGATAGGGTACAATAGTGTGACTGATTCTTTCCACTATGGTGTACATGGTACGGTGATGCTCATGGTGTTATTTATGACTGGGGTAGTCATGATGGTGGTGTATCTATGGTGATGATCATGGTATTGTAGATGCTTCATGTGATGCTATGTTGATAGTGGTGTTACTATAATTATTATAGTAAGTAGTTAGCACAAATGCTAATGAATGGATAGCCAATGGTCTTTGCATGAGATGTTAGTGATGACATCAAGGTTCAAGGGTCAAGGATCAAAGATTGAAGATCAAGGATCGAGAATTGAGTAATTCATTATGATTAAGTTGATATGCTAGAGGATTAGGAATCTTATTGTTTAATACCATTGGGCATGGGGAGGTTTATGGTTGATATATTCAGTGTGCTTATATCTTATTATTATTATGATTGTTTTATCGGTAGCTTTCCCCATACATGTTTGTGTTTGTGTGTTGTGAATGATATTATCGACTATGATCGTATAATATGTAATACGAGAGCAGATGATGTTGCAGATGATGTTGAGACATGATAGATTCGAGAGATGACGAAGGGACAGGCTTGGGATTTTATCTAAAATTATTTCATTTAAATTTTAAGAGAATGTAATTGGAGTTATTTTATTTTCTTCGTTATTTTCATTGGGCAAGTGTTTTGAAACTATTATGTTTGAATAGATTATGCACATTAAATGTTGAAGTTTTGAAAAAACATTTTCGCGCTATGATAAAGTTTTAAAACTATTATGTCTTGATGGTGTATAACAACCAGGAGAGAAAATTCAGCCACCAAATACACAAAAGAGCAAGCACATACAACAAAAAGATTAGAAATAACCTAAAGAAGTACAACTATGGAGGATTTAATGAATTAGAACCATATGCACATAGTAAACGATGGAATTAACATGAAATAAGGATCAGATATTTTTCCTAATATGTTAACGAAACTATAGAAAAAATGTAGGACATGCATACTGTGCGCGTTAGGTGCTGACGGAAAGATAAAAAGCTTTCTAACTAGCATGCTTTCCTAAGACAAAGACCAAACCTAAGGCTCTAGATACCACATGATATGGAATAACATGTCTAGATAGAAATAAGCCTAAGACTAAGCAAGAACAATTAAAAAATGGAATTAAAAAGACTAAAAATGTAAGAGAAATGAGAGGAAACTTAGGAATTTAATGACATGATACTTATAGATCCAAAATAAATGCGAAAGAGGATCAACACTTGTTCTTCACTAGATAAGACCCAAAAGGAGACTAAGAGACAAAATTCTATCTCAAAGAAGTAATGCAATTGAGGAATGCAAAATACTCTTTATATACCAATTTGAAGGTGTATGTACGAATGAGACCTTAGATTGCTTATATAACACTAAGAGATGAAGTAGGTGGAGAAAACTAAAGAATGTGAGACTTGACAGACATTCAAGTCTGGACGGCCGCCCCTAAGGGTGTTTTAAGTCTCACATCTCTTAATTGTTCCACTTCTAAAGGGTATATAAGTTACCTAACTAATATAAAGAGCAAAAGTAAAACTATAAAAATACAAGCCACCAAACCTACTTTACTCTTTTTGTATAAAGGAGCCATTGTCATTCTTTTGATTCTCTTTTGCCCGGTTGATGATCACATCAATTTTCCTCCTACCTTTTTCAATCCGAGTTATTAGACTAATGATTTCTCTTCACTCAGATTTTCATTTGTTGAGTTTTCACTGTACTACTACTCACTAAAAGTAAAAAAACAATGAAAAAGTTCATGTATATACAAATCGTGGATGTACCTGTATCACCCATATTTATAAAGAGGAGTATTATGGTATTTTCCTACAACTACAGGTGTATGAAAAAAACTATTCGTGTATAAAGAAGCATAAACCTTACAATATATAATCGAGGTAAAGAGTTCCTTCGCGTCCTTCAATTTATATAATTATTAACTTTTCATTTCAATTTGAAGGATGAATTCCCTTCATTCGGTTTCAGCAGCGATTGTCTATACTCAATGCGACCCAATTCGCAAACCCCTTTCCTTCTACAAAGCCAAAACCAAACCTCACAATCTCAGTTGCTCCTTTCGCCACCCTTCTAATAAGCTAAGAGTTTCAGCCCTCAAAAGCGACCCGCCCGAGTCGCATCACACTCGTAACTTTGCCGATGACGAAAGAGCAGAGAAATTCCCATTGCGTCAAAAAGATGCAAATTTTGATTCGGGATGGTTGCCTGCATTTCCCCACGTTCTTGTTGCTTCCATGTCCAATTTTATATTTGGGTATCACATTGGGTCAGTTTTTGCTTCTATTTTTCTCTCATTTTTTTTGGTTTAACTACCGCCTTACTGCAACTTCACCTTTCATTCTGTGCTGGGAGGATTGATAAATACCTAACATCTGTGCTGTGATGAGAATGTAACTGGTGTGATTTCTATCAACAAAATAATTCTTTATTTCCTTACATAGTTCAATTGTTTTTAAACATAGTCATGTGAGATAAAAAAATCTTACAGTGAAGTTACAAGACGATTTGATGAGCAAAATTTTGAGCGGAGTGTGGATTTGAACTAAATAGTTCAGTAGTTATAATCAAAATTCAAAAAAGCTGGTTGAATGTGTTTCATTGAGGTTGTGAAAGTAAAGCCAGGATGATATTCATTCTCTTAAAGCAAGAATAGATAATTAATGTGGACAGATTATGCTGTAGCTAAGTATTTGCTAATCTTTTATGTGATAAGTTCAGAATAGCATGATTAGTTTTTAAAACTACATGGTGACTGGATTTGAGTTTCTAGCTTCTAGTAATGTTTGAATCATTTCAAACTTGATTGCATATTTTACAGAGTCATGAATGGTCCTATTGTTTCCATTGCTCGGGAGCTTGGTTTTGAAGGAAACTCTTTGATCGAGGGACTCGTGGTCAGTATATTTATTGCTGGTGCATTTATAGGGAGCATAAGTTCTGGTTCGTTGGTGGATAGACTTGGTTGTCGGCTCACATTTCAGATTGATAGCATACCCTTAATCCTTGGGGCAATAATAAGGTAGTGTACATGGTTGATGATATCTTTAATAACTTCATTTCTTCTTGTGGATCTTGACATTGTCCTGCTTTTATATAAAGATTTTGAGAATGAATCCTTTTAACTGAGTAACACTCTACAGTGTTAAGGTTCTAGACAACAAAAGCATCTTATAATATGATTTTTAAAACTAATTAATTATTTGCATGGTTTTAAGATGCATAGTTGTTTTTACGTAGATGTCCTGTGCTTCATAAAGTAACGACTGTTGTTTAATAGGATTTAAACTATTTTCCCAAACTATCAAAAGTCCTACTTAGTGCTTGGTAAGGGCCAGTTTTATAGGGATATAATTGCATTTTCATTTTATGTTTCAAAAGCTGTCTCCCTTAGCTTTTGATTACAAGGTTGTTGTCCCCAAAACAAGTTATTTTAAGCATTAACTTACAACATTGTTATGGCACCTTCTGTTTTGTATATTCGATCGAATTCAAAAATTTTCATGTGCAGAAGTATGTGACTAAACAACATTGCTAGCTTTATAGAAAATTAAAATAAATTTGTTGGCATGTTTGAAAAAGATTTAGAGTTCCAAATCAATCTCTCTTCTCATTTTTTGTAATTTCCTACTAAATTTAACCGCTTTTGTTAGATTTCTCCTAATAGAGCTCCTATTTCTTGGTTTAATTCATCTCAATGAAAGTGGTAGACTTTAGTTGTTTGACAATCACTATCTTGTTGGTTGTTGGCTTTATGCATTTCTAAAATTTCTCATAATTAAACTTTCTTCAGCTATCTTAAATGGGGAAGGATTGAAATTTACTTAATGCGACACAAGCTTTTTTTTTTCCAAATCCACTGTATTGATAAGTTAAATGAGTACACTGCTTCTTTTTATCTATTTTAATTATAGAAACAAGGAGCGTTCCTATCTAATAAAGAATATCTAAATTATATATGAATTATTAGAAACATTTTTATTTATTCCTGTACCTATCTTTATTATTATAGGAAATCAAATCTCCTATATTGATTGTATTGATTCAATTATCTCGTATAAATAAAACATGTGTTGTCTTAGAAGTACAAGGTTTCAGCTCAATGTCTTTCTCTTCCCTACAGTTTAACATGGTAGTTTTTTCAAAAGTGTCTTGGCCAGGTAGATCCACTGTCTTTTGAAGGACTTTTTTTCTCTGTTTTTTTGGTGAAGTTTTCTCAGGTTCACATTGTTCTAGTGCTGCCTCTGGCAAGAGGTTTTGGCAGGGTTTGGATCACGCTGCACTGATCTATCCAACCATCAAATGCGACATGAAAAACCCATCCACGTGCCTTCACATGCATCTTCTGTCCCGTTCCAAATGTAACTCTGATCAGTGTGTAGCTGTGCGTGCAACACTTGACAACTGACCAACCTACATTCGGGCCGCCTCCTCCATGCGTTTCTACCCATTTCATGGTGGCTCCATAAGAGTTTGTTTGACAGTCTGATATGCTTTTCTCTCTCGGATTATTTTGTTAATATTATTTTTCTAGATCTAAAAAAACTGTCTTCCAACGTTATATTAATATCTTGAACAAAGTAAGGTCACATCACTCAAGATATCAAGCAAACCATGAAATCACATATAAAGGGGTATTATTGCTAATGATCACATCATGCAACAATCATATTCTTTGAAGTCTATACATGAACCAAAGTACCAAAGCTCATCATTGAAATATACAACGAAATAAAGATTTGAAAAAGATAAAACTGTATGAGAGAAAAGAGTTTTATTGAATTATTCATTGAAAAAGAACTTAAACCTCCATATATAGAGAACTCTAACCCTAAAGTAATGACTACAGAGGGATCTTTAGAATCTTCCAACAACATAATTGTAATTATAACAATGCCTTATTGTAATCTCTCAAAATATTTTCTACTGAATCAACATATAGTATTCTAATCTTGAGTATGATTTGTTCTTTGCGGGAAGTGTGAAAACTCTGTGCTCTTCATTATGTGAAGTTACCCACCTGGGAGAAATATTACTATATCCTCCCTTTGAGAGTAGTCTTATTTATCATCTATCATTTACTCAAGTTCTTAGTCTCAAGTGGAGATTGAGAAGAGATAACAAGGAGTGGTCTATGTACTCAATTTTAATCAAGTTTTTATTAGTGGAATCCTTTGAGCAGTTTCTTATAGGAGAGCAGGCGTAGCATATAGTAGTATAATCTGTTGTTTTGCTTCTGTTTATCTGTTAGATGTTTCACTAGCACGTGAAAAGGAGTATCAAACTTTATTCAAGCTCCCTTTTAGAGCTAACTTGTCTTCACATGGAGGCGTATACTTTGTCTGCAAGGAAAAAAAAATACTACTTTTTCATCATATAGTAATAACTCAAGATGCTTTCGCATAGGTAGTTCTAAAAGTCGTCCAAAATGCGAACATTGCCATTGTATTTGACATATCATTGATGGGTGTTGGAAGCTGCATGGGAAACCCCTTTGTTCACCATATTGCCCAAACATCTACTGTTGGAACAAATGGTGTGCGACATGCCTATCTACTAGTGACACTACTTTGGTGGCACACATTGGTCATTTATTTGTTTGTCTCTCTCAATCCACTTCTCTTGGACCTTGGGTCATTGACTTTGGTGCTGATAAGTGTTTATGTGTGCATTAACTTGAAATCCTCTAAGAACTTCATTAGTGTTTACGTGTGCATTAACTTGAAATCCTCTAAGAACTTAATAAGTGTTTATGTGTGCTGATTAGTTTGAGGAATTCAAAAAGACAAAGAAACTCAAAGATGCTCACCACTAAACATGAATTTTATCCATGAGATTATGAAGAACAAAAAAACTTGAAGACAAGAAAGTAAAAGATATTGGCAGAAATAGAAATGAGAAAACAGAAAGAAAAGATGAGAAGACTTAGGAGATGGAAAACGGTGCACAGCTTGAAGAAGAGGAAGATGACTCCATGCTTCTCCAACATAAGCTCCAAGTGAATAATCACCACTTGACTTCTTAGAATCAAGATAAGACCCAACAGAACTTCCTTTACACTCAACGTGATGAGAATTCTCTCTCAAAATTCAATGTCAAAAGTATTTTATAGGAGAGGAAGCATGGCTAATTATAGGAAAAGACATCTTCTATTGCAAATGTGAATGTAAGAGAAATTAAATGCAAATCTTAGTCTAATGATCCTTGGATGAAATGGAAGGAGGGAAATTTGAATTTTAAAAATTCAAACTCCTTTGGTTTAATATATCTCTCCATCACCATTAGTATGTGCATCAATGGTGTTCCTATGTTGATGATTCATACACAACTAAGAAATCCTGTTTTGCAAAATTGAAGAATATAGTACTACATTTAAAACATTTGTGTAGTTTAAAGTGAGTTAGGAAAACATATTCGTTAGTGTTTCCTAATACGCTTAATAAACAAGCTTTGACTCTTTGGTTCACTTTGATATTTGGGATCCTCCCTCCATTATTATTCTTTGTTTCAAATATTTGTTACCTTTATTGATGATTATATTATATTACCTTAATGTAACTTGTTTTGAAATCACCTTTGTAGTAAGTGTAGTAAGTTAAGTTTTAAACATCCCTTGTCAAGACCATTTGGATATAGTTGTATGAATCTTAAAGTATACTATTAAGAATGCTCTTGGCAAAGACATTATTTAGGAGGATAAGACTTGAAAAAGAGAATGACTTCATTATTTTGATTCATATCAATTACATTCTCCTTACCTCTGTTTGTAGCAATCCAATCTTCTAAAAAAGGGAAATAAGGAAACAATATACTGAAAAATAATCTAGAAGATCCTACAAATATTTTCTCTGATTAGGAAAATTCTATAGATATTTTCTCTAATTAAGAAAATTCTATTGATATTTTCTCTAATTACAACACTCCCCCTCAAGTTGGTACATGAATATCAATCATTCTCAACTTGTCTACAAGATCTTGAATCTACCTAGAGGGGACCCTTTCGTAAAAATAGCTGCTATCTGAAGTTCTGTAGGAACATGAGTTGTAATTACAAAGCCTCTATCTAGATTATCTTTGATGAAATGTCTGTCAATCTCAATGTGTTTGGTCCTGTCATGTTGTATTGGATTATGGGCAATGTTCATGGCAGACTTGTTGCACAATGTAGTTGCACAAGGTTTTCCACCTTGACTTTGAGGTCATCCAAAATGATTTTCATCCAGAGTCTTTCACAGATTCCTTGAGCAAGAGCTCGGAATTCAACTTCTACACTAGAACGAGATACTCTATCTTGCTTTTTGGTCCTTTACGTTACTAGACTATCTCCAAGAAACACACAATACCCAAAAGTAGATTTTGTGTTAGTAATAGAACCTGTATTGTCAACATCAGTATATATTTTCATAGTCAATGTATCTTCCCTTTTGAATAATAGCCCATTTCCTGGACTTGACTTCAAGTATTGGTGAATTTTGTCAACTGCATAAATTGGATCATGCATAAATTGGCTCACTACACTAAATGCATAAGCAATGTTTGGTCTTGTGTGAGATAGATAAATCAATTTTCCTACGAATCTTTTTTTCCTAAAACTCTAAAACACACCTATATATACAAGCTTCCCAACAACATAACTACTTACAAATTTTACAAATGTTTTAATTAAAACAATTAGCTCTATTTTCCTTTTCCTTTGTTTTTTCTTTAATAGACCTTCATAATATGAGGTCGTCCTAACAATACCCGACCCATCAGGATTGACCTTGTTCTCAAGGTAGAATTATGGGAAAAGTTCAGCGATTACAAAGTTCCTCCATTTTTGTGCTCGTTTCTTCCTCATGCCCTTCTATTAACATCAGTTAGTTGAGTTGTTTGTTCTTGCAAAGAAGATTCTGCTATATTTTTAATCACAGAGAAAACATCCTCTTTTTTTGATCTTTTCTTGAAGCTCTGATTGTGTCAACCTTTTAAAGTTGCCTTTGTTGTGGCCATCACTGGTAGCCTTTACCTCATTACTGCCCTAGCTGGACCAGATTGAGAAAAAGAATTTGCTTCTGCTACTATATTGGGTTGTGCTGAATTAGCCACTGCCATTGATCTTGGAGGTTCTTGTTAAGAAGTGGACTTTAAGCCTAACTCAACCCCAAAAAACCGGCTTGTATGGTGAGGTTTGCACCCGACTTATATATTAAAATTTGGTCTTATCTCTAGTCGATGTGGGACTTCCAACACACCCCCTTCACGCCGAGGTATAGACATCTCGAGCGTGAGAGTAGAATTAATGGGTGGTTCGATAGTAGCCCGACAACGGATAGAATAGAATGCCCACATAGATCTCGCTAGGAAAGGCTCCAACGTGGCTCTGATACCATGTTAAGAAGTGGATTTTAAGCCTAACTCAACCTCACAAAACCGGCATGTATGGTGAGGTTTGCACCCCACTTATATATTATAATTTGGCCTTATCTTTAGTCGATGTGGGACTTCCAACACACCCCTTTTACGCCGAGGTATAGACATCTCGAGCGTGATAGTAGAATTAATGGGTGGTCCGATAGTGTCCCGACAACGGGTGGAACAGAAGAAACATAATGCCCACACAGATCTCCCTAGGATAAGCTCTAAACATGGCTCTGATACCATGTTAAGAAGTGGACTTTAAGCCTAACTTAACCGCACAGAACCGACTTGTAAGGTGAGGTTTGCACCAACTTATATACTTTAAATTGACCTTATCTCTAGTCGATGTGAAACTTCCAACACACCCCCCTCACGCTGAGGTATATACATCTTGAACGTGAGACTAGACATTAATGGGTGGTCCGATAACGGCCCGATAGTGGGTAGAACAATATGTCTAACAAACAACAAATATCACTTGGATAAGCTCTTAACCATAACTCTGATACCATGTTAAGAAGTGGACTTCAAGCCCAACTCAACCCCACAAAACCGGCTTGTATGGTGAGGTTTGCACCCCACTTATATATTATAATTTGGCCTTATCTCTAGTCGATGTGGGACTTCCAACACATCCCCTTCACGCCGAGGTATGGACATCTCGAGCGTGAGAGTAGAATTAATGGGTGGTCCGATAGTAGCTTGAGAACGGGTGGAATAGAATACCCACGTAGATCTCGCTAGGAAAGGCTCACACCTGATTCTGATACCATGTTGAGAAGTGGATTTTAAGCCTAACTCAACCCCACAAAACCGGCTTGTATGGTGAGGTTTGCACCCCACTTATATATTATAATTTGGCCTTATCTGTAGTCGATGTGGGACTTCCAACAGTTTTGTTATCCATTCCTTTGTTCCTCTTTGAATAAGAAAGATCCTACCCACTCTTATGTCTCTATAATCTCCTACTGCCTTTGCTACAACTATATTCTTCCCTTCAATAGTGTAGGATTTGTTCATCATTTCCAAGAGATGTTTAGTTTTGTACAACCTCAGTTCTCCTCTAATCTCTTTTCATAACCCATTGGAAAAATCCTCACCAAATATTGTTCATTCAACCCTTTAATAACTCTAGCGAATCTTTCAAACTGGGTGATAAATTCGGTCATTGAATTCTTTTGCTTTTGGGCCAACAACTATTTGAAACGGTTTCCCATAAAAACAGGTTGGAACCTTTTAATAAGAGCATTATTGAGACCAAACCAAGACTGATTTCGGTTGCATGCTTTCCATCATTGAAACCAAGATAGTGCGTTAAACTCCATAACCACTTCCATTTTCACCTCTTTGTGTACCTCTCTCAAGCGGAAATAGTGCTAATTCTTCTTGTGTAGCTTCTTCATAGACTCTGATTCATAAAATTTGCTTCACTAGAACCTTTCCCACAATCCTTTCCAACCGTGGCATGTGTGAATTCTGTTACGCAAGATGGGATTCCAAATTCACTTCCATTTGGGTCAACCATGCATCTAATCTTGCTTTAAAACCCTATGGTAACCAAAGCCCATTTGCGAAAGACTTCTTCGGTGCTTCCACTCGTGATTCCATCATTCTTGAAGTCACCACGTGTAACAAACCACCTCTAATACCAGGATTGTTACAGAAATACCACTAGCACTTCGAGGGTCCAAAATCCTCCCACTGCTCACTTATTTTCCAATCCTTTTTTGTTCCAAAACCCCAAAAGACACATATATACAAGCTTCCCAACAACATAACTACTAACATATTTTACAGCTGGGTTAATGAAAACAATAAGCTGTACTTTCCTTTTCCTTTGTTTTTTCTTTAATAGACCTTCATAATAAGAGGTCATGCCCTAACATAAATATTCTAGTCCTGGTCTTTCATGTGATGACCAATCATATGGAGGTGGATTGTTATCAGCACTAAATTTGTCAACTTTAACAAACAATTGACTGATATATTCACCAAGTCTCTAAGATAACCAAGAATCGATAATACCTGTATCAAGTTTGGCATATGACTTATATGTTGCAACTTGAGGGGAGTGTTATAATTATAGAAATGAGGAGCATATGTTATATAATGAAATACATCTAGATCATACATGTATTGTTAGGACGATTTTATTTATTCTCGTATTATATCTTTATTATTAGAGGATACTAAATCCTTCCTATTTTTTTATTGTTTCCATTTTCTCAATATAAATAAAGCCTTCATGATGTCTCAAAAATACATGGTATTTGCCCATTGGCATATGGGGTCAATGCCTTTTCAATATCAAACATGTTTCTCATAATTAAACTTTCTCGAGCTAACTTAAATGCCAAACTTATTTCTCGTGTTGAAAAACAGCTAGTGTATAAAGTTACTCTACTATAGCATTGTTAGCTTCTATTTTTAACTGCTTGTTCAAAAACATGATTTATTAAGTATATGTAATTTATAATTATAACATGATTGACTTTTCCAATATTTTCATCATCAATGCATATTGCCCACAAATTGCAAGCTTTTTGATGTGAAGTTGTAGGTCCTTTGCTATAAGTCATATTGTTAACATGTTCTAATTTTTTACAGTGCACAAGCTCACTCCTTGAATGAGATAATTGGGGGAAGACTTCTTGTTGGTTTTGGTATAGGTGTTAATACGGTTCTTGTTCCAATATATATCTCCGAGGTACATGCTAATATCAAATTTAGCTTTGTACATAATCATTTTCTTGTCCGACTTACCTTCTCTGTACAGTTTACACTTTACTCCTAATACCTTGATGTTACTCATAATGGAAGAGCTATTATTCAACTGCCTCTTACGGGAATTAGTTCTTAACAAAGTAGTAAGTCAATTACATACATGACTATATGTCGTCAATATTTTCAGTTATACAACCGTCACTATGATAGTTGTACTGAGACTATAAATACTTCAGGGTAAACTTTGATCTGATTGTTAAGAAATAAGAATAGATTACTTTTCTTCCTCAAATCTCTCTTTATTTATTTTTAAATAAAACTCATACTAGGCATCAATATGTACTTTGGCATCTTAGTTATGATGACACCCAAAAGGGCATCTGATAGGATATAATGTGTGCAGGATGGAAGGAAACATATTAGGAATTAGTTGCTTGTTGAGTAGTTAGAAGTTGGTTAGCTGATTGGGTTGCCTTTATAAAAAGGCAGGAGTGTCACGTGGCAAGAGAGCTTTTGTTAATTCTTTTGTGCAGACAGTACCTTGTATCCTGTGGAGGGAAAGTGTTGCCTTGAGAGTTTTGGACGTGTACATTGTATTCTTTGATTGCAAGAATAATATACAGTGTTTTTTCCTGGGTGTGTGTGAGTGTTGTGTTTCAAGATTGATTTCTTACCTAAAGAAATCTATCAAATTGGTCCGACCTGCCGGATACCTGGGAGAGGAGTGTGATGGAAGGAATAGTCAATGCCTTGGAGGGGAGAGTGAATTCACTGGAGACCACCATGGAGGCACTGAAGTCGGAAACCAGGGAGATGCACAAAGAACTTAAAGAAGTCTATCAGCATCTCATTTGCTATCAATAGAAATAATATTTTTAGTAAAAATTAAGAAATCTCTCTTTGTTACCGTGAAAATAGGAAAAACTAGGTATATGATTAATTCCCTTGTGTAGAAAATACACATAGGGTAATGTATTTATAATGAATAATAATACTGTAACAAACATAAGATATTGTAACTTACAATATCTTCGTAAAGATTTAGTGAAAATATTTGTAAATTGATAACTTGAGTGAACAAATTTAGTCTTGATGTATCTCGATACAATCTTTTATCGAATAAAGTAATAGTCAATCTCAACGTGCCTTGTGTAACATCCCATTTTTAGTAGCTTACAACTCACAAAATAAGAAATTATAAGAATGATAAAACAAAGCAAATTGTTTCAAAATATATATAGTATTAATGCAGTTTTAAAAAAGTTAAATAAATAACTGTAGTAATAAAATATATGAAATTGCTAAGGATAACTTAGAGTTTTTGAAAACTCCTATATAGGATAACTACTAGAAACCAAAGAAGACTACTTTGCATCCGTACCATCGCCGCCTTCAACCAAACGTGGATCAAAACCTACCTTTCATCTGCATACCAATAAAGTGATCATTGCAAAAGAAACAAACAAAACACAAGAAACACAAAAGAAACAATAGGGTAATTTAGTGTGCACAAGGATTATGCTAAGATATTTAAATTATATCAATTATAAACTAAGCATGTATAAAATACAATAAATCATATATATATATATATATATATATATATATATATATATATATATATATATATATATATATATATTAAAACAAATAGTTGACACTAGATTTAATTATCTGGATACATGCCTTTGACAATGAGCTTCACTGTAGGCATGCACTTGTAGTAGTATTTATATTTTAAAGAGTCATAAACAAAGGGGTTATCACCCTACTACTCACAAAGTTGGTCCCCTTCATGCCTAGGACCAAATGGTTTAGTGGCTAGGACCTCTTACTATTCTCCCCCCTCAACCATTTCTCTTTATATTAGTTGAATGGTTAGTAGAATATTAAGAGGTATGAGACTCCCATATGTCAATGCATACACTAAGATCATCACCACAAAGAATTCTCCTTGAAATTATTTCAACACCATCACCATACATGTGCATAACCATATCATCACCTCAATTAATAATAAACAATATTATAAACATACATCAATTCCATCACAAATCTATTTCAACCAAAGAAGAAAACAAATACAATCATACAAATTGGCGCTCAACACCAAATCTTTCGCAAAGAGTGGTGCTCAGCAACAATTCTGACACTCAGCATCCTGAATTTATATTGCTCTAGCCTTATAGTACAAAGAAGACGGTCAAGGGTGCCCTGCTGCTGCTTAGCACTACAACATTAGCAAAAGGTGGTGCTCAGTGGTTCAGTCTGTCGCTTAGTGCTTTGGAGCTAAAATACGTCTAGACCTTCGACAAAAACTGCCTCTCAACGTCACTCTAATATCACTTAGTGCCATATCAATTGACAACAAATGGATTTTGTGATTTTAAGTGAACTTTGACATGACCAATTGCTTAAATTGGTACTTTTTTCTCAGTGCAGTGATTCAAAATAGTTTTAAACATGAAAACACATAATAATATGCTCAATTGCTCATATTCTAAATTCTCTGTCACACAAACCCAAACACAAACAAACTCAAAAATCATGAACCAATCATTCAATTTAAAGCAATCATACACACCAATCAAATCCATCAACATGCATAACATTAAATTATCAAACTCACTCACACCAAAACAACTAACTTCTCTTACCTGACCAAGAACTAACAAGATCCTAACCAGCGAAACTCCTCCAAAGTTGCAGGATGCTCTATCTAGACATAGAAACATCACAAGAATGATCAGGATATACCGTTATAATCATTGATCAGCAGAGACTCATATAGTTGACTAAAAAGACACATGCAAGGATCAATCCTACAGTCTCGGTTTTTAAATCAAACGAGCGGTGAGAAAGAACTGTTAGAGAGAAGTCAGAGAACTCCAGAAAAATTGTTTCTAGAGAGATAATGTGTTTTAAAATAACAAAACTCATTCATAACAAAACTATTTATATTAAAATAATTGAGTTTTACTATTTTTGAACCACTATGACTTCTAAAAAGTCATTTTCTTGGTCTTTACACCTTGTCCTTTCATGAAAGATAGGATTAGAGCTAATATGAAGAGTAGCATTATTATCAACATATAAGTATCATTTGAGTGACATCTGCAAATTGAAGTTCACAATTGTTTAAGCCAAACAAATTCACAAGTTTAAGCCATAGGATTCTTCTTTTGCACAAGATTTTGTTCTAACACTTTGTTTCTTACTCTTCCAAGAAATCAAGTTATCTCCCATGGAAACACAATATCTGAAAGTAGATCTAGATCTGATCCTGTCTAGGGAAGAATACAATCGCTTCTGAATTTGGATCCTCAAGAGACACGACAAACACAACTCAAAAAAGAATGCAAAATAAGTCAAGTGAAGATTCGCCACAAAGATGTTAATCTTTGATAAGAATCAAAGTTCTAATCCAAAAACTAAGAATTCTCTCTCAATGAATGCAAATGCATATTATATGACTTAAAAGTGTTTACATAAACTTTTGGTACCTTTATATATAGGTACATAAGTTAAAGAAAACATAGAAACCCTAAAATAAAGCCCAAAACACAAAAAAAAAAAAAAAAAAAAACGAAAATTACAGATCCGATTTTTATCCTAGCGAGGCCCGCTCACCCAAAAAGCACAAATTGGCTCTTCGATCAAATTTAACATTCTGTAAAATTGAAATAAATTACAATTTATTTAATTTCTTAAATTGTTCTTCAATTGTGCTCATGATCTTTGTGTTCTTTAAGTTCCCTTCATAGAAAATTATAAGATTTAAGGAGACATGTTTTTATCTTTGACTTTGTCATAAATCCTTTGAATTGCAATTGCTCTTCCTCAAGTTCTTCTTGTATATATTTAGGAGATAGTCCTCTATTAGATCTTTTACCAGAAGGAGGTCCTGCCTAGTCAGCATCTGAATAATAGACGACTTTAGTATGGTTATTATGACCATATAGCAAACCCTTTCCAGGGATCCTTTAATGTACTTTAAGATACTACATTTCAATGATCTCCACATAGGGAATTAAGAAATTGACTCAGCACATTGACTACAAAGGAAAGTTTAGGAGGAGAAATAGTTAGATAGTTCATTTTTTCAACCAATCTTCTGTACTTCTTAAGATCTGAGAAAGACACCCCCTGATTATGTAGGTGTCGGTAGATTTTGAGTTAGAATAAAGGAAAACATGGGTTAAGCCCAAATACCCATAATATTGCAACTATTATGATATGGTAACTAATTGTTAAAATGTAATCAATTGTTATAGATTTGTAGGAAATTGACAGTTACATAATTTAGGACATAGAAGGATTGATTCCTAATTATTAGGTGTTGTTATTATAATTGATTCTATAAAATAGTATAAATGCATATTGTGTGGTCTGCATTAGACACACATTACATTCAAAACATAATTCTATGTAGTATTAGAACTTGGTTAGAGCCTCTTCAATGCCTGTCTCCACGTACTTTTTTTTTTTTTGTCTTGGCACAACCCATTTGCCGGTTCACCCATGGCCTCCTTCATCATACCCAAGCACCCCTTTTTTAGACCATTTCAGGTACTTTTCCTATGGCTTCCAAAAGCTTATACACAAGTTCCCCCGCATTAGTTATTTTTACCACTGTTTTGCTGATTCCATGTGAAAAATTGACTGGGATGAGCAATTGTAACTCTTGGGCTGCTGCTGTCCAGATATGGTTTCAAGGTCAAGGACGTGCCAACCACTTGACCAAACAGGCCAAAGACATTCCTCGTAATGATCAAGCCCAATGGATGCAAATTGATGCCTCCTTGTGTAGCGTTCTTTGGTTCAACATTGATGTCAAATTGTAGCCTAGATGCCACACTTTTACTACTTGTTATGATGTGTGGAACAAAGCCAAGAGACTATACTCCAATGATGTTCATTGCCTTTATAATGTTGTCTCCAACCTTATAACTGTGAAGCTGGAAAATCATGATATACAAACATATCTTGGTAAGCTCGATCACTTAATAGTTGATTTTGAGTCACTCATGCTTTTCACTAATGTGCATACAAATATGTTGAACGTAACAAGTTTTTATGGTTCTTACACTTGTTGGACTTCCTCTTAACTTTGACTCTATCCGCAATCAAATCTTATTTGACACGGTCGTTCCATCTTATGACACTGTTAGTGAACAATTACTTCGCTACTCAATTCCTCACATGTTTGGTCATTCTCCTGTACCTCCAACTAATTCCTTTGCTTTTTACTTCCAATCTTCTTACCGAGGTGGACGAAGTGGAAATCATGGTGGATATCATGGTCAACACCCTTGTTGCATTTTTTGTCAGCAATACGGCCATATTGAGGCAAAATGCCATACAAAGGAGCGACAACAACACAAGACAACTAATGTTGCTCAAGTCAATTCTCCTAAATCATCAAATGAGGTTTCAATTTCTGTTGATGCCTATAGTGAGTTTCTCCACACATGAGATATATATACCTTAGTGTGATGCAGGTGTGTTGAAAGTCTCACATCAACGTGAGACGGGTGTGTTACAAACCTTCCCTTACAAGCTGATTTTATGAGGTTGAGTTAGGTTTAAAGTCCAATTCTTAACAATTTGTTTAAATTATGCTTTTTATTTTTCTAGGCACACTGTAATAAACATTATTTATTTGTTATAATGAAAATAAAGCAAGCCAATTTCTAATTGTTTTTATTTATTTCTATTGTGGTAATACTTTACAGTTCCCCTTCCATGTTGAAGGTATATTCATATTTCTAATGAAGATGGTCTGTACTTATTTTTTTTTCTATCCTTTTGTTTATGTTATGTGGAGCAAAGATATTCTAAAATAGAAATAACAAGCCTTTCTCACTCATGTCTCTTTGCTGTGATGTGGTGTAGGTAGCTCCAACAAAATATAGGGGTGCCTTGGGGTCTTTATGTCAAATTGGCACTTGCCTTGGCATTATTACTTCACTAATTCTTGGAATACCCTCTAAGAATGATCCACATTGGTGAGTTTCTTTGTATATTTCCTCATAGATTCATGTGTTTGGTGTTTAAATCACAATTTTGACTTGCATTTTTCACATAGATAAGACTGTTGGCTAATTGTGAAACATGTAAAATATCCTTTAATATAATAGATGAGTCTAAAGTTATATTCTCAGAGTGACATATAGGTATACCCTAACCATTCGCAACTATAATAAGTTGTTCTCTATTTGTTTTACCATGAGTCGAAGGACACATGAAAATATCTCATATCTTTAGTTGCTCCTAAATCAAGAATCCAGATACCTTGAGACACATGACCATTAATATTGAGACAAATCTTACCTTTCATGGACAAAGTACATGATCTAAAGGGCTTACTCATTGATTCAACCATTGCTTTCAAGCGCTTGAGTTCCTCCTTAAAAGCTTTCATATCAAGAGTTATAAATGATAGGATATTGGATAGCAGTGACGGTGAGTACTATTGTAGCGGAAACGGAGCTCCCAAGATAGGGAGCTCTAATATCAACTTGAAAAAGAGTGACTTTATTATTTTCATTCATATCAATTACATTCTCCCTACTTCTATTTGTAGCAATCTAATATTCTAAAAAGGGGAAATAAGGAAACAATATACTGAAAAATAATCTAGAAAATCCTAAAAATATTTTCTCTAATTAGGAAGATTCTATAGATATTTTCTCTAATTAAGAAGATTCTATAGACATTTTTTCTCTAATTACAACACTAGGCCATAGGAGATTATTTTAGGCGTTATAAAGATTTGTAAAGACGACATATCAATCTGGAAAGATACCCTCTAAGCAACAAATCCGCAAGGTTACTCCTTATAAATTTCTTCCTGCAAATCTTCATTATGGAAAGCAATTTTGACATCTAGTTGATAAAAAGGTCATTGCGAAAGAGCAACCATGACTAAAAATAAAGAAGGTTTAAACCCTCAAATCACCCTCATATTTGTTGGAGAATCTCAAGTGGGTCCTCTAGTTTTCAATTGTCTCAATTGGGTCCAAATTTTTGAAAAATTGAGCTAATTAAGCCTTGTTCGTTAATTTTTCACAGACGGCGTTAACAGATGCTGACGTGGTGCACACTTAATATGTTGATGTGTATTGTTTGATTATGTGAAATTTTTTTTTAAATTAAGAGATTATGACATGGCAAAATTTAATTGGTTTATGTTAAAATTTAGGGATTATTTTTGCTTTGAGTTAGGAGAGTGGTATCGGGGGAGTGACAAACAAGTGGCGCGAAAGAGGGAAAGGTTCCCTAGAGGAGGTTGAGGCGGGACTCACCGGTGATTTTTGTTGCATCGGGTATTGCTTGCTACTTTGGGTTAGTGAAACAAAACCCTATCTTCCAAATCACAAGAATCAAATATCGAAACAAAAAACCCCTAAGAACCCAATCGCAACCAGAAGAGGAGAAGGAGAAAGGAAGCTTGCGCCGCGAATCAGAATGCAGGAACCTTCATCGCGCCGTCGCTGCCATCACAACATTGTTCGCACTCAACTCGCGTCCACCTTCGCGAGTTGCTTCGAGAGCCGCTACGAGAACCTCCACGAGACCGCAGAGAGCCGCCAACACAGCACACACCTCCACGAAGGGAACGCCGTGCCTGGTTCATTGGACCTGAGCCCCTCCTCCCTATGACCACCGCACCAGAACCCAAGAAAGAGAAAGGGAAAACAGAGCCTTCTCTTGTGAAACGAAGCAAGGCCAATACGATTGGGGAAGAAGAGAACTCCACTGTTACTTGCGCGAAGGAAGAACCTTTCCCTAGAGTTGGGGTTGTCTGCGAAACCGAAAGAGATATGGGGAAGAAGATAGGTGTTCCCATAGAAGTCCTCTTGCACGAGATCAAAGATCCCTCAAGCTAGGTTTTATTTTTCGAGAATTGGGAGCACAAGTCTTATCCTTTGTTCAGAGTTCACAGGATAGATTAAAACAAAATCCCTAACGTATTTAGAAGAGGAAGAGGGACTTCCTAGATTGGGTTTTCAAATTAAAGAGAGGAAACCAATATTTGGAATTTAATTTAGGTTTTCTAGGTTCAATTAGGATTAAATTGGTTTAATTACAATCCCTATTTCTTCCATTTCACAAGGTAGGTTGAGGGTCAATGTAGTTTTTAATTTTCTTTGTAATTTTTATCTTTTTAATTAGCCAAGCAATGGTATGCTCTACTAATTACTAGTGTCGGCGAAGCTCAACGATCGGCGGCCGGCGACCGGCGACAAGGTCCATGGGGGAGTGAGCCGAGTGGAGTGGGTGGTGGAGGGAGTCCGACCAGATCTGGCTGAGCCTTTGTAAGGTTCGATTAGGAACAAATTTTTTGGTTCGATTAGGAATAAATTTTGCCAAGTCAAAAACTCTTAATTTTAAAAAAAATTCCACATAATAAAACACTTTTATATCAGTGTGCATCACGTCAGCATCTGTTAACGCCGTATGTGAAAACATAACGTAGAGAGGGCTTAATTGGCTCAATTTTCCTAGAGAATGCAACAAGAAGCGATAAATTGTTTAAAAGAATATGAAAGTTATTCAAGGCCATTATCACTTTGCAAAGTTCGAATAAAAATACCAAACTGAGTTTTAATTTCATTATAAAAGGTTTGAAAGATATAAAATAAATCAGAACGATTTTCATTAAAATTAACCTAGTACATCTAGAATAATCATTAATAAAAGTAACAAAATATTGAAAACATAAATTAAACTTAACACGATTAGGTCCCCAAACAGAGTGAACTAAGTGAAACGCGGACGAAACACGTGAGATACTATGACAAAAGGATCTACGACTATGTTTTCCTAGTTGACACGATTCACACCAAACTAGACAACTTGGGAACAAGCTATAGTAATTTGGCTAGATTGGGATGACCTAGTTGAGCATGAAGGAGAGATGGAGACTCCATAACTGTGCCAATATGTGTAGTCGAATAACCAGAAATTGTGTGTTTTATTTCTCCACATTGGAGGAAACCTAGTATGTTGTTGGAATAAAGATCTGCAGTTTCTAAAACATCTCATTATAGGTCTTGATAGGATACGTTTATTCTAGGGAAATATTTTATTCTAGGAAAATATTTTATTTAGGAAATAATTAATATAAATAAAGGGAGAGTCTATGGTTAAAGGTATGTTTTTTATTATTGAGTTGTTGACAGGCGGCTACCGTCTTGTGAGGAAGGTTATGCTCCCAAAGTAATTGAAGGAGGTTATGCTCCCAATTATTGTTTACTTTTGTTTATTCAGTTATTACGATCAATAAGAGAGATTCATTTGTTCATTATCATTCATTCTTTAGCTTTATTGCCTATTGTGTTCGTGGATCCTTACGTATCAACCTCAGGTACGTAACAGGTCTGAAAACCTATCAGAATTCCACAATCTCAAGGATTTGTTTCCTAGAATAGGTTGTGCTTGTTTCCTAAATTATCCAATCAATGTAAATGGTATAGATTTGAAAGACTCACTCCCTGATACGTACCCAGGTGTTATGGAAGTCAATGAACCCTTGATTCATGGAGGAGGAAATAATAAAAATAGGTGGGGAAGAGTTTATAAGAGGAGAGAAAAGGGTAACGTGGCTTCGTGAGTGGAATGTGTTAGTTAGAAGAGAGAGAGAGAGAAAAAAAGATTATGGGTTGTTATATATTCTGAGGTGTAGGATGTGAGGGGGGACACGTTTTTGTTTTTGGTGAATTGGGAGGGGAAGAATTATTACTATTTTTCTCAGGAGCTTGGTTCTGGGCAGAGGGTCCTGGAACCTTCTGAGTTTTCTGTTTTAAGATAATAGTGAATTTGCACCACACCATTTTCTATCATTCATATATTTGATTATTCCGTTTATTAGAAAAATCTGATTTCTAACACTCTGCCTTTAAGCCGACACATTTTAAAAGATTTAGATTCATGAAAAGTGACATCCATAGAGTTAAAAAACTTTACTGACTATGAAGATTGACAAACACAATACATCTCAATGCCCGCCTATGAAGGCTAGAGAGAAAATGAATAGATGGAAAAATGAAAGATAGAGATCCAATAGGACTTATGAGAAATAAAGAAGATTGGGAGAAAATATCCCTTATGTGTTTAGACTACACATAAGGTAGTTTATTTATATTGTAAGATATGGGCCAATGCCCTTAATACAGAATAGACTAAGCCCAAATAACAGAAACACACATCTTAACATCTAACACTCCCCCTCAAGCTGGAGCATATAAATCATATGTTCCAAGCTTGTTACAAAGATAATCAATTCTAGGTCCTCGTAAGGACTTAGTGAATATGTCTGCCAACTGGTTGCTTGAGTTAACAAACTCAGTGTTGATATCTCCGGATATGATTTTTTCTCGAATGAAATGACAATCAACTTCAATGTGTTTGGTTCTCTCATGGAAGACAGGATTAGAGCTAATATGGAGAGCAGCTTGATTATCACATATAAGTATCATGTGAGTGACATCTCCAAATTTCAATTCACTAAGCAATTGTTTAAGCCACACAAGCTCGCAAGTAGCTGATGCCATAGCTCTATATTCTGCTTCTGCACTCGACCTTGCCACAACACTTTGCTTCTTACTTTTCCAAGATATCAAGTTGCTACCAATAGAGACACAATATCCAGAAGTAGACCTCCTATCAGAAGGGGAACCAGCCCAATCAGCATCTAAATAGCAAACGATCTTTGTATCGTTGTTAGGGCCATATAGCAAACCTTTTCCAGGTGATCTTTTAATATACTTCAGTATACGAACAACTGCATCCCAATGGTCTTCACATGGGGAGTTTAGAAATTGACTCACCACACTAACTGCGAAGGAAATGTCAGGACGCGTAACAGTAAGATAGTTTAATTTACCAACTAGTCTTCTGTACCGTTCAGGATCTGAGAAAGGCTCCCCCTGATTTGGTAGGAGTTTGATGTTAGGGTCCATAGGTGTCTCAACAGATTTACAGCTCATTAACCCTGTTTCCTCCAAGATGTCTAACGCATACTTCCTCTGAGATATGACAATACCATCATTGGATTGTGCTACTTCAATACCCAAAAAGTACCGGAGTTTGCCAAGATCTTTGGTTTGAAAATGATGACAAAGGTGTTGTTTCATCTGAGAGATGCCAAGATAGTCGCTTCCTGTGAGAACAATATCATCGACATACACTATTAAATAGATACATCCAGCACTCGAGTGGCGATAGAACACTGAATGATCCGCTTCACTGCGAGACATACCAAATTGTTGAACAACACAACTGAATTTACCAAACCAGGCCCGAGGAGACTGTTTTAGGCCATACAAGGATTTGCGAAGACGACATACCAATCCAGATGACTCCCCCTGAGCAACAAAGCCAGGCGGTTGCTCCATATAAATTTCTTCCTGCAAATCACCATTGAGAAAAGCATTTTTGACATCAAGTTGGTAAAGAGGCCATTGTCGAAGAGCGGCCATGGCAATGAAAAGGCGAACAGAGGTCATTTTTGCCACTGGAGAAAAAGTATCACCCTAATCCAAACCAAAAATCTGTGTGTAGCCTTTGGCAACCAGTCGAGCTTTCAAACGATCAATTGTGCCATCAGGACCAACCTTGATAGCATATACCCACCTGCAACCAACAACAGACTTTCCAGATGGTAATTGGACAAGCTCCCAAGTTCCACTTTCCTGTAAAGCACTTAATTCATCCATCATAGCTTGACGCCAACCAGGATGAGTTAAGGCATCACCCACAGATTTGGGAATTGACACAGAAGAAATGGATGAGAGACAAGTATAAAAAGATGGAGATAATCTGTGGTAATTAAGAACAGTATAATGGGGGGAAGGGTTACGGGTAGAGCGTATACCTTTACGGAGGGCAATAGGCAAGTCAGACTCAGTTGCTGGAGCCGGAGGAGACACATGAGGCGGCACCGGAAGTGAGTCATGAGGCAGACAATTACGGCGACTATAAACCTGAAGGGGTGGAGGTGAAGGATGATCCTGTGGTGAATGAGAGTCTAAAGAAGGAGAAGACAAAATGGGTGGAGCATCACCAGGAGAATCACAGATAAGAGGAATATCAACAGTAACAGGGAGAGGTACAAAACTAGAAGATAGATGTGAAAAGTAAAAAGAAGACTCATCAAAAGTGACATCAGCAGAGATAAAATGACGATTGAGGGAAGGGGAAAAACACTTATAGCCCTTTTGTGACCGTGGAAATCCTAAGAAGACACATTTGTGAGACCTAGGAGATAACTTATCAAGACCAGGACTAAAATCATGAACAAAACATGTAGACCCAAAAACTCGAAGAGGTAATGGATGCAGAGGGTCTTGAGGAAATAAGATAGAATGAGGGATTTTGTTATCTAGGACGGAAGATGGCATGCGGTTGATAAGATAACATGCTGTGAGAACTGCATCACCCCAAAAACGTGAGGGTACTTGACCATGAATAAGAAGTGTACGAGTTGTTTCAATAAGGTGTCTATTCTTACGCTCAGCCACCCCATTTTGTTGAGGGGTATAAGCACATGAGGTTTGGTGAAGAATGCCATGAGAAGCCATAAACTGTTTAAACGGTTGAGAAAGGTATTCACGGCCATTATCACTACGTAAATTTCGAATAGACACCCCAAACTGTGTTTTTATTTCATTGAAAAAAGATTGAAAAATAGAAAACAACTCAGAACGATTCTTTATTAAAAACAACCAAGTACATCTGGAATAGTCATCAATAAAGGTAACAAAATACTGAAAACCTAAAATGGACTTAACACGACTAGGTCCCCAAATGTCAGAATGAACCAATGAAAAGGGGGACGACGCCCGTTGTGAGACACTACGAGGAAAGGAACTACGAGTATGCTTCCCTAACTGATAAGACTCACACGACAAACTTGATAATGTGGACAACCTCGGGACAAGTTGTTGTAGTTTGGCAAGACTAGGATGACCGAACTGAGCATGAAGAAGGGATGGTGACTCCATGACTACGCCAACATGTGGAGAAGGGCGGAGATGATAAAGGCCATGAGACTCACATCCTGTGCCAATCATGTGTTTCGAACTCCGGTCCTGCAACCAAACAGAATCTTTAGTAAAGGAAATAACACAATTAAGAGTACGAGTTAAACGACTAATGGACAATAAGTTGAAGGGAGACCCAGGGACATAAAGTACATGATCAATGGATATGGATGGAAAAATATTAACAGTACCAATACCATGAGATGAGACTCTAGACCCATCAGCCATTGTTACCGAGGGTAAATTAGTCGGACATGACAAGGAAGAAAACAAGGACTTGTTACCAGTGATATGATCGGTGGCGCCTGAGTCAAGGACCCAAGGTCCAAGGGAGTGAGTTAGACCAACAAAAGGTGTACCTGTACGTGCAACAGATGCAGATGTAGTGGAACCAGAGTGCTGATGATCCTCATACCATCTGAGAAATTCGTTAAAGATTGCAGGTTTGTCTACGATATTAGATGAAGTAGGATGGTCTGCAGACGGTGATCGGGGAGGTGGATCAGAATTTGCCACTGCTACAGGTCGAGGAGGACGTCCATGGAGAGCATAACATCTATCAATCTTGTGGCCTAACTTGCCACAATGGTCACATTTTGGACGTCCTTTACTTGGCTTGCGAGACCGACTTCGATCATCACGTTGAGCAGCCATAACAGAGGAATCATCAGTACGAGGAGATGTCTCAGTGACGGGTTTGCTCGGTATACGCAAAAGAGCAGAACAAGTAGAAGTAAAGTTGGGTATGACAGGAGAACCCAAAATCTGATCACGGACATGAGAAACATCATCAGAGAGTCCGTATAATGCCAACAACATGAAGAACTTTGATCGTCGTTCCAATTCTTCAGCAGGAGTGGAAGCAGGAGGTAATATATCATTAAAGTCATGAAGAAGGGCATGAATTTTACCCAAATATTCTGCCATGGGACCAGGATTGCGCGGACCAATAACAGTTAATAGGTCCTGACAAACACCATAAAGACGCTGAGTGTCATTTGTGTATAACAACTTTGCTTGTGCCCATACTTCTGAACATGTCTCATAGGATCGAAACATTTGTTTCAGTGAGGAGTGAATGGTGGACTTTATAACAATGCATAACTGAGCATCAATTTTCATCCAGCGGGAAGTGTCATCTATGAGAGCAGTAGTCACATTTTGAATAAGATGATCTAAGTACCCCTGACTCTTCAACCAAAGTTTGATGTCGGACGCCCAGGTTGCATAATTTGTGCCATCTAACTTGTCAATGGACAAGTGTACATTCACATAATTAGTATATATTGAGGGATCAGAAGATGAGCCACCAATAGAGGTGTTTGTAGACGAGGAAGACGCCATGGAGAGGGAGAAACCCTAAAAATTCAAAGTGCTCCGATTGACGCAACGACCACAGATCCAGAAAGAGGGCGAGGAGGCGATCACGGCGGTGCTGATCGGCGGCGGAAAGCTCCGGCGACGCGCCGGCACGCGCGGCGGCAGCGGCGACTCTTGTGGCGGCGCGTGGAGGCGCGTGAGAGCTCCGATCGCGGCGATCTTCGTGCGACGGTGGTCGCCCGGCCGAGACGCTTCCGATGGTGTGGTCGCCGGTCGATTCTGGTGCTCCGGCGACGGCGGCGGCGACGGCGGCGGCGGCGGCGACGACGGCGGTGGTGGCGACGGCAGCGGCGGCGACGCGACAACAGCAGCAGTGATGGGTGCCGGAGACCGTGGAGTTGACTGGAACTATTCCTGTGCTCTAGATACCATATGAGAAATAAAGAAGATTGGGAGAAAATATCCCTTATGTGTTTAGACTACACATAGGGTAGTTTATTTATATTGTAAGATATGGGCTAATGCCCTTAATACAGAATAGACTAAGCCCAAATAACAGAAACACACATCTTAACATCTAACAGGACTAAGTCCATCTAGAAACCAAGAGGATAATCTGTTGATAAGATAGACAATAGTTGGGACAATCTCTTCCTAATAAGATTTAGAAACAGACATTTGAAAGACAAGATCTGTTAGTTCAAGAAGTTGTTTATTTTTTCTTTTAATAATGTTATTTTGTTATTTTGTTATTGTGTACCCACACATTAGCTCAGAAACAATACCATTTTCAGAAAGGAATTTAGACTTGTCATGCTGTGCATATTTCCTCCCATTATCAAAATGTAAAAGTTTATTTGACTTTCCAAATTGTGTTTATAATGCGGACGAATTATAAACATTCAATTTGAAATCATGTCTGCTCTTGCAAATTCATGGTGATTCTTCCATCAATTATATGTTTTTAGTCTTCAAAATTGTTTTCCAAATAATTTATATTTTGAACCAACAAAACATATTTCAGGTGGAGGACAATGCTGTATATTGCTAGCATCCCAGGTATTCTGGTTGCAATCGGTATGCAGTTTACCGTTGATAGTCCAAGGTGGCTTTGCAAGGTAGTAGCTTATTATTTAATTGATTGGTAAATATAATGTTACACTTTATACAGTTTTTTACATTTCTTCTTAGGCTGGGAGAATAAATGATGCTAAAACAATAATACGTGAGCTTTGGGGGGAGTCCAAAATTGATAGCGCAATTGAGGAATTTCAATCAGTCTGCAACAATGATGGCTGCGATTCGGATAGCAGATGGTCAGAGATCTTGGAGGAGCCACATTCTAGAGGTTGTGTAGAGGTGGTTTTGGCTATTACTATTAGATACTAGGCAGCATTCACCGCTTGGAAAATTATTCTTTACCTTGTCCAAGTAGCGTAATTGATTGATTAACAAGTCAAGCACTTAAAAGTAACAATTACAATTGAAGAGGGGAATGAATTTAGCTCCATAAAACAGAACTTTTTTCTTTTATACACAAGTACATGTTTATCATCATTACTTATGCATGTTACTTGAAACTTGGATGTATAAAATTTGCTGTGGGTTTTCCTGTATGATTGCAGTTGCCTTTATTGGAGGTGCTCTTTTTGTACTGCAGCAGTTTGCAGGCATTAATGGAGTTCTTTATTTTTCATCGTTGACCTTTCAAGAAGTTGGAGTTGAAAGTAGTGCTGTAGCAAGCTTGTTTGTTGGGCTTACTAATTTTGCAGGTTTGCACTCTTCTCCACTTATCATATTTATGAATATAAATTTCTTCTGGAAATCTGATTCTGATTTCTCTTATCTTTTTTTCTCTTCAGGTGCTGTTTGTGCATTATACTTAATTGATAGGGAAGGGAGACAGAAACTTCTAATAGGAAGCTACCTAGGAATGGTGAGTGTTTACAGGATGTTCATAACTTCATGAGTTGTAATCATCTGTGAACAAAAGAAGAAACCTGTTACAAACTAAGAATCAAGAATATGAAAGAAGAGATGAATTTTATTCAATAAATATGGTTCTGAGAGAAAATTCTCCTCCAAGTGTTTCCCCTTCAATTCTTGTAAGTTCGACAGATGATGATTAGCCCCTTACCATTACCCGCTTATAGAAGGAGGCCCTGTGAGCCCACAATAAATAATAAAGGTCTAATAGTGCACAAGAGAAAGAAGGGAAACAATTTGGTTGAGGAGGAGAAAACTAACAATGACAACAGGTGGCAATGAGGATTGCAGGAAGGTGAAACTAAGAGAAATTAAGGGAATATTCATACAGAGGAGCATTACTGAAAGTTAATATGGCAATGAGTCGAGGGACTTTCTTGTTAGTTAGGCAAATAAAATGTTAGGAAAGAATTTAGGAACATCTAAAATGGAAAAATACTCTATAGGTTTACTATAGAAAGAAAAAAAGGGGAAAGGTTCAAATTGTAAATAATAGTTGACTGCGTCAAGAGGTTAGTTATTTTCGTTAAGTAGGACTTCTTTCTCTTTAGTGAGTGGGGATTGGTGTGATTTTTTCTTTTAATAATTTTCCATTGAGAAAGGGAGAGTGCTTGTTTAGGGGTATATTTTGTATACCTTTGTTGAAACAGTGTGGTTGATAATCAATACAGAAGTTGCACAACTTTTTACTCTTGTTGTGTCATTGTGCTGTTCTTTGTTAGGATTCTATTATCTTTTTCTTTTTGTTTCAAGATATTCCTAACATAAAATGTGATGGTGGAGATAGTTGCTCCTTTTGTTTCTGTTATTCAAATTTTCTGAGTGTATCTTCTACTCTCTACTCTGATCTCTCCTTCTCGTCAGTAAGAGATGTAAAGATGATCTGTTTAATCATTAAAATGGGGTTATGATTACAAGTTCCTATCACAGGCACACACTGAACTCTTCCATATATTTCTCCAAAGAGTCTATATTTTCTCTGAAGACTATTACAGATGACTTTGACTTGTGTATCTTTGTAGGCAATTTCAATGTTTCTTGTGTCCTCTGCTATCTTCTGTCCATTGGACGAGCAACTCAGCAACAACTTATCAATACTGGGAACTATTTTGTGAGCATTTACTTGTCATTGCTAAACCTAGCTTTTCTATCCACAATAAAACTTAGACAACAATTACTTGATGCTTGTTCAAATTTATTTGCTTCTTTCTCTATTTTTCTATCTTGAAATACTTATTTTTCATATTCATTGATTAATAGTGTAAGAATGAGGCTATAAATAGGTATGTTAAACTATCGTGTGATTGAGAGACAACACAATTGCTTTATCTCTACTCAGAAAACAAATCAATAGAATAAACAAAGGAGATATGAATTAATTTTATTCCATTTTGTTGATCTCTTTCCTGTTTCTAGATTTGGGTTTTACTTGAGCAAATAAGATGGATAAAAAATAGTGTATTCAACCTACACTGTTGTGCTTTTTATTGATATATATATCTATATATATATATATCTATATATATATATATATATATATATATATATATATATATATATATATATATATATAGCCCTACTAGGCCTCAAATTCTTGGGAAGGAAAGAATTCCTTCTCTTTCTGAAGTCTTGTTTATTGTCTGAGGTGAGGAGGTGAGGAGAATGGTCATGATGAATGAGCCCTCCATTGAAGGAATGCCATGTTCTCCAGACAGCCTTCCAAATCTAGGACTTCAAATCTTGCAAATACGAAACTACTTAAAAGGTAAGGAAGAGCATTGGAGCTCTCATTGTAAGAAATTTGGCCACACCAAGGACACTTGCTTCAATCGTCTAGCAGAACTAAAAGGACAGCCCTCAAGGAAAGCTTATCAGGCATCTTCTGAAAATCTTGGCAAAAACACCTTCTTCCTCTTCACTTGAGCAAGGAATACCTATATTACTTGCCAAAGTTGAACGTCTAAAATCTCCTATGGAGTCTATAAGTAAGTCACCTTGTCATACTAACCATGACTACTAAGAACTCTAATTCTTTTTTTAAGTTTTCTAAAACTTTATGTAAGGACTCTTGGGTTCTAGACTGTGGTGCAACAGACCATATGACCCCTCATTCATCTCTTTTAAAATCATATATTTCTCGGTTTAATAACAGCATAGCATAACTGTTGCCAATGGGACTCGTATCCCAATAAGTGGTTGTGTTTGCCACACTTAAAACACTCAACTCCTGACCGATCTCCTCGACCTTTCCCTTATCCTTGGTCATGTCAATTCTGTGGATCGGTTTATTGTTCACTATCATTCTGAAAATTACCTCAGCCACGTCCACCTCGTCCTCAGCTTCCTCGTCATCTGCCTCCTCGTCCTCGGCTCTGAGTAATCCAAGTTTCATTCGAGTCAAACTGTGTTTGTGATGCTTGATCGTTGGGTTCCCTCTTCTTCCTCAATTCGTGTGCCTTTAATGACCCAGCTAACTCCTCCACAGTGAGAATTGACAAATTCTTTGTCTCTTCAATAGTGACCACGATACTTTCAAAATCATTCGTCAAATTTCTCATTGTTAGGTTTCTTAGGAATAGGAAACCAGGTTTTCAGATTCAGTAAAGAAATAAGCACTCAAATCTTACTGCACAATGTATTTAACACTCTAATTCTGAAAAACATAATACAAGAAAACATCCAACAGCTTCCAAGGGAAGAAATTCCCTTCTACACAGGACAAACCCTGTTCTGAAACAAAATACACTCCACCCACAGAACTAGAACACCCCCCTCCTTAAAAGACAAAAATTGCCTAACTACTAATTAAAACTTCCCCTAACTGTTGTTTAAACTCCTCCTAACTACCCCTAACTACTTCATACTAACTTCTATATTTTATTTTTTCAAAACTATCTAACAATTGTTTACAAACTGTCAAATACATTACATATCCTATCATTTCTCAAGATCTTTTCCGCAATCTGGTTGAGGAACCTCTTCTCCGTTCATTCCGAGTTGGTTCGCCATCTTCTGCACTCGAGCTATAAACTCGACAACTCCCTCTTTTTCATCCATCTCCATATGTTCAAACTCTCTTCTGATAGTTTGTACTCAAACCTGCTTCACGCAGGTATCTCCTTTGTATGCCACCTTTAGAATTTCCCATGCCTCTTTTGTTGACTTTGCATTAGCTATTTTCTTGAATCCCAATCATCCATTGCATTATACAGAAAGTACAAAGTCAATTTGTCTTTCATCCGTGTCTTTTTTAGTGCAGCAATTTGGTTCACTATCTGATGCTCATCATCTTGGGTTCATTGTACCTATCCTCCACTATGTCCCATATATCTTGGGATCCAAGAAGAACCTTCATCTGCAAAGACCAATTATCGTAATTGATCTTTTCCAACAATTGTGGCACACTCATTCCGTTTACTACCTTTGTCATCTCTCAAAAAAAAAAAACTCAAGCATTCATTTTTTCCCTCACAGTGTCTCCTCTCTCTCTCTCTTTTTCTCTCGGTACTCAGAGCATAAAGCTTTGATACCACTTTGTTAAAAAAGAACGTGACCCACACTGATAATACTCTCCAATTCACTCTGGTTGATTTTCATTGAACCTTGGAAATCTTTAAATTGGTGCAAATAGGGCATTAGACCAAGTACAAATAATAAAAACTGACAATAAAATATTAACTAAAAATAAAATCTACTTAATATATCTCTATCTTATATCAATAAAATAAAATAATATTACTCCTAAATAAATGGAAAATCAAAACTACCTATTCCTATTTTATCTCTATCAAAATCAAACTAAATATTATTAGATCCAAAACTAATAAAATAAGATTCAAACAAAATTATTAATAAACCTCTAAATTTTAAGTTTATTCCAACAGGACTCTTACTCACTAGCTTGAGGAGTGTCAAAATCGTGAAGCTCGTTATATATTTTAGGAAGCTTTTTATTTTATCCTTGCTATAATTTTAATATTTATTATAGGTGTATCTTGCTATTAAAACTAGGATTATGTATTTAAAAACAATCCACAATTACAAGGATTTGTTTCCTTAGATTTACCTCTCTATTTTCTAAAATAAAGAACCGGGTCATGTATTTATAGGTCTAATAGCCTCATTATTGAAATATAGAAAAAAAAATGTTTTTCTTAAATTTGAGATCTTAATAAGTGGGTTTATGCTTAATTCAATCTCTCAAAACTGGATTGTAAGATATGTTTTGCACCTCACTTATATATTATAATCTAACCTTATTCCTAATCCATCTAGGATCTCTAACACGCCCATCACGATGAGGAATGAACATCTTGAGCATGGGAGGATATATTTACATGTGGTCTAACAAGAGTTCGATAAGAGTGGCATAACAGCCCCAAAGAACTTGACTACGATAGGCTCTGAATAGTTTTGTTATCATCTTAATAAGTGGATTTATGCTTAACTCAATATCCGTTTTATCTTAATAGTATTGTTACCATCTTAATAAGTGGATTTATGCTTAACTCAATATCTCAAAACGGACTTGTAAAGTGAGAATTATACTTCATTTATAAATTATAATCTAGCATTATTCTTAGTCAATGTGGGATCTGCATTAGTAACAGAAAACTAATAACCAAGGAGTCAGTTTTTCAACTGCTTTATATACAATATTCACACATATAGCATTGCAACATTAAGCAATGGCCACTATTAGGCAATGAAATACCATGATGTTTTTCCTAATTCATTAATCACATTTAAAATGTATTTTCTTTAAAATTTAGCATAATTCCTTTATTATTTATTAACATGAACATAGATGATAACTTGAAGATTTTCCTCGTTTTTATATTTTCTACAAGATTCAGACTAGGAAGGCCCACTTTTCCTTTATATTATTCCACAGGTATATATTCTCTTTTGCAATTGGAGCTGGACCCGTAACCGGCATCATTATATCAGAGCTTAGCAGTACCAGGACACGAGGGAAGATCATGGGATTAAGTTTTTCTACCCATTGGGTGTGTGTCGAAACCTTTCCTCTATTGAAAGCTTTTTCATGTCAATTTAGTTGGTAAATGTGATGGAATTTTTTGGGCTTATTTTAATTTGTCCTTTATATCTAGGTGTGCAATTTTATTGTGGGATTATTTTTCCTTGATTTGGTGGAGAAATTTGGAGTGGCACCTATATATGCCAGCTTTGGAGCAGTTTCCCTATCAGCTGCAACATTTGCCTATTACTTCATAGTCGAAACCAAGGGTCGCTCTTTAGAAGAAATTGAACGATCCTTAAATGTGAAAGCTTGAACCACTGAATCTCATGGTGTACCAATCCATGTATTTTGGAAAGTTTTGTTTTGGCGTTAAGCATCAATGAGATTAACTGATAGCAAATCCGGATGTCTGAAGATTGATTTTATTATGTAATCTAAGCAACATAATTTGGCATTACCACAACTTTGATATATTGAATCAGTTTGTGGTTTGTAATATTAAATATATTAAAATGTGATATATTTACTTTACTAATCGTCAAAATTAAGGTATCAGTTGGTAAGATGTCTAGGTATGATTTTGCATGTTACAACTATTTGTGTAATGAACTTTTATTTATTAAGCTAAGATTTGTGTGTTGATAAAAAGTGCTAGAATGAATGAGGGGATGGTCTTTACTGGGACATACTTCAGACAAGTATTTTAAAAGTGTATATTTGTTACGTTGTTTCCATTAGAGTTGAGATTTTAAGACCAAAATTGCTTAACAATGGATCTGATATGAATTTATATTATCTAAAAATTATTGATAGCTTACCTGTCTTGTGTTTTCTACGTGGCTGTTTTGTTGTCATCGTACCGGGTATGTGAGAGATGATGTTGTTGTGGTTATAGAGAAGGATGCTTCTCGTACTTCACCTTTCTTCCAGCACTTCCAAACGTTAACTTTACATAATGTTTCATTATACCTTTCATTATTTTGTTTTTAAAATAATTTATAATAAATATATTCTTCTTGGAACGACTAATCTGATGTATAATAAGTCCGGTGACATTCCGGATTGCTCATTTCGGTAAGCACATCTCATTTTATATTTAGGATTAATGGGTTCAAATTGCTTTGGAAAGATTGGTCATTGTACAATTTAACATTAATCGATAGTATAAAATTCAAGCTTAGAGTTTTAACTCAAGTTGTAAGAAGAATTTTATGAAAATTTATTTTATATTAAAGCTTTTGTAATTTAGCAGTTTTATGTCTAGAATATTATTTATCTTTGATTACATATGTTATGTGTTTAAAAGTTTTTTAAAAACTTATTTTGTCTTCGAATAATCAATTACTAATTTATGATAATCGATTATAATTTACCATAATCGATTATCACAAACAACTACAAGAGTTTTCAAGTATGTTTTTTATTGTTGTGCATACATTAAATACATAATTGATTACCTCATTTAGATAATTGATTATCACACATTAAATAGTTGATAATTGATTTTTGGAGATATCTTTGAGTGAGATCTCTATATATTGGATTAAAACTCTCATTCTAATATATGAAATACGTAAATTTTGAAAAGCTTATCTGTTTTGTTGTGTTGTGATAAGTGAATTCTAAGGTTTGTCTAACCCTTGTGCTTGTGGCTTTGGGAACTTCGTCTTGGCATAGAGTGAGAACTTTCACTAGAGTTGAGATTGAGTGTTGTTTTTGTTGCTGAGTTAAAGTTTGTCATCCTTTGTAAAGATTCAAAGAAGATGTTCATCCTTCGTGAAGCATTCGGAGGAGGTGTTCATCCCTTGTAGGTTTAAGGGAAATTGGGTTTCATCTTTTGGGGTAACAAGAGAAGTGTTCTAACCTTGTTTATTTTCTTTGTGATTGAAATAGTTTGTTGGTTTATGATAGTAGATCGCTAATTCTCATTTGAGATTAACAAATGGACGTAGGATCCTTGTGATCTGAACCAGTATAAAATCACATGTGCAATTTTCTCCCTTCCTTACTCTCTTATTTGTTTTAATTTATCGTTAAGAAATTTAAATTACAGGAGAAAATATTTAAAGGCACAATTGCGATTAAAAACCAATTCACCCCTCTCTTGGTTTGTTGTTCACGGTAACCATTATGTTGCACCGCTCTGAAAATTGGTATCAGAGCTTGCTTTAATAGTAATTCAAAATGACAGGGCAACATCATTAAGGGTACATCTATCAACAGATCTTTATTGTTTACAGGAGAAAACTATGCTTTTTGAAAATTTATAATGCAATTTTTTATGGAACTTGTGACCAATGCAATGTTGATGATAGAAGAAGATCCCAACAAGATGTAAGGGATCGTAATATAATATCATTTTTTTTAATTGTTGATGAGTTTTATAAGGTCTCTACCTATAAGAATGCTCAAGAGATGTGGGAGATGTTGAGGGTCACTCACAAAGGAACATATGATGTTAGGAGAACGAGAAGGAATACTCTAGTCCAAGAGTATGAGATGTTCTACATGAAGCAAGGAAAAACTATCACAGATGTTTACAAACACTTCACTCATATTGTGAATCACCTCATTGGTTTAGGTAAGTCTTTCGAAAATGTTGACTTAAATATTAAAATTCATAAATCGCTGGACAGGACTTCGCAACCAAAGGTAATCACTATAAGTGAGTCACAAAATCTCAATACCCTGTCAATGGCTGCAATGTTTGGTAAGTTAAGAGAGCATGAATTGGATCTCGGAAGATTGAACGAAGACGAAGAGAAAGGAAGAAAAAGACACTTGCGTCTAAATCTAAGATTGAAAAAAGTAAAAATATTAAGGAAGAAGAAAATATAGGTCTCTTCATCAAAAAGTTTAACAAGTTCATGAAGTCCAAGGGAAGAAGAAGATTTAAAAGCGGAAAGAAGGAGAATCAAGAATCCTCCTCAAACTACTGTTGTTATGGTTGCAGAGGAAAAAGACATGAAGGTAGATTGCCTAAATCAAAAGAATGGTGAAGAAAGAGGCCAAAAGAAATTATTCAAGAAAAAGAAGACATATATTGCTTAGGATGAGGATAATGAATCTATATCAAGCTCGAGCAACTTTGATGAGTTGGCCAACATATGTTTGATGACTGACAACAATATTTCTGAGACTCAAGTAATTTCCTCTAGTGACTCCAAAAATTCATATTGTAGTGATAGTGAATTACTTGAACCTATAAAGAATTATTATTTGAATCAGAAAAATTGGATAATGCTCACAAGAAGTAAAAGAAAGATTTTAAAGAATTAAATTCAAAATATGAAAATATTCTTGAAGAAAATAAAAATTTTAAAAATAAAATTTTATATTTTGAGAAAGGTAAATATGCTAATAGTGATGAATGTATCTCATGTATAAATAAAAAGAAGCCTCTGGACAAAACAACACATGCTGAAAGTAGTAAAAATAATTCAAAAATTAAAAAGGTCATTAAAAATGTTCCTAAATGTAATTATAATTATTATGATTATAATTATAAAAGTACAATTAAGTTTGTTCCTAAATATGATCAAAATTATTATGATTATAATTATAAAACTAAAAATAAAAATAATTATAAAAGAACATGTAAAATTTGGGTAAAAGAAGAAACAACTCATAGGAAACCAAATGTTGTTACTTGTTTTTATTGCATAAAAGGGTCATACCTTATATAAATGCAAAATAAAACATTATGGTGTTTCTTATGGAAAATATATTTGAGTTATAATTTAAAATATTTCGTTTAACTAACCTAAAGGACCCATACAAAATTGTTGGGTACGTAAAGTAGCTTGTTCTCTTTTTATTTTGCAGATAAGTTCAAAATCTAGGAAGTTTATATGATACCTTGATAGTGGTTGTTCAAGGCACATGACAGGATATAGAAAGAAATTTTCAAACTTCTTGGAAAAAGGAATAAGGTTATGTCATATATGGTCAGAACAACAAGGGAAGATCCTTGGAATAGGGGACATAGGAAGTGGAGATACCTTGATAATAAAGGATATATTTTTTGTAGAATGATTGAAGCACAATCTTCTCAATATTAGTCAATTATGTGACAAAGGTTTCAAGATAACATTTGAACCCAATTACTACACTATCCAAGAAAAAGATTCTTTTGAAATTTCTTTGAAAGGTATTAGGCATGCAAATATTTATTTAATTGATGTAGAAAATACATCAAATAAAAATATTTCATGTTTAGTAGTAAAAGAAAAAAATTCATGGTTATGGCATAAAAGAGCTACTCATATTTATATGCAACAACTGAATAGGCTTATATCTAAAGATTTAGTTATTGATCTACCAAAACTAAATTTTGTTAAGGACAACTTATGTGTTGCATGCCAAAAGGGTAAACAAATTAAATCATCTTTTAATTCGAAAAATATTGTTTCAAGTGAAAATCCTAAGAACTCTTGCACATGGATTTATTTAGTCCTTCAAGGATAAAAAGTTTGGGGGAAATTATTATGATGTAGTTATAGTTGATGACTATTCAAGATTTACATGGACATTCTTTATTGCTTTAAAAAGTGAAACTTTCAAAGTTTTCAAAAAGTTTGCAAAACAAGTTCAAAATGAATAGGATTTGAAAAATAAATATATTCGTAGTGATCATGGAGAGGAATTTTAAAATGAATCATTTGAAAAATTTTGTGAAGAACTTGAAATTTCTCATAACTTTTGTGCGCCTAGAACTCCACAATAAAATGGAGTAGCAGAAAGAAAGAATGGATATTTAGAAGAACTTGCAAGAACTTTATTAAATGAATCAAAAATTCCAAAACATTTTTGGGCTAATGCTGTAAGTATTGTATGTTATTTTTTAAATATAATGCTTACTATACCTATTCTAAAATGTACTCCTTATGAATTTTTTAAAGGAAGAAAGTCCAATGTTTTTCATTTGAAAATATTTGGATGTAAATGTTTTGTTTTAGATAATATAAAACAAAATTTGGGAAAATTTGATTCTTATTCCGATGAAACTATATTTCTTGGTTATTCTCTAACAACCAAAGCATATAGAGTTTTTAATCAGAGAACTTTTGCAATAGAAGAATTTATGCATTTTGTCTTTAATGAAATTGTGGACCTTGAGGAAAAACCTCTTGGGTTAGATGAATTAGATGCAAGTAAAGAAGAAGACCTGTAGGAGATAACAAATGAAAAGACAAATAATCCTCAAATTAAAGATTTAGCTAAGACATGGCAACAACCTTGAGGATTATCATTATTGTGGCTTTTGTTTCACAGTTAGAG